>NC_084831.1:106587561-106898218 GCF_033115175.1 Lepus europaeus
TCATGGTCAAACTCAATCTTAATTACACAGCTCTGAAAACATATTAGAAAGGTAGTCACCTGACAAATTCTGTCTGCCGGCTTCACTTTGTCTGTTGCTGGAAAGAGAAACTGGCTCCGAAATGCTGCTCTCTGTTCCTCCCATCAGTGGTCTCAAATGGCTTACAGACACTTGCTCAATAAAAGACGTGCCATGCTTATGGAAGTACCACCATTCAAATATCTGTGACAAACAGAAAACATCCTTCACTTAAAATGGAATTGATCAGCAGATATGCGAGTTTAAGTTCAAACATTCTCTTACAACATTATATTCAATTCAGGATTTTAAGTGCATTTCCAAAGAAAAATAAACATAAGATTCCCCAATAACCCATGACGTGTAAAAATGAAATACTTTTTTAAATATATTTTGTGATGAAATTTAGATACACTTAGGTAAAACTATGCATTTGTAATCAAGCATTACAAACAATAAGTACTTAACTGCTATATTGTTATTTTATTCTATCTGTAGCATGATTAAAAGGATTTTAAAACAACTAGCATAGTGAATTAAATACTACACTAAGATTAGAATACCCACATTTGACTCCCAAATCAGCCATTTATTAGCTGTGTGCTGTGTGCAGGTCACTTGACCTCCAACAACATGGCGCCTCACTGTCCTCATCTGTTAAATGTGGTTATTAAAAAGTATAAGAGGGCTGGGCTGTGGCACAGCCTGCAAGGCCAGCATCCCATAATGAGCACCAGTTTGAGTCTAGGCTTCTTCACTTCCAATCCAGCTCCCTGCTAATGTACCTGGAAAAGTTATGGAAGATGGCCCAAGCGCTTGAGACCTTGCTGCCCTCATGGGGAACAGGATAAAGTTCCTGGCTCCTGGCTTCAGCCTGGCCCAACCCTGGCCCAGCCCTGGCCACTGCAGTATTTGGGGGATCAAGGGATAGAAGATCTCTCTTTGTGTCTGCCTCTTTCTGTCTTTCTCTGTCACTCTGCCTTTCAAATAAATAAATAAATCTTTTTTTAAGTACATAAAAGTGGCCGGCGCCGTGGCTCACTAGGCTAATCCTCCACCTTGCGGCACCGGCACACCGGGTTCTAGTCCCGGTTGGAGCGCTGGATTCTGTCCCGGTTGCCCCTCTTCCAGGCCAGCTCTCTGCTGTGGCCTGGGAGTGCAGTGGAGGATGACCCAAGTGCTTGGGCCCTGCACCCCATGGGAGACCAGGAGGAAGCACCTGGCTCCTGCCATCGGATCAGTGCGGTGCACCGGCCGCAGCGCACCAGCTGCGGCGGCCACTGGAGGGTGAACCAACGGCAAAGGAAGACCTTTCTCTGTCTCTTTCTCTCTCACTGTCTACTCTGCCTGTCAAAAAAAAAAAAAAAAAAGTACATAAAAGTGTTTTTTGACCCAAAAAGCATTACTCCAGTATTTGGCAATATTACAAATGTAGGTTAATAGTCAAATTGATTCCCATATTGGACCATTTAAAATTGGGACATTTGGGGCCAACAGCTGTGGTGCTGGCATCCCATATGGGTGCCAGTTCAAGTCTCAGCTGCTCTCTGCTAATGTGCCTGGGAAAGCAGCAGAAGATGAGGGAGAGAGAGTCTTCCATCCCCTGGTTCACTCCACAGATGGCTACAATGGCTGTAGCTGCACCAGTCCAAAGCCAGGAGCTTCCCTCCAGGTCTCCCATGTGGGTACAGGGGCCCAAGGACTTGGGCCATCTTCTATTGCTTTCCCAGGCCATAGCAGAGAGCTAGATCAGAAGAGGAGCAGCCGGCACTTGAACCCATGCCCATATAGGATGCCGGCACTGCAGGCAGTGGCTTTACCCAGTAAGCCACAGTGCTGGTCCCTAAATAAATAAATCTTTACCAAAAGCATCTGGACATTCTTCCCATTTCCATGGTTTATCATTTTTATACAAAGAGGAACCCAAAGAAGCTCTCCGTGCTGAATCAGCAGAGATTTTCATATCTAGACACTCAACCTCCTCAACCCCCTCTGGGTTTCAGGTTAAATGACACTTCCTCAGAGAACTTTTCTGACTCCAGAAAACAGGACAGGTAGAGCTGTGTCATGTACTTTCACTGCATCCTGTGTTTTCCTTTCGGAGAACAGCAATCTTTCCACTGATGATTGGTGCCATTCCTCACATCTCTAAGTATACCCTCCTCTCTTCAGGGAGAAGTAACATGCAGCACAGCCTGCTTCCTCTTTTCCTTTGAGTCTTTCCATAAACAAAAAAATCATCATTTCGGTGGGGCCTTCCCTTGCTACCCTAGCTATAATTCCCACCCTCTTCTCTGACACTTTATATGCTTTCTCTGCTTCACTTTTTCCCCTTAGCACTTCTCACCAACTAGCAAGAACATACTATTTGCTTTACTTATGTACCATCTACTATCTATACCCCAATATAATTAATCTCCATGAGAACATGATTTTTTTGTTTGTTTGTTTGTTCACTGCTATAAGCCCAGTGCCCAGAAATACTGTGTGATATACAGCAGGTACTCAAAAAAAAAAAAAAATCCTCAAATGAATGAATTGATGTCTGTAATCACTTTCTAGGCCGAATTCCATCAGGCCACAATCTTCTTTTTTTTTTCCTGCTTACCACGGTATCCCCAACATCCAGAAAAATGTCTTATTTATAAAAGGTTCTCTACAAATATTTGTTGAATGAATGAATCAAGAGCTTTCAGTTTAAAATTGCTTATTGGAACAATTTCAAGTAACTAGTTTTCTAACCTTTGATTATAAAACCACTTCAGTATCTTCCTCCTATTATTTATGGACAATTTCCCTTAAAAATCAACTTACAGACTACTCTTCTACCAAATATACTGCATTTAAAGAACAAACAAGGGGATGGTGCTGTGGCATAGTTTGTTAAGTCTCAGCTTGTGGCACTGGCATCCCAGATGGGCTCCAGTTCAAGTCCCGGCTGTTCCACTTCTGATCCAACTCTGCTATGGCTTGGGAAAGTAATGGAATATGGCCCAAGTGCTTGGGCCCCTGCACCCATGTGTGAGACCCAGAAGAAGCTCCTGGCTCCTGGCTTCAGATCGGTGCAGCTCCAGCCATTGTGGCCATTTGAGATTGAATCAGCAGATGGAAGACCTTTCTGTCGGTCTCTCCCTCTCTGTAACTTTGCCTCTCAAATAAATAATCTTATAAAAAATACACTGTGTTTATTTAAAAAAATTCACAACTACTTAAGAGATTACAATCTTTTTTAAAAAAATATTTTACTATGAATACAGAGTGCATCACATGCAAAAAATCAGAGCTTTCAAACACCTAGGAATGTTATTTTTACTTCACTAAATAGAACAAATATGCTACGTAGGTGCCAAAGACATGTAGTCACTGCATGCTACATTGTGGCCTACTGAGTAAATGCTATCACATTCATCAGAAAGTGCTAGAAAATCAGGGACAACATTTATCTATCATGCCACTAATGTTTTATGCTCAGTCGAACATGGTTTCTCTGTTCACTCTTAATGAGTTAACAAGCAGTTAATAGCCACCAAATATGGGCACAGTTTGGCTGCTCCCCTATGTTTTACTAAGAAATGGGATGAAACTTCTTTAAAACAACCAGAAGAAATCACACAAGCAGAAACTGTTCGTATAATGGAAGAGATAAGATTTATATTGGCTAACTCTTGGATTTACCAAACTGCCTAAAGACTGTCAAAAACTGTAATTCCAAAGGCAACATTAACAAGCTGCTCTTCAATATATGACATATAGGCAGTCTTTAATGAACGAATATGAAATCAGAGGCTTTCCAGGATTTAGGTCATCGTAACACAAGAGAATAATAATAATAAGCACTAGTAGTCACAAGTCTACTAGCTTTCTATGAGTCAAGCATTGGTGCCCAGTTCTTCATATGCGTTATGTCACTTAACCCTCACAACAACTGGTTTCAGAGACAAGGACATATATGCTATGCTTAAGTCACCAGCTCTAGTTTCTGCACTAGTAAGTGACAGGATTCTTACTCAGCTTTGCCTGACTTCAGAGCACCTAACTGTTATACTAGACCACTTCCAAAATACACCTCATTGTATATGAATATGTAATAGTACATGTTCATAAGTGTACACAAATCCAAATAGTGAAAGAAGTTACAAGCACAACCTCTTTAATAAAAACCCATTAATACTGCAAAGGTCATGATACAGTGTAACCTTTAAAATGTTACTGGAATTTTCTAATTTTTTTCCTAAAGATTTATTTATCTATTTTGAAATTCAGAGTTACAAAGTGAGAGGGAGAGCCAGAGAGAGCACTGGTTTGCTTCCCCGATGGCTCCAATGAACAACTCTGGGCCAGGCCGAAGCTAGGAGCCAGGAACTTCATCTGGGTCTCCCATGTGAGTGACAAGGGCCCAACCACTCGGGCCAGCTTTCATTGCTTTTCCCAGGCAATTAGTAGGAAGCTAGATAGGAAGTGGAGGAGCCAGGATACGAACCAGCGTCCATAAGAGATGCCAGTGTCTCAGGCAGAAGGTTTATCCATCCACCACAATGCCAGCCCCATTAATTTCCTAATTTTTGTACCTTTAAAATTCTGTTTTATAAAGAGTAGTAACAAATTTTAAATGGTCTTAAATATCATACACACACACAGGGTAATTAAAAAAAGTTGTGGAAAATGGAATTATAAGTTTATTTTGGTGCAAAAAGTTTTGAAATCCACGTATAACTTTTTCATAACACTCATTTTCCATGAACTTTCTGAAGGACCTTCATGTGTGTTTGTGTGTGTTTGTATACATATATACAGATACCTAAATTACAAGTTATCTCCCTCCTATGAGGAAATTATGATTTAGAGCACTTATGTGACTTGCCCAAAGTTATTAGTCAAAAGTCAAGACTCAAAATCACATTTTCTGGCTCCAAAAACTAATGCTTTTTCCACTGCATCAGCTGTTTAAATATACTTTATTTTATTTATTTATGCTTTCATATTTTATTGACTAAACATGCTAAAATAGTCTTAACTGTAAGTGGGTTTTATAAATCAATAAATTGTGAGCTTTATATGAACATGTAATTTTTTTATTTTTATTTTTCTGACAGGCAGAGTGGACAGTGAGAGAGAGAGACAGAGAGAAAGGTCTTCCTTTGCTGTTGGTTCACCCCCCAGTGGCCACTGCTGCTGGCGTACTGCAGCCGGCACACCACGCTGATCCGATGGCAGGAGCCAGCTGCTTCCTCCTGATCTCCCCTGGGGTGCAGGACCCAAGGACCTGGGCCATCCTCCACTGCACTCCCAGGCCACAGCAGAGAGCTGGACTGGAAGGGGGCAACCAGGACAGAATCCAGCACCCCGACCGGGACTAGAACCTGGTGTGCCGGCGCCGCAGGCGGAGGATTAGCCTATTGAGCCATGGCACCAGCCAAACATGTAATTTTTATCCTGAATTTCTCAACATCTTTTCTTTTTAAATCAAGAGGAAAAAGAAATCTCTTATATGACATTTCACGTTAACAAAACGGTTAACATTAGTCCCTGTTTAAAAAAAAGAAAGGTCTAATACAAATATTATTATTTCTACTATAGCTGGAGAGCACCACCTAGAGATGAGAAAAAAGAACAAAACAATCTATTGGCTAAGCAGGGCACAATATTTCCCAAGACTTTTATCTGTAGCATATTTTTCCAAAGTGTACACTAGGAAACACTGGATCTTTGGATGTTAATGGGGATTATAAAACTGTAATTAAAAGTGGTATGTTATTTGGAAAAATTTATAAACAGATTTCTTGTGAAACTTTGCAGAATAGTAACAAACAAAATTCATGAAGTGCTTACTTTGAGCTAGTTACTATATTAGAAGCTTTTACATGCATTACCTCATTCAGTCCTCTTAATCTTACAAAGTGGACAGGGGCTGGCACTGTAGCATAGCGGGTAAAGCCTGCAATGCCAGCATCCCACATGGGTGCCGGTTCTAGTCCCGGCTGCTCCACTTCCCATCCAGCTCTCTGCTATGGCCTAGGAAAGCAGTGGGAAGATGGCCCACTGCACCCCTGTGGGAGACCTGGAAGAAGCTCCTGGCTCCTGGCTTCAAATTGATGCAGCTCCTGCCGTTGTGGCCAATTGGGGAGTGAACCAGTGGATAGAAGACCCCTCTCTCTCTGTTTCTCCTTCTCTCTCTGTGTAATTCTGACTTTCAGGTAAATAAATAAATATCAAAAAAAAAAACTTACAAAGTAGACATTATCATCCCCAGTTTAGAGATGAGGAAATTAGGGCTTGGAAAAACTGCAGGCTGAATTCTAGACACAGAAATTTGAGTTTGCCCAATACTGTCAACATTAAAATATTGGGAAATTCTGTATAAAATCTGCATATCCTGGTTCTCTTGAAATTGTCTGGAAAATGAGAAGATCTAGTAATACTAGTCACAAGTCCACATGGCACCAACTAGCTATAGCCATTTGGGGGGACATGAACTTTCCAGATCACCCAGATTACTTTGCTCCTTTAAAGAAGCAATTTAATTCTTACTCTGCCTGTTTCGTCATTTTTTGTTACCAACCTGGGCCCTTTGGGCATTTAATTGCTAACTCACTCCCAACCCTTCCTCTATTACAGTATACAATAAGCCTTTAAAATGCAAATACTGCCAATATCTATAAGCCCAGAGAAAGCTCCAGTGTTGTCCAACTTGCTTGAATAGACAACTTTTTTTTGTAACCACAGAAAGCATATTTTGAAAAATACCAAAACATGAAGGAAGGAAATGGAAACTACTTACAAATATTACTCCTGATATCAAAGAAGATGTCCCTGTAAGTGCCACATAGAATTTGGGTGTCAATGAATTTAAAAATACTGTCACTGTCGAAAGAAAAAAAATCAAAATATTAACAAATTGCGAATCTAAAGTACTTAATTTACAAATATGCAAGAATTTTTGAAGAGAAGGAAATAAATTGTACAGACGCTTCCCGATGTATGATGGGGTTACTTCCTAATAAACTCATTAAGTCAAAAATGCACTCAATATATCTAACCTTCTCAACATAGCTTAGCATTACAATCACCGAAGTCTCTCACTGCTTACCCTCCTGATCTGTGAGTGATTAGGAGGAGCTACAGTATAGCATCACAAGAGTGCAAGTTGCTAGCTCGGGGGGGGGGGGGGGGGGGGGGGGGAGATATCTACATTCAAAATCTGAAGTTCAGTTTCTACTGAATGTGTTTCACTTTCATCCTATTGTTAAGTCAAAGAATTGTTAAGTCAAGCTATACTGAATAGGGAATCATTTACTTTAATATCTGGTAAGCAATTTGTCTGAGAAAGTTGTAACTTTTGGGGCCAGCACTGTAGCATGGCAGGTTAAGCTGCTGCTTGCAATGAGGGCACCCATAAGCCAGTGCAGGTTCAAGTCCTGGCTGCTCCTCTTCCAATCCAGTTCCATTCGAATCACCTGGGAAGGTAGTGGATGATGGATGGCTCACATATTTGGGTTTCTGCTACTCACATCAGAGATGTGGATGGAGTTCCAAACTCCTGGTTTTGGCCATTGTGGCCATCTAGGGAGTGAACAAGAGGATGGCTCCCCACCCCCACTCCATGTCACTCTCCCAAATAAATCATCTTAAAAAAAAAAAAAAGTTGTCACTTTCTAACAAATGAGTTATTTGTTTGAGAAGTCAGAGCTACAGAGAGAGAGAGAGAGATTTCCCATCCACTGGCTCACTTTCCAGATGATTGCACTAACAGCACTGGGACAGGCTGAAGCCAGGAGCTTCTTCTGGATCTCCTATATGGGTGGCAAATGCCCAGGTATTGGGGGCCATCATCTGCTGCTTTTTCAGGTAATTAGCAGGGAGCTGGGTTGAAAGCAGAGCAGCTAGGACATCAACCAGCATCCATATAGGATGCAGGTGTTACAGCCAGTGGCTTTACCAGCTATGTCACAGTGCTTGCCCCCAAAGTTGTAACCTTTAGCTACTTTAGCCGGCGCCTTGGCTCAATAGGCTGGCTAATCCTCCGCCTGTGGTGCCAGCACACCCGGTTCTAGTCCCAGTCGGGGCGTCGGATTCTGTCCCAGTTGCTCCTCTTCCAGTCCAGCTCTCTGTTGTAGCCCGGGAGGGCAGTGGAGGATGGCCCAGGTCCTTGGGCCCTGCACCCGCATGGGAGTCCAGGAGGAAGCACCTGGCTCCTGCCTTTGGATCAGTGTGGTGCGCCAGCCGCAGCGGCCATTGGGAAGTGAACCAAGGGAAAAGGAAGACCTCTCTCTCTCTCTCTCTCTCTCTCTCTCACACTGTCCACTCTGCCTATCAAAAAAAAAAAAAAAAAGCTACTTTAACATTGCATAGTGTCTTAAAAATGCATTCACATATGACAAGGTAGGGTTTTTATAAGCAGCCAATCAAGATAACATAATTTAGCTTGCTTTTGAGAATAAAACTCCATGACTTTTCAGTCACAATTTGGATAAGAACTTTTGCAAATCTATAAGGATAAGAAGCTAAACAAACCTCCAGCCACTCCCTAATTATTTCGGAGAAACACAAATTAGACGGAAGGAAACCATGTCTGCATTTGGTAACTCAGCTGCAGAGGCAGAGCAACAAACTGAAAGCTGATTAACTGAAATCCTAGATCAGATTTTTCACTTCAAGTAATTGTGTCACAAATACTGTGTTTTTTTAAAAAAGAGAAACCTTATAATAGTCAATTACTCTCATCTAAATGGGTATCTAGTTAACAAGTAGAAAAATAGAGTGAACTCAGTTACTAACATTTTACTGAGCATACAAATATCATGAAGCACCTGTTACAGATGCCAAATTAGCTTCTCAGTCTAGTGTTAGTTATTTCTGAATTTACATGTGTACCTATTTTCTAAAAAAAGAAACATATTTCCAAACATTATCTCAGTCGTTCGTGTCATCTCATGGAATAGAAAAGGGAGTATTTGTCTTCTCTTGCTATAGAAAAATAAAACCATGATTTTGACTGTCAAAGTCATCACAAATCGGAAATAATTTCGTCTTGTTGTGAGGTTGCTGCTGAGAGCAAGTGAAATACTGTCACGACAGCGTAAAAGGCCTTAGGCCTTATCTACTTCGTCCTGTCTATAGCTGAAAGAATAGTATTTCAGAATCCCCGGGGGAACACGGTCTCCCATAGGCCTTTGTATCTTCAACACAGGCTACATAGCAAGCTCCACAAATACTGGGATTAAAAAAAAAAAAACAACTAATGAACAATCCCACCGCTATTCCTCTCTCTTCCCCTCTCCCTCCTGCAGTGTTCATCACTCAAGATTAAAGTTTAAAAAAACCAAAACTATCGCGAAAAGTCTAAGAGCTTTTAAGGCAAGAGAACGGTCGACTACGACCCCGGCGTCTTTGACAGATCTGCTCTTCTTCGCCGTCTAGGGTGGGGTCTCAGGGCTGGGCGGCGGGAGATTCAAAGGGACGACTTCCAGGGGACCCTACCCACGGCGAGGGGCTATAGAAATTCCACCTCCGAGTTTGAGAACGCGCTCTTGGGTCCTAGCACCCGAAGCTTACGGTCGGCCGGCGGCTTTCTCCGCAGGTGAACGGGCACACAAGAGGGCGGATCTGAAAAGCTCTAGGGAGGAGCCGCCAGCGGCAGCTCGGGTTTGACAATCAGCTGCCCGGCTGCGGCCCGAGGGAGAAGTTCCCCTCGGTCGCGCATCGCCCACACCTTCTCCAAAGCCCTCCGCGGCTACCGAGCGTCTCCACCCTTAGCCCTCGCCCCGGGCACTTCTCCTGGCGTCCCCGGGAGATCCGAGTCTCTCACCCGCTGCCAAGTTCTCACACAGCCTCAGCGGGACCCTCAGAGCGTAAAGCAGCCCCAACCCCGCCACGAACCACAACGAGGCCCCAGTCCCCGCCAGCCCAGCCCGCAGCCGCTCCTTCCAGCCCAGCGGCGGGCTCAGGCCGGCAGCGGGAGCAGAAGCAGTCGCCGCCGCAGCCCCGGCCTCACACAAGCCGTAACCGTCCGCCATCTTGCCGCTTCCGCGGGCGCCCGGAGCTGGGAGGGGAGAAGGGCAGGAAGCCGGGAGTCGGGAATCCTGGGATAGTGGCGGACCTGCGGTTAGCCTCCGTGAAGCTGGGAATCCTGGGGGAGCGGGGACCGAGAAGATCTGGAAGGTGGCGGAGCTTCTGGGGACGGGGAAGGGGCGTCTGGCAGCACGTATTCTGGGAGGAAATGGACTAGGATGTGACCCTGCAGTGTTTTTGCTTCCAAACGACTCGAGAGTCACCTTTCACCCCATTCCCGGCGTCGGAAAACAAACCGATCGTTTCAAGGGCCGAGCAGCTCTTAACGCTTTGGACTCGGCTGCCATGGAGATCACTAACACCAGGAAAACCTCTAGGAGTAGCGCTCGCTCTCTGGTCGGATGGAGCCCAGGCGTTAAGGACTGGCGAAACCCTCTGCCAGCGTCCAATAGATGAACAGGGAAATGAACGTAACTCAGTGAGAAAGATGTTAGACTAAAAAAAAAAAAATCCCTGAAGGCAAAGCCGACTTCCTGCGGCGCGGGCTCTAGGATCGGGCCCCGCCGCGCGTAACTGACATGGCGCCCTGTCGGTCGGGGTTTCCGGGCGGGTCCTTCCGACGGCCCCTGCGGCGATTCCATCACTCGGCTTTCTTCCCGGCCTGCCTCGCGCCCGCGGCCGGGCTGGGCCAGAGCAGCCCAAGATGGCCGACTTCGAGGATCGGGTGTCGGATGAGGAGAAGGTAAGGGGTCCGCCTCTCTCTCATCTCCTCCCCCGACAGGGTACAGGGGCCCGACTCGGCTGCGGTGGCGAGCCCGGCAGTGTCCTCAGCAAAAAGAAAGTTCGTGGCCCGCGGCGGCATGCGCTCTCCGCGGTCGGGACGCTTCCCTCTGCCTCACGGTGGCCCCAGTTCCCCATTACTCAACTCTCTTTTCCTCCAGGGTCTGAGGCACCGTCCAGTGGCCTTCCTACCACAGGAGAGACTTTGCCCTTACTGCGTCGTGACTGTGGGCTCTCTTCGGTCCCTAGGAGAGGGGCCGGTGGTGATGTCGCGGTGTACGGAGCAGCAGTTATTTGGCAGCCTTTAGCTGTTGGGGCTCGTCCCATCCCCCCCATTTTTAAATATGATTGGGGCTAGTTTAGGGCGAGTCACTTCCTGGTCAGGGTGGCCTCTTAACTTCCCTTTTGCTCCTCCTTCCTCAGGAAGTGATCTCTGCTGTCCCGAGTCCTTAGAGAGGAGAGGTCTCCAAGTGTTGACCGCCTCACTTACACATCCACTTCTTTTCTCACGTACTGTCGACTGAACGGATTCGCTCTAATACCTGTGTAAGCCTCAGGACATTTGCTGCAAAATTTGAACACCACTCTCTTCCCCGCAGACACTCCCTTGATTGTTTTGTAGGGTACCTACCGCCTCCGCGCCCACTCCATCCATCCCTTGCATCTTCCATCCTAACGATTATTTGGAAGAAAAGTTTTTGTTTTCTTGTTAACAAATCAAGAATAGCTAATGGCTTTTTGTTTTTTTAAATTCCAGAATTGTTTTCTATACCGCATAAGCATTTTAACACATTTAAGTCTGGGCAAAGCATCCTGGCTGATCGGATGCTTCACTGTGATGTCTTAGATTACAGTTGGATGTGTCAGCATACAATTTGTCTACTTCTTTAAAAGTGTCTTAAATAGCATCATGTTCTACATTTAGTGGAATAACTTTTTTTTTTTTAACGACAACTGCACATCTTTCTTAACACTGTGCCAGGATTTTCAGTAGATACATAATTTGAAAGCCTGTGGAAACTAGAATGGCTTAACTATAGGATAAAGAGTTAGGTCTTGTTTCCCAAAGTGACCTTTACTGAACATGCACCCTTGAGTGTTCTGTAAATTTGAATGCTTGCTTTATTTATTTATTTTAAAGATTGGGGTAGAGGAGGGGACTGTGTGTGTGTGATCCAGGAATGCTCTGTACAGGATAATTTGACATGTCCTATCTATAAACGCAGTGCCATTTTGAAATGTTGAAGAATGTGCTCAGCACAAGCGACTGAACAATACTTTAGAGTTTGGTTGTCTTGTTTGGAAACTTCTTGGCCCTTTGGCTAAGATCAAGTGTAAACGAATAGAACAGGGGGAAAACCTTATATATGAACTTATGCTGGGAAGAAAACTATTGTTTTAAGGCAAATAGCTATAATTCAGATAAAATTAATTATAGTGAAAATCCTGGGATAAAACATTTGTTAACCCAGCTGATGATGGTCCACTTATTTTAAGTAAAAATGTTATTACAACAAATTTTTATGAAGAATTTAGATATTAAACTGTTGAAGGTTATTGTGCCCAAATGATAAGCATTTGCCAGTGCTGTTGATTTTTTGGTCTTTATAACTAGGTTAGAATGCCTTTTAAATTAAAGTTGAGGAAATATATATGTATTTCAAAGTACAAATTAGATGTCTGAGCATCGTCAGTATCTTTATAGTATTAGTTTTGATTTTGTAGCAGCAGTTTTGGGACTGTTTGTTCTTATCTCCTGGTAAATGGTTTAATAATGACATATCAAGCAAATCATAGTTGGTAAGTCTTCCCCAAAATGTTAATGAATTTCATATTTGGTAAAGACTTTTAACCAACCACATTGTCTTTATTAGTGTGAGTGACTAACTATAGCTGATATGATAAAAATCTCACAAATTCCATTTGAAGTTGAGATTTTGTTAAATTTTTTAATCCCAGCAATTAAGACTGTACATTCGTTAAAAATTTTTTTTATTTATTATTTGAGAGGCAGAGTTACAGACAGAGAGTGAGAGAGAGAAAGGTCTTCCATCTGCTGTTTCACTCCCCAAATAGCTACAAGAGCTGGAGCTGGGTGGATCCAGAGCCAGGAGCTTCTTCTGGGTCTCTTACGAGAGTGCAGGGGCCCAAGCACTTGAGCCTTCTTCTACTGCTTTCCCAGGCCATAAACAGAAAGCTGGATCAGGAGTGGAGCAGCTGGGACTTGAACCAGTGCCCATATGGGATGCTGGCACCACAGGTGGAGGCTTAGCTCACTACTCCACAGTACCATCCCTAAGACTATCCATTTTTGTCTGTTGTGACTCTGTTAAATCAGAGGGCCTTGATTCTAAGATTATCTCAATTCCCCCTCACCTTTATACCCATCCTGTGCCCACTTTCACAACAAACTCATTTTAAAAATCAAGATATTTTGAGCCTTATATTCTGAACTTTCCATTGAAGGAAATCTAAAGTTTCCTTTTTTCTCTCTTTGTAAGACTGTAAATGCATTTGATCTGAGTTTAAGGAGTGAATGTCATTATGCCAAACGTATTTTAACATTGCTTTTTATCTTTATTACTTTTTTTTTCTGAAAGCAGTAAACCTTGAGGTTAATTTGGTGATAATGGTTTCTGATTCTCTTGCAAGTATTTCTATAAAAACTAGTAAAATCATCAATTCTCTTGACTAACTGCTGAAGTTTTTATCACTTTATAAGGAGGAAGTTGGGTTTTTTTTTTTTTACTTCTGCATTGTTACCTGAAATGGTCATGATGAGCCATCTAAATAAAACAGGAAGTTGAAAGTGTAATAACATCGGAAATAAATGCTTGCAGTCATACCCTTGAGTTTGCAGTTTCTAAGAATCTAAGAACCCGTACTAATCTAGTTACTTAGACTCTTCAGTTACTTTGTTCTAGATTCTTTAAAAAAAAAAAATTATTTATTTGAACGGCAGGGTTACACAGGCAGAGGCAGAGAGAGAGAGAAAGGTCTTCCATCCACTGGTTCATTCCCTAAATGGCCGCAATGGCCAGAGCTGGGCCGATCCAAAGCCAGGAGCTAGGAACTTCTTCTGGGTCTCCCACTTGGGTGCAGCAGCCAGAGGACTTGGGCCATCTTCTGCTGCTCTCCCAGGCCATAGCAAAGAGTTGGATCAGAAGTGGAGCTGCTGGGCCTGGAACCAACTCCATATGGGTTGCCAGCCCTGCAACACCACAGCACTTGTTCCCTAAATTCTTAACAAGATCAAAATACCATAATTAACAAGTTTGAAATATGAGATGATTGGATTCTTTGCATTGTCTGTTCCCTTTATTTCATTATTCAGCATTTTAAAAACATAAATGGAAGAGAATTTTAGAGCTGAAGAAAAAGGGTGATTAGCTATTTTTCCCTTCAGCCCAGTTAGTAGATTATTTATATACAATTTCAAAAATACTATAACTGAGAAATGGCTCTGTGTGCTTTCTATTTAGTCAGTGGTAGTGTTCTTAAGCCACTTTTTGAGAAACAAGTTTGTCAGAATTATTTTATATAGATGTAGTAAGTGTTATAAATAACTCATATAGGCAGAAATATGAGGGCTCATGTGTGATATTCTTGTAGGATAAAGGAAATCTCAAAGTGTATTTCCCTTGACTGTTTTCTAACAAGTTGTTGATTAGCATTAATATTGTCATTCTTTATCATTATTTGTTGTCATTTAGCTTTGCTGAGTAATGTTCATGTAATCTGTTAACTAAGCAAACTCAGACCTATCTTTTGATAAGAATATAAGATTATTGGGGTGGGCGTTGTGGCACAGGGAGGTAAGCTGCCAGTTGGGACCCCCACGTCCCATATCTTGAGTGCCAGTTGGAGTCAACAGCTCTTCCCTTCCCATCCAGCTTCCTGCTTATGCATCCTGGGAGACAACACATGGTGACTCAAAGTGCTTGGGCCTCTGCTACCCATGTGGGAGAGCCAGATTTAGTTCTGGACTCCTGATTTAAACATGCCCTGGCCCTGGTTACTGTGGGCATTTGAGAGTGAACCTGTGGTTGGAAGATCAATCTCTCTCTTTGACTTCCAAGCAGATAAAAATAAATACATATTTTTAAGAATATAGGCTTATTATAATTTCTTCAAGAACATTTAGCTATTTTATTAAAACCAGTCTTAATGCTAAACAAAGTGGTATAATTTGTCAGAAAATTCAGACCCCCAGGTTTTCTTATTCTGAAGCAATGCTTTTTTTAACTACACTGTTTTTTCCATGTAATCATGAAAGAAGAATAATATGGAGGTATCCACTTAATTAATTATAAATGAAATACTGTGATGTAATGGAAAAGAATGATTCTGAGTGTTAGATTTGGGCTCTTCCTTCTGTAGTTGTAGTCCTGGGTGATTTTGGAAAAATCACTTATAAGTGGGCTTCAGTTTCCTTCTAAAATAGGGAAGAAGGGGGAATTGTATCAGACCAACTCAACAAAGTTTAATGAACTTTTCAAATTATTGGAAAAAAAATTTTTTTTATTTATTTATTTTTATTTGAAAGAGTTACACAGAGGGAGAAGCAGATAGAGAGAGGTCTTCCATCTGCTGGTTCACTCCCCAGATGACCACAATGGCTGGAGCTGTGCTGATCCAAAATCAGGAACCAGGAGCTTCTTCTGGGTCTCCGACACAGGTGCAGGGGCCCAGGGACTTGGGCCATCTTCTGCTGCTTTCCCAGGTCATAACAGAGAGCTGGATTGGAAGTGGAGTAGCCGGGACTCAAACCGTCACCCATATGGGATGCCAGCACTGCAGGCAGGGCCTTTACCCACTACACCACAGTGCTGTCCCTGAAAAATTCTGTTTTGAAAATTGAAACCTTGAGCTATTGTGGCATAGTGGTAACTCCTTTGCCTCTGATGCTGACATCCCATATGGGCTGCTGGTTTGTGTCACAGCTGCTACACTGACAATCCAGCTCTCTGCTAATGGCCTGAGAAAGCAGTGGAAGATGGCCCAAGTGCTTGGGCACCTGCTACCCCCTTGGGAGACCCTAATGAAGCTCCTGGCTCCTGGCTTTTGACTTTGGCCTTGCCCAGCCCTTGCCATTGCAGCCATTTGGGGAGTGAATCAGTAATTAGAAGCTCTCCTTCTCCCTGTCTATCCCCCTATCCCTGTAACTCTGACTTTCAAATGAATCTTTTTAAAAAATAAAAATTGAAACATCAAAATATTCCAGGGAGTTCTTAAATTGTCTGTTTTCTTCTATTTTTCCTGATTATAGAACTGTGGGTTCTTGGTAACTAAAACCATGTCTTTTTTATCTAGTGCCTGCCAAAGCCCCAGGACACAGTGTAAGCACAGCCTATTGGTGTGGAGGAGATCACAGCTTCATTCATTCTGTCATTTCCCTAGCACAGAGTCCTTCATTATACAATGCATCCTCTCCTCTGAGTATTTCTGATGAGCTCTAGGTGTTTCTAGTGTTCAGTGTTCTGGTGTTCTAGGTATTTCTATGTGTGCGTGCTCTGACTGCCTCTTTGTGCATTCATTTATCTGAGCATCCATTGCCATCTCTGGGACTCTGCCATGCCTCTTGGGAGCAGGTTCTTAACAGACCTCATAAAGTTGCAAAGCTTTATGATTACCAACATTAGTTTAAATCTTGCAAAACTCCTGACAAAAGTATTTTGTTCATCTGCTGTTAAGTTTTCTCCTTTAAACCGTAGAAAAATATACCATATCGTACCAGATATCATTTGTTCTTTTCTGTCTCTAGTGCACAAACTTTTCTCATCTTTTTGCTAATTTTTTCTCAGCTCTTTTTTTTTTTTCCTCACGTTTCAGCATGTGAAAATAAAAGCAACAGATGGGAGGAATTAGTCATAATACCTAAGACAAATGGCTGCTTACACATTTGAATTAGACAATAAATTCAATATTCATTTACTATGACTTTCTCATCTCTGTCAGAACCTCCCACCAACCTAGGCGTTTCTGCTGGTCCCACCATTCTCTTAGTTGTACAGACTCAGAACATTGGCATTATCTTTCTTACCCTTAACCTTAAGTCCTGTGATTTCTTTCTTCCTAGCATTAGATTCTGTTCCTCCATTCCTATTCATTTTAGATGTATGGGAACTGTAATCACTGCTTGAAATCAGAGTGGTAGAAAAGGGCGTGGATAAAAAGTCCAGTCCCACCCCTCTTCTCCAGCCATCCAGTTCTCTGAGGCAGCCAGTATTTTCAAATCCTTTTGTATTTTTTCTCTTATGCATGTAGAAACACAAACTTTTCACTTAGCGATATCTCTAACCTGTCCACATTCCTGCTCACATAGTCTTCCTTCACAATCTTTGTTTATGCTTGAATGGTTTTTAACTGCATTCTTGATTGTTCTACCTTCAGACTCTACATTTCTAGCTGGTTTAACACAAATTCTTCACAGTTATGTTACTAAATCTTGAGCAGTATGCTACAACTGTACATGCAAATTAAGACAGCATCTGTGAGATGAAATATTCAATTGAGTGGATCAAAAGATGTGGTGTTGGTCATGGTATACCATGAAGATGCCATTATACTATACTGCACCAAACAAAGTGAGTTTATTGGACCATGAGAAAACTTTGCCTTGTGATTTCTTTGTTTTGCATCCTAGTAACATTTAAGTGCTTAAGTGCCAAACATTATGTTTTAATATGTATTCATCTCAAAACACTTGTCCAGAATAATTATCTTCATTTCTCCATTTTATAATTGAGTGAACTGGAGCACATTTGAGGTAAAAAAAAAAAAAAATGATAAATTGCCTACATGTCCAGGAATAGTAATTAATGGAACTGATACAGTGTTGCCAGTCTGTTTCCAGAGCCTGTGCTCTTACCCATTTAAAAAATTTTTTTTATTTTTCTTGCAAAGGCAGAGAGTCAGAGACAGAGCAAGCTCCCAGCTGCTGCTTTACTCTCCAAAGGCCCAGAATGGCTATAGTAGGGCCAGGCCAAACCTGGGAGCTGGGAACTCAATCTGTGTCTCCCGTGTGGGTGGCAGGGCTCCAAGTAGTTGAGCTACCACCTGCTGCTTTCTAGGATGCACATTAGCAGAAAGCTGGAATCGGAGCTGAGCCAAAACTCCAACTCTGGCATTCCTATATGGGATCGAGTGTGTCTTAACCTATAGGCCAAATGCTGCTTCCTTTTAGTCATTTTGATTCCTTTCGGTGGGTAGCAGATAATTGTTAAGATGGTGAGCAATTCTAGTGATTGACACAGCCCTGAACAGCAGTCAAGTTAATGGTAAAGTCCCCATGACAAGGACAAGGGGACTAGCTCGCTCCTTTCTTAAGAGCTTTATAGTATGACAGTGCATTGGCCATTTTTGCCTACAGTGGAATCTGGTATATTATTATCCAAAGCAGATTTCTGGGTCTACCCTAGATCTATTGGATGAAAACATTGTGGGATTCCTGGTCAGGAATTTATTTTAAATAAGCTTCCCAGTAATTCTTGTGCAGTTCTGGAAACATTATCTTATGAAATTGCTGAGGTTCAAATCTTCATTCTCTGCCTGTTAAGTTCAAAAGCTTGATTCATTGGGATACCAAACCCAAATCTCTGTCAGGGACAAACCCATATTGGCCAGGCTGATGAAATTAATGTGTAAAAGTGGAATGGTGGGGGCTGGTGCTGTGGCTCAATGGGTTAAAGCCATGGGATGCAGCACTGGCATCCCATATAGATGCTGGCTCGAGTCTCCCTTGATCCAGCTTCCTGCTAAAGCACCTGGGAAACAACAAAGAAGATGGCTCAAGTGCTTGGGCCCCTGTACCCACATGGGAGACCCGGAAGAAGCTCCTGGCTTGGGCCTGGCCCAGCCCTGGCTGTTGAGGCCATTTGAGGAGTGAACGAGCAGATGTAAGGTTCTAACTCCTCTCTCTCTCTCTCTCTCCCCCCCTCTCCCCCTCTCCCCTCCCCCTCCCCCTCCCCCTCTCCCTCTCCCTCTCCCTATCCCTCTCTCCCCTCCCCCTCCCCTCCTTCTCTTTCTAACTCTGCCTTCCAAATAAATAAATAAATAAATCTGCTTATAAAAGTGGAAGTACAACTAATTTAATAAATCTAGAATAGACTAGTTTTAAAAAAAACAATTTGAGCTTGGAATTAGAGTCAAGCAAATTAACTATCCGGTCTAAAATTTTAATGACAGTTTCCTTCATAATAGTTGTACATATGTAAACACCCAACACAAAGACCAAGTCAGGTTTCTATGTAACAGTAGTGGATGTTCTTTCACTAGATGAGTTAATATATTGTCCTATTACTAGCAGGGAGTTTTACAGGGCTGGACATTTGTGCTTTTTGTTGTTGTTGTTGTTGTTGAAGATTTATTTATTTATTTGAAAGGCAGAGAGAGAGAGAGAGACGTCTTCCATCCACTGGTTTACTCCCCAGATGGCCACAACGGCCAGAGCTGCGCCAATCAGGAGCCAGGAGCTTCTTCTGGGTCTCCCATGTGGGTGCAGAGGCTCAACGGCTTGGGCCATCCTCTACTGCTTGCCCAGGTCACAGCAGAGAGCCGGATCAGAAGTGGAACAGCTGGGACTTGAACTGGCGCCCATATGAGATGCCGGCACTGCAGGTGGTGGCTTTACCTGCTACGCCACAGCGCTGGCCCCTCACCTAGTTTATTACAAAGCCTCTCTGGTGTTCCTTCTGCTGTTGCCCCCATCCCCAACCCCAGCAGACCATCTTTAAGGAAGCACCTAGAGTGCTATGGTTAAAATGTGGCTTGTGACTTGTCACTCTTCTGCTCAAAACCCTCCTCTGGTCTCCCAACTTACTCAGAATACAAATGCTTCGCTCTGTGAAGTCCCTACGTGCTCTGGGATTTACCTCTTTGCTATTTATTTTTCTGACTACATTCATCTCCTACCTTTTTAGCCCTTTGTCCTCTTTCCAGCCACACAGTCCCACCTTGGGGTCTTTGTATTTGCTCTTTTCTCTGGAGTTCTCTTCCTTCTGTATCCCTCACTTCCTTCATATATTTAATCAAGTTATCTCCACATTGACGCCTTCTCTGGTTACTCCATCGAAGTCCCAACCCAAACATTTAGTACCCTTTTCTTTGCCTTACTCTTTAGTCCTTAGCATTTATCACTAGCTAGCATACCGTGTATTTTATTATATATTGTCTGTCTGCCACAAGAGCATGAGGACACTGTACTAGTGAATCACCTTTGCCTAAAGTGTAGGTGGCTGATATTTGTGGGATGAATTTCATTTTGAGAGTACCTTTCCTGATTTTATAGTTAACTCTTTGAGGGCAGTTTGATTTTCAGGGTTTGTGAAGCCTGAGTATGCTTGTATTTCTGTATTACTGAAAGATTTTTTTACTAAAGAAGCTTTCTACACAGGAAGCTTCAACATGTCTCTTACTACAGAATAAAACTAGACTTGATATTAGTTAGCTTAAGTACTGCCATCTGACTCATCTTTTTTAAATCTCCAAATAAATCCTTAATGCCTACAAACTGATCCTCCTTACAAAAAGCTTTTCTCCTCATTTATTTTTTTATTTTTTTATTTTTTACTGTTGCCTCACTTGTAATGCCTTCCCCAGAAGGATCTGGCAACACTTTGCAGTGCTGTGCTTAGATCCTAGTTCCTCTTCCTTATAATTGTCTTTCAGCAATCCATCCCATATCCATCTCTTTCCTCTTAAGTTCTGTACCATATGGTATCGGTACTACTGATTTGGCAATTTTGTTGCCTTGAATTATAATTATTTTGAAATGGTTGAAAAATCCTTACTAATGACTGTTATTTGTATAAATTGTTTTGCTAACAGTGGCATAGTATAGAAAACCAAGGTGTTTACTGTAGGTTTCTCTGATGTTTGTATTCAACATGATAATTTTCACTTTATATTAGCTCAAGGTGTGTCTGATAAATTTTCCAGCATGTTAGAATCACCTGAGGAAGTTTTTAAATATTCTGATTCCCAAGTTCCCAAATTACATCAGAACCTACAAATGAAACCCATGCATCAGTCTGCTTAAATCTCCCAGATAATTCTAATCTGTAGCTAGTGTTCAGAACAACCACTGGTTTAAGGCAAAAGGCAATTTGTTGGTTGTGTTTATGATTTTCCTTTAGTCTTTATTTTAGTGGCCTACTTCAGTGCCTTGGACCAAATGAATTATTGTGTATATATATTTTTTAAGATATATTTATTTGAAAGGCAAAGTGATAGAGCAAGAAGAGTGTGGGGGAGGGGAAGAAATGAGGAAGGGATTGAGAGAGAGCACTTCCAAATGCTGGTTCACTCCCCAAATGGCTGCAACAGTCAAGGCTGGGCCAGGCGGAAGTTAGGAGCCCAGAACCCCATCCAGGTCTCCCACATGGGTGATGGGGCCCAAGTTTGTTTGTTTGTTTGTTTTAAGATTTATTTATTTATTTGAAGTTAGAGTAACACAGAGAAGGAGAGGCAGAGAGAGAGAGGTCTTCCATCCACTGGTTCACTCCCCAGTTGGCCTCAACGGCCAGAGCTGCGCTGATCCAAAGCCAGGAGCCAGGAGCTTCTTCCCAGTCTCCCATGTGGATCAGGGGCCCAAGGAGTTGGACCATCTTCTGCTTTCCCAGGCCATAGCAGAGAGCTGGATTGGAAGTGGAGCAGCCAGGACTTGAACTGGCGCCCATTTGCGATGGGGGCACTGCAGGTGGTGCCTTTATGCACCATGCCACAGCGCTGGCCCCAGAGACCCAAGTTCTTGGGCCATCTTTGGCTGTTTTCCCAGGCACATCAGCTGGATGGTTAGTGGAAAAGCCAAGACTTGAACCAGGCACTCTAACGTGGGATACAAGTGTCCAAAGTTGTATCGTAACCACAATGCCAAAAGTCTGCCTCAATGTCTGAACTTTAAAAAAAAAAAAAAAAAACACTTTGAAATTTGATAACACCTAGGTGTTTGCTTAATGAAAATAATTAAGTATTTTCTATTCCTTGGTCCATTTCCTACCTCACTAGATTCTTAAAAACAGTTCTAAATGTGAGTAGGTATTATGCTCACAAATGAAGAAACTAAGCAGTTAAGTAATAAAGCTAGCATGTGAAATCAGGACTGCCTGCCAGTGATTTTGAAGAAGTAAAATTTTGAAGGAAAGGTAAAAAAGATTTTTTTAAAATTACAGTGCCATAATGTGCCAGAGATACACCAGATATTAAAGGCAAAGTCCGTGTTTCCCACTGATTCTGTTTCCATCCAGCATGGTTTCCCTCACTGCCAACTCTACCCCTTTGAACTTGACATATGCATCTCTTACTTTCCATATCTAAATATCAAAGTGTCTGATGTGGACTTTTCCCCAATTTCTTTTTTCTTTCTTTTTTTTTTTTAAGATTTATTTATTTATTTGAAAGTCAGAGTTATACAGCGAGAGAAGGAGAAGCAGAGAGTGACGTCTTTCATCCACTGGTTCACTCCCAAGATGACCTCAATGGCCGGAGCTGCACTGATCTGAAGCCAGGAGCCAGGTGCTTCTTCCGAGTCTCCCACATGGGTGCAGGGGCCCAAGAACTTGGACCATCTTCTGCTGCTTTCCCAGGCCACAGCAGAGAGCTGGATTGGAAGCGGAGCAGCCAGGTCTCGAACCAGTGCCCATATGGGATGCCAGTGCTTCAGGCCAGGGCATTAACCTGCTGCGCCACAGCGCCAGCCCCCCGCCCCCTTTTTTAAAGATTTATTTTATTTATTTGAAAAACCGACTTAGAGACAGAGACAGAGATCTTCTATCCACTGGTTCTCTCACCAACTGGCCTCAATGACCAGGGCTGGGCCATACCAAAGCCAAGAGCCAAGAGTTTCTTCCAGATCTCTCACATGGGTGCAGGGGCCCAGGGACTTGGGCCATCTTCTGCTGCTTTCCCAGGCACATTAGCAGGGAGCTGGATCAGAAGTGGAGGAGCTGGGACTCGAACTGGCACCTATAGAGGATGTGAACATTGTAGGTGACAGCTTTACCTGCCCCTGCCACTTTGCTGGCCCTTCCCTAATTTCTTAACCTAGTTGTGACTATTTCTACATGCTCATTTTATCTGGTAGTAGGTATTTTAATACATTTAAGCTCCTAGGCAACAAGTTGCTTATGTGATCTTTTCAGTCATTTTCATCTCTTTTTCTGACTCACTGGAATATTCTATCTCAGACTTTTCTACTTCCTGGTTCTTGTTCTGGACATTTGGGCGTATCTGCTACTTAAACCATATAAGGTTCTTTCCCTCCTTTTGGGGTGTGTGTGTGTGTGTGTGTGAGAGAGAGAGAGAGAGAGAGAGAGAGAGAGAGATCAGTGCTGTTTTTCATTTAAGATAATACTTTAAAAAAAAAGACTTTTTTTTTTTTTAATCTTCACTGAGATTGAGCCAACACTTTTTAAAGTTTTTTGTTCTATTTAATAGTTGATGACTGGCCAGCGCTGTGGCTCAACAGGCTAATCCTCCGCCTTGCGGCGCCGGCACACCGGGTTCTAGTCCCGGTCGGGGCACCGATCCTGTCCCGGTTG
The DNA here is from genome assembly GCF_033115175.1 of Lepus europaeus. Lineage (NCBI taxonomy): Eukaryota > Metazoa > Chordata > Mammalia > Lagomorpha > Leporidae > Lepus > Lepus europaeus. Next base: position 106,610,907 of record NC_084831.1, read on the forward strand.
CCCCTCTTCCAGGCCAGCTCTCTGCTGTGGCCAGGGAGTGCAGTGGAGGATGGCCCAAGTGTTTGGGCTCTGCACCCCATGGGAGACCAGGAGAAGCACCTGGCTCCTGCCATCGGAACAGCGCGGTGCGCCGGCCGCAGCGCGCCTACCGCGGCGGCCATTGGAGGGTGAACCAACGGCAAAAGGAAGACCTTTCTCTCTGTCTCTCTCTCACTGTCCACTCTGCCTGTCAAAAATAAAAATAAAAATAAAAAAAAAATAGTTGATGACTTATGGCTCACCACTTAATTTAAACTTCTGAGTAAACATTTAAGATGAGTACTTCAAGGGGCCAGCACTGTGGTGCAGTGGGTTAAAGCCCCAACTGCTGCGCCCGCATCCCATATGGGTGCTGGTTCATGTCCCGGCTGCTCCTCTTCCAATCCAGCCCTCTGTTATGGCCTGGGAAAGCAGTGGAAGATGGCCCAAGTCTTTGGGCCCTGTACCCGCGTGGGAGACCTGGAAGAAGCTCTTGGCTCCTGGCTTCGGATCAGCTCAGTTCTGGCCGTTGTGGTCATTTGGGAAGTGAACCAGCGGAATGGAAGACCTCTGTCTCGCTGACTCTACCTCTCTCTGTAACTCTTTCAAATAATAATAATAATAATTCTAAAAAAAAAAAAAAAAAAAGTACTTCAGGGCCAGTGCTGTGGCATAGGGGGTAAAGCCACCGCCTGCAGTGCTGGCATTATATGGGCTCTGGTTCAAGTCCTGGCTGCTCCACTTTCAGATCCAGCTCTTTGCTATGTCCTGGGAAAACAGTAGATGGCCCAAGTCCTTGGGCCCCTGCACCTGCATGGGAGATGAAAAAGAAGCTCCTGGCTCCTGCTTTGGATTGGCCCATTTGGGGAGTGAACCAGCGGATGCTAGACTTTCTCTCTCTCTCTCTTTGCCTCTGCCTTTCAAATTAAATAAGTTTTTTAAAAAAACAAAGATGAGTACTTCAAGATCATTTACCAGAATTCTGCATATCTTATATTAGGAGAGTCCAGGATGAGAACTAAGAAATGATTTCCTCCTAACTTGATGCATGGAGAAGTTATAAATTAAAAGAGAAAGACTGAGAGAGATAATTAGAAAATAGAAACTGATGCTTGTTTAATTCTTGTTTATTATAAATTTTATGCTTAAGTATTGCTCTAGTTAAAACAGTTGCCTACCTTCTGTAATTGGCTGACAGAACTTAAAACTAGTTGCTAATAGACAAAACAATTTCTGAGAATTACTAAAAATGGCTAAAGTGGCTTTTTAAAGAGTAAATGAGGCTGGTGCCGTGGCTCACTAGGCTAATCCTCTGCCTGCGGCGCCAGTACTCCGGATTCTAGTCCCGGTCGGGGTGCCAGATCCTGTCCCAGTTGCTCCTCTTCCAGTCCAGCTCTCTGCTGTGGCCTGGGAAGGCAGTGGAGGATGGCCCAAGTGCTTGGGCCCAGTACCCGCATGGGAGACCAGGAGGAAGCACCTGGCTCCTGGCTTTGGATCAGTGCAGCACACCAGCCGTAGCGGCCATTTGGGGGGTGAACCAATAGAAGGAAGACCTTAGTCTCTCTGTCAATCTCACTGTCTAACTCTGCCTGTCAAAAAAAAAAAAAAAAAAAAAGTAAATGAAGCAAATTATTTGGAGCCGCCACCATCTATTTTTTATTATGTTGATCCCAACTTAAGACATGTATTGGGGCTAGCCTTATGACACACTGAATTGAGCCTCCACTTTCGACTGAATGCTGGTTAGCCCTGACCATTCAACTTATCCAGCTTCCTGCTAATTTGCTTATGAAGATAGCAAAGGATGGCTCAAGGATGTGGGCCTGTACCATCCATGTGAGAGACATGTTTCTCTTCCTCTGTCTCCGTCTCTCCCTCTGTCATTCTACCTTTCAGATAAATAAGAAAATAAATGTTTAAATCTTTTTTTTTTTTTTTATGAAAAGACTTACCTTTGTGCTTTTTCAACTTTAGGTTGAACCTGTAACTCTGCCTTTCAAATAAATCTTAAAAAAAAAGAAAAAAGAAAAGAATAAGGTATATCTCTTTCAGGAAAAGAAATACAACTGTTTGTGCTTGAATAACTCTACAGTGGAGTAGGATAAAAATAGGTTAAATAAATATTTAGAGAGGCACAACTTGCTACTGTTGTCCTTTCTTAAAGTATATAGCCTACATGAAAAGATTGAAAAAAGCTTGGAAAGATGTAATACTTCAGAAAAACTTTTGGTCAGGAAAAAATTGCTATTGTATGTAGTTATTGTTAATTTTTAATGGTGATGATGGAGAATATAGGGTGACTAGGACATAAAGAATATCTGAAGGGGGCTGGGGCTGTGGCACAGCAGGTTAACACCCTGGCCTGTAGCACCGGTTCTAGTCCCGGCTGCTCCTCTTCCGATCCAGCTCTCTGCTGTGGCCTGGGAAAGCAGTAGAAGACGGCCCAAGTCCTTGGGCCTCTGCATGGGAAACCCAGAGGAAGTTCCTGGCTCCTGGCTTCTGGCTTCGGATCAGCACAGCTCCGGCCATTGAGGCCATCTGGGGAGTGAACCAGCGGATGGAAGAACTCTCTCTCTGTCTCTACCTCTCTCTCTAACTCTGACTTTCAAATAAATAAATAAATCTTTAAGGAAAAAAAAAGAATATCTGGAAAAGAGGAATTTACTTTTCAGTCATTTAGTCATTTAAAGGGATTGCTCAATTTAGCTAGTTTTAAAATTTATGTATTTATCTTTTTTTTTTTTTTAAGATTTTTATTTATTTGAGAGGTAGAGTTACAGACAGTGAGAGACAGAGAGAAAGGTCTTCCTTCCATTGGTTCACTCCCCAAATGGCTGCAACGTCTGGAACTGCGCCAATCCAGAGCCAGGAGCTTCTTCCTGGTCTCCCACGCAGGTGCAGGGGCCCAAGCACCTGGGCCATCTTCTACTGCTTTTCCAGGCCATAGCAGAGAGCTGGATCAGAAGAGGAGCAGCCAGGACTAAAACTGGCGCCTGTATGGGATACAGGCGCCGCAAGCAGAGGATTAACCTACTGCGCCACGGTGCCGTCCCCAATTTGTTTATTTTTGTTCTGGAGACAGAGAAAGCGAAGACAGATTTATAGAGCTCTCATATGGTGGTTCACTCCCCAAATGCCCAGAATATCTAGGACTGGGCCAGTCCCGGTCCCCTACATGGGTGACAGGAAGCCAAACACTTCAGCCATCACTGCTGCCTTCCAGGGTGTGCATTAGTGGGAAGCTGGAACTGGAACCCAGACACATGCAGCATCTAAACTGCCAGGCCAAGTCCCACTCGTTGATTTAATAATTTTTAATATTTATTTTCACTTTATTTGAAAGGCAGAGAGAGGCAGACAAACAGATCTTCAATCCATTGGTTCACATCCCAAATGCTTGCAACATCCTGAACCAGGGCATTCTGAAGCCTGGAACTCAATCCAGGAATGGCAGGGATCTGTGCACATAAGCCATCATGTGCTACCTCACAGGGTAGATATTTACAGGAAGCTAGAATCAGAGTGGAGCAGGGACTGAAACTGGGGCTCTTATATGAGATACAGGTATCCTAGGCAGAGTCCTAATACCAAATACTCGTCCCTCTCTTTTTTTAAGAGACACAGAAAGAAAGAAAGCACACATGCATACTTTACTTCCAAAATGCCCACAATGGCCAGGAGTAGGCCAGGCTGAAACTGGGAGCTAGAAACTCAGTCTAAGTCTCTGCAGGGACCCGAATACTTGGCCAATCATCTGCTGCCATGCAGAGTGCACATTAGCAGGAACCTGGAACTGGAGGCTGAGCCGAGATGCTGTCATCTCAAGTGGCTGCCTAATGCTGAACTCCTAAGTGCTCCTTCTCTCTCCCAGATTCTTAAGGAGATAGTTCACTTTAGGGGACAGGTTGTGATTCAAAGACATTTTAAGAGATGGAAATTAAAAACCCATTAGCCAATTCAAGAGCCTTAATCTTATATTTTTGTCATAGTATCTCATAATACTTTAAGAAAACTTCCTTTGTGTCATTTTATTCAAAAGGGATTTTGTAAACATTTATTAATCATTTGCTATGTGCCATTTAATTTGCTAGACCTTGTATTGTATAGAAAAGGAAAGCAAGCCAGTTTACTTCCCAAAAACAGGAATCTTTGGGGACAGAATAGTGTCTAAACTAATAATGGATGCCAGTTGCTTGTGATGCCAGCATCCAATCTGAATGCCTGTTTTAGTCCTGGCTACTCCAGTTCTGATCCAGGTCCCTGCTAGTGTGCCTGGGAAAGCAGCAGAGGATGACGTAAGTGCTTGGGCTTTTGCCACCCAAGTGGGAGACCCAGATGAAGCTTCTAACTTCAGCCCGACCCTGCCACAAGAGAGTGGGACCTACAGGTGAAAGATAGCTCACTTGCTCGCTCTCTTTCTGCCTTTCAAATAAATAAATAAACCTTTTAAAAAAATTATTTAATAAGCTAAATATTTGAATTTTATACTTTTTGTAAATTCTTCCAATTTATTTTCTAAAGTGTCTTACTAAATTACAACGTGTGAAAACTCTTTAAAAATTAAGCCATTTCTTGGGAACAATGGAATATGACGTTCTCTGATTCTGTACAGATATTAGTAATGTAAATATGAAATTTTGAAGGGTCAATATTGTGGTATAGTGGGTTAGGCTGCTGTTTGCATGGCCAGCATCCCATATCAGATTGCTAGTTCCTGTTCCAGCTACTCTGCTTCCTATCCAGCTCCCTGCTAATGTGCCTAGGAGAATAGCAGAGGATGGCCTAAATGCTTAGGACCCTGCCACCTGTGTAGGAGATGAGACTGGAGTTCCTGGCTCCTGATTTCTGCCTAGCCCAGTCCTGGCTGTTGCAGCCGTTTGGGGAGTTAACCAGCCGACGGAAGATATTTCTCTCTCTCTTTCTTGCTCTGCCTTTCAAATAATAAATAAATACTTTATAAAAAATGAAATTTTGAATCTTGTTAAAATTGGCAAGGAAAATTCTGTTATGGGCATTTTACTTTGTCTACCTTTCAGTGAGGTTAGAAGATAGAGAGATTGAGAAAAAATTTAAATTTAGGAAAACTTACCCTTCATTGATTGTAGTTCTAAGTTTTAAATCCTCTATTAGATTTGAGAGAGTGGCATTGTGTATAAGGGTTAAGTTATTCCCTCTTTCATATGGAGCAGGGCTGGCATTGTGGCATAGCAGGTAAAGCTGCCACCTGCGGCGCTGGCATCCCATATGGTCCTAGCTACTTCACTTCTGATCCAGCTCCCTGGTAATGCACCTGGGGAAGCAGTGGCAGATGGCCCAAGTGCTTGCGCCCCTGCCATCCATGTGGGATACCTGGATGAAGCTCCTGGCTCCTGGCCTCGGACTGGCCCAGCTGCTGTCATTGCGGCCATTTGGGGAGTGAAACAGCAGATGGATGCATGTTCTCTTTTTCTCTCTCTGTCTCTCTCTCTCTAGCTCTGCCTTTCAAGTAAATAAATCTTTTTTAAAAAGATAAAATACACCCTTTACTGCAGATACCATGTGATGAATGCTATGTAGAGTGAAATTGTTACTTTATGAAATAGGGATAATTTTTAAAGCCTTTTTATTAAAGTAACAGTTCAGTTTTGCTCAACTAAAACCTCTATATTAGTGGTTCTCAACAGAGGGGTGTTGACATTCTTTTCTATGGGAAATGCCTGTTTTCTCCTTTGTTTCCTCATGCCAACCTTGAGAGTGATTGAAAATCTCTGATAGGGAAAGTGTCACTCCTCATTGTGTTACAGCAAAAATATTTTTGCAGTCACTAACTTCTTAGCCATTTCTTTTCCCCATTTCACTCTATTAAATTTCATTTTAATTTCCACCCACTTCTAAGCTGTATAAGTGAAACTTTGACTCAATTCCTAGTTTAAAAAAAATCTAAAAGAACAAAGCCAAATCCATGTTAATACTGCATAGTCTAATTGAAGTTTAGATTCAAGTTTCTTAAGACTTACTTACTTTATTTGAAAGAATCAGAGAGAGGCCAGCGCCGCTACTCACTGGGCTAATCCTCCGCCTGCGGCACGGCACCCTGGGTTCTGGTCCCAGTTGGGGCACCAGATTCTGTCCCAGTTGCTCCTCTTCCAGTTGAGCTCTCTGCTGTGGCCCAGGAGTGCAGTGGAGCATGGCCCAGGTCCTTGGGCCCTGCACCCTTATGGGAGACCAGGAGGAAGCACCTGGCTCCTGGCTTCTGATCAGCGCAGCGCACGGGCCGTGGTGGCCACTTGGGGGATGAGCCAACAGAAAAAGGAAGACCTTTCTCTCTGTCTCTCTCTCTCTCTCTCTCTCTCTCTCACTGTCTAACTCTGCCTGTCAAAAAGAAAAAAAAGAATCAGAGGGAGAGAGAGATCTTCCATCTGCTGGTTTACTTCCCAAATGGCCACAATGGTCAGGGCTGGACCAGGCTGAATCCAACAGCCAAGAGCTTCCTCTGTGTCTCCCACGTGGGTGCAGGGGCCGAAGGACTTGGGCCATCTTGCACTGTTTTTCCAGGCCCATTAGCAGGTAGCTGGATCAGAGGTGGAGCAGCTGGCATATGAACTGGCACCCATATGGGATGCTGGCACTGGGGACAGTGGCTTAACTCACTCAGCAGCAGCGCTGGCCCCTGTTCATTTATAGATGAGGATTATAGTGTCTTCTCTGCCTACTTTAACAAGCTATTTGAGCTATCAAGAGAGTTCTGTAAACAATAAAATAGTATTCGTTTCCATAGGGCCCATCCCAGGTCTTAGTCTTGAGTATACACCAGTGTACAAACATAACTAGCATCTGTGCCAGGGCTTGACAAACCATGATCTGTGGGCCAAATCCAGTCCTCGACCTGTTCTCACAAAACCTATGAGCTAATGTTTTTGAATAGTTGAAAACAGAAGACTAATATTTCATGACATAGAAGTTACATGGAATACAAATGTTAGAGCCCAGAACAAAATTTTATTGGCACATAATCAGGCTCATTTATTTATAGTTAGGACAGAAACTGTGTGGTCCACAAAGCCCTAAAATATTTAGTATCTTCCCTTCTATGTTAGCAATTTGCTGACCCCTGCTCTGTGCTCTTAGAAGTTTTTGGGGGATGTTATAAACTAAACATGTTTAGTGTGGGCTGGAAAAAAATAAAGTGGGTACAGCGGCTAGGATTGGGAATGGTGGGGAGGGTGTAGCAGCTTATTTAAATGTGAGAATTAGGAAAGGCTACTTTGTTTAGTAGGTGACATGAACAGAGACTTCAGTGAAAATGGGAGTGAGCTATATGATAGAAAACCATTTGTGGGCCGGCACCATGGCTCAATAGGCTAATCCTCCGCCTTGCGGCGCCGGCACACCGGGTTCTAGTCCCGGTCGGGGCACCGATCCTGTCCCGGTTGCCCCTCTTCCAGGCCAGCTCTCTGCTGTGGCCAGGGAGTGCAGTGGAGGATGGCCCAAGTGCTTGGGCCCTGCACCCCATGGGAGACCAGGAGAAGCACCTGGCTCCTGCCATTGGATCAGCGCGGTGCACCGGCCGTAGCGCACCTACCGCGGCGGCCATTGGAGGGTGAACCAACGGCAAAAGGAAGACCTTTCTCTCTGTCTCTCTCTCTCACTGTCCACTCTGCCTGTCAAAAATTAAAAAAAAAAAAAAAAAGAGAGAGAGAGAAGAAAAAAAAAAGTTAAAAAAAAAAAAAAGAAAGAAAACCATTTGTGAACTAGCTGGAGATTTAAATGGTGGTAAAGGGGAAGAGGAAGCCAAATTGTGCAGGGTCTTGTAGACCATGAAGCAGATTTTAGATTTTATACTGAGTATGTAAATCTATCATTATTATGTCTGTTCAAAGTGTTTTTATGGTGTTGTATTTAAATAGTCACAAATCAGCTTAACACTTGAAAGACTGTCATGATTATCTAATACCAAGTAATCCACAATTTTATTCATGCTCTCAGCAAATAACGTGGAATTCCCTGCCATGATCATGTGTTTTAGGAGCCCGTGTTGAAATCTTAGGATGATTACGTTATTTTACCACTCATTCAGTATTTCACCCTTGTCATAGCATATATCTTCAAATATCCCAACTCATTTAAAAACTGGGAGATGTTCTTTTAAAAAGTATTACTTTAATATAAATGATTCATTTGTTCAAAAGCTTTACTTTTCTTTTTTCTTTTTTTCTTTTTTTTTTTTTTTCGACAGGCAGAGTGGATAGTGAGAGAGAGAGACAGAGAGAAAGGTCTTCCTTTTCCGTTGGTTCATCCCCAAAGTGGCCACTGCGGCCAGCGCACCGTGCTGATCCAGTGGCAGGAGCCAGGTGCTTCTCCTGGTCTCCCATGCGGGTGCAGGGCCCAAGGACTTGGGCCATCCTCCAAGGCACTCCTGGGCCACAGCAGAGAGCTGGACTGGAAGAGGAGCGACCAGGATCGAATCCGGTGCCCCCACGGGGACTAGAACCTGGTGTGCCAGCGCCGCAGGCAGAGGATTAGCCTATTGAGCCGTGGCACCAGCCTAAAAAGCTTTACTTTTCAAAACAAAGAGTTAGTATGAAGAGTAGCATTGTTCAAATTAATTATCTTCAGTTCATTAAGACATGTCCCAGTTTGTACATATTGTTTCCTCTGTGTGGAATGCCATCCCTGGTATTACCTGCTCAGCCTCGAATTCACCTCAAAATGTCACTGCCTTTAAAGACCACTCCCCTTCTTTACATGTGTAGAGTTGATTGCACTCTGCATTTAATACCTGCTTGCTGTGTTTTATCTAGATGTCAGTTTCTTGAGGGTAAGACAATGTCTTACTCAGTCTAAAGTATTTACTTACTGATACTTATCTTCCTAATCTGCCAAATGGATGAACTATTACTTTGTTTGCAATGTACCTTGTCCATTATCCAAACTGTGTGTCATTTCATTTGTACCAATTCCATTAGATCTGTAACTTTTAAAAGTTTGGGGGAACTTCGGGAATATTATACAATCAAACATTTTGTTAGGCCGGCGCCATGGCTCAATAGGCTAATCCTCCGCCTTGCGGCGCCGGCACACCGAGTTCTAGTCCCGGTCGGGGCGCTGGATTCTGTCCCGGTTGCCCCTCTTCCAGGCCAGCTCTCTGCTGTGGCCAGGGAGTGCAGTGGAGGATAGCCCAAGTGCTTGGGCCCTGCACCCCATGGGAGACCAGGAGAAGCACCTGGCTCCTACCTTCGGATCAGCGTGGTGCGCTGGCCGCAGCGCGCAGGCCGCGGCAGCCATTGGAGGGTGAACCAACGGCAAAGGAAGACCTTTCTGTCTGTCTGTCTCTCTAACTGTCCATCTGCCTGTCCAAAAAAAAAAAAAAATTTTGTTATATAAGTGGTTTATAAAATGTTGCTGTGACTTTATTCCTTTTATGGAAGGTGCTTTTTTGGGTAGTGTATTAATATGTACATTTGTTTTTTGACTACAAACACTTTGCTTGATTGAAAAGAGTTTCACAGTTATATAAGTATTATAGGAAATTTACTTGGACGGAAAGTGGGATATACCATAGACTTCAGATTTGCCATATATAGACTAAAAAAAGAAAAGGTCTGTTATTCAAAGTAGATTAACTGATTTTCTTTTTAAATTACTTAGTTATTTGAAAGGCAGAGTTATATATAGAGAGAGATCTTCCATCCACTGGTTCTCTCTCCACATGTCTGCAACATCTGATGCTAGGCCAGGCTGGAGCCAAGAGCCAGGTGCTCCATCCAGGTCTACCATGGGTGGAAGGGGCCCAAGTACTTTGGGCCATCATCTGCTGTTTTCCCAGGTGCATTAGCAGGTAGCTGGGTCAGCATTGTGGAGTAGAGCTGGAACTTGGACTCATTTTCAGAAGATAAGCAATACATATAACTGTACTCAGCAGCAGCAAGTCTACTCCTCTACAAGCTACAGGTAACAGAATAGGCAAGTAAATTTGAATGGCAGCACCAAATGTGTATGAAAAACCAGTAGCATGAAAGGGAAGAACCAAACTCAACAGAGGGTCTAAATCTTAGGAAATAGTTGATAGGACAAGACTTTAAAATAAGTATAATTAATGTGCTCATAGTTTAAGTATATACTTATAAATAACTGTAGTTAATATGCATATTGTTGTGTACACACAAAATATATTAACAAAATCCTAGAAACTAAAAATATAGCAGATGGAATAATCGTCTGAATCCAATATGAGCAGAACTGAAGAGCATATTACTAAATTGGAAAAAGGGGCCTAGGAATTCTCCCCAAAGTATGAAATAACAACCAAAAAAATAGGATAAAAAATTAGATCTGCAGGCTAGACCCTATCATTTTTTTAAAGATTTATTTTATTTATTTATTATTCTATTTTATTTATTTGGAAGAGTTTTACAGAGAGAGGGAGAGCCGGAGAGTGCTGGTTTACTCCCCAAATGACTGCAACAGTCAGAGCCGAGCTGATCTGAAGCCAGGAGCCAGGAACTTCCCCCAGGTCTCCCATGTGGGTGCAGGGGCCCAAGGAGTTGGGCCATCTTCTGCTTTCCCAGGCCATAGTGGAGAGCTGGATCTGAAGTGGAGCAACCAGGACTTGAACCAGCGCCCATATGGGATGCTAGTGCTGCAGGCTAGGGTTTTTTTTTTTTTTTTTTTTTTTTTTTTTGACAGGCAGAGTGGACAGTGAGTTTTAGAAACAGAGAGAAAGGTCTTCCTTTACCATTGGTTCACCCTCCAGTGGCCGCTGCGGCCGGCGCACTGCGCTGATCCAAAGCCGGGAGCCAGGTGCTTCTCCTCGTCTCCCATGCGGGTGCAAGGCCCAAGCACTTGGGCCATCCTCCACTGCACTCCCTGGCCAGAGCAGAGAGCTGGCCTGGAAGAGGGGCAACCGGGACAGAATCCAGTGCCCCGACCGGGACTAGAACCTGGTGTGCCGGTGCTGCAGGCGGAGGATTCAGGCTAGGGTCTTAACCTGCTGCACCACAGCGCTGGTCCCATAGATCCTAACATTTTGGCATTTATTTATAATAGGAAGTCAAGAAAAGGAGAATGGCAAGAAATGTTTTCTATAGCATTATTTAGGAACCCTTCTACAGGGTTGAATGGTAGAACTGATAGAAGTCATCTTTATTTTACTTTTAAAATTAATGACACTGCTGGGGTAGAAGTTTGGCACAGCCATGAAGATGCCATTTGAGGTACCTGCAATCCCATATCAGAATGCCCTGGGTTCAAGTCTTAGTTCCACTCTCCATTCCAGCTTCCTGTAATGTATACCTTGGGAGGCAGCAGGTGGTGATACAAGTGATTGGGTCCCCACCAGCCGTGATGGAGACCTAGATTGAGTTCCTAGCTCCTTACTTTGACCTGGCCCAGCCTTGGCCATTGTGAGCATTTGGGAACTGAACCAGTGAAGGGAAGATCTCTTCTGTCTACCTTTCAAATAAAGAAAATAAATTAATTTAAAAAATTTGAAAGCTGAACCTAAAAATTAGTAATACTTCTTATCCCATTGTTGGGATTTTGACCTTTTATCCAATCCAATTAAAAGCTGGTAGTTTTGTCGTTTTGCGATACGGATTGGTTCTTGAATTTTAGTGTTGGGTTTTTTTTTTTTTTTTTTTTTTTTAAACAGGCAGAGTTAGACAGTGAGAGACACAGAGACAGAGAGAGAAAGGTCTTCCTTCCATTGGTTCACCCCCCAAATGGCTGCTACGGCCAGTGCGCTGCGCCAATCCGAAGCCAGGAGCCAGGTGCTTCTCCTGGTCTCCCATGCGGCTGCAGGGCCCAAGCACTTGGGCCATCCTTCACTGCACTCCCGGGCCACAGCAGAGAGCTGGCCTGGAAGAGGGGCAACCGGGACAGAATCCGGTGCCCCGACCGGGACTAGAACCCGGGGTGCCAGTGCCGCAGGGGGAGGATTAGCCTAGTGAGCCGCAGCACCGGCCAATGGTTTTTTTGTTTTGTTTTGTTTAGATTTATTTATTTATTTGAAAGTCAGAGTTACATAGAGAGAGGAGAGGCAGAGAAAGGTCTTCCATTTGATGGTTCACTCCCCAATTTCCCGCAACGGCCAGAGCTGCGCCGATCCGAAGCCAGGAGCCAGGAGCTTCTTCCGGGTCTCCCACACAGGTGCAGGGGCCCAAGGACTTGGGCCATCTTCTACTGCTTTCCCAGGCCATAGCAGAGAGCTGGATCGGAAGAGGAGCAGCCGGGACTAGAACCAACGCCCATATGGGATGCCAGCGCTTCAGGCCAGGGCGTTAACCCACTGTGCCACAGCGCCGCCCGGTTGTTGAATTTTAACAGTTTTTTCCAGCAAGAGTTGAGGTGATCACATGGAGTTGCTTAAATTTGTAAATGAAAATGATATTGGGGCCAGCACTGTGGTGTGGCAGGTTAGGCCTCTACCTGTGATGCTGACATCCATGTGGATGCAGGTTCCAGTTTGGCTGCTGCATTTCCAGTCCAGCTTCCTGTTGATGTACCTGGGAGGGTGGTGAAAGATGGCCGGAGTACTTGGGCCCTGCTACCAATGCAGGGGGCCTGAAAGAAGGCTCCTGGCTTTTGGCTTCAGATCAGCCCAGCTCTGGCTGTTGCAGCCATTTGGGGAATGAGCCAGTGAATGGAAGATTTCTAAGTGAGATAGGGTCATAACTCCATTTTTTCGAATGTAGTACTTTTTGACCAAAAACTGACCCTTCAGCTTTAAAATAAATAAATAAATAAAAGGATCAAAATAACATGTTTTTCCCAAAATCAGAAGATACCGATACTAGAAACAGCCATGGGTGTTCTGTGAAAAGAAAATCTGAAGGCTCCTAAACAATAAAAGTGTTTTGTTGGTTTTTTGTTTTTTTTTTTTTAAGATTTGATTATTTATTTGACAGAGTTACAGACAGTGAGAGGGAGAGACAGAGAGAAAGGTCTTCCATATGCTGGTTCACTCCCCAAACGGCCACAGCATGCGGAGCTGAGCCAATCCAAAGCCAGGAGCCAGGAGCTTCTTCCAGGTCTCCCACGAAGGTACAGGGCCCCAAGCACTTGGGGCCATGTTCCACTGTTTTCCCAGGCCATAGCAGGGAGCTGGATCAGAAGAGGAGCAGCTGGGACTAGAACTGCCACCCATATGGGATGCCAGTGCCAGCCCCATAAAAGTTTTAAAAAGTAGTATTATATCAAGGGATATGATAAAAATTTGTGATCTGTATTTCCTTTTCTTTTTATATGTTACTCTTCATAATTCTCATATTGTGAATTTTATTTCTCTTTAGGTACGCATAGCTGCTAAATTTATCACTCATGCACCCCCAGGAGAATTTAATGAAGTATTCAATGGTGAGTAAAGATTAGTATTTTGTTATTTTAAGCCCTTCTTAATTACTCTAATTTATTGAGTGCTTGTTATCTCTAAATCTTTATGATATGTTATAGCTAAGGAAATCAAGATTCAAAAAGGTTAAAATAATTTGTTCAAGATCACCCAGGTAGTAAATATCAAAGCAAGGATTCAAATCCAGGTCTGAATCAAAAGCAATGTCTTAACCCATAAATTACAATGTCTATAATATCTGAGAAAAGTTTAATATCAATAAATGCAGAAATAATGTTAAATGGTTTGTCATTATAAATCATGGATTAAAATATCTTCAAGGCTTTCACTTAGGAAGCCACATAATATAGGGCTAGTGGGGTAGAACTGATGGTATTCAAATAGTTTGCTAAATTTACAGATTCAGCTTTATCATCCCCTCAAGATTCTCATTAATTAGATCTTGGGTAGAATCAGGTCATCTGTGTTTTAGCAAGTTCTTTACCATGTAATTCTGAATCACAGTCAGTTTGGTTTCCAGTTTGGGAACCAGTATGCATTTACAACCTTCTATACTATTTGCTGTCTTAACACACCTACAAGATGAAAAGATAAGTGGAGCAAGAAGTTGGTCATCACAGTTCTATCTTAATTTATCTTTGTGTATCTGGGTTCCTTTTAGCGAACATTCATTTTGAAATTCTAGGTTTACAAAAGAAGCTTAGCTACTTGAATTGTGCTATACTCATCTGTGCCAGGCCCAGAGCCCAGCACTTGGTAGATCAATCAGTAACATCCACTGGTAAAAATAATGCAGAAACAGAGTAACTAAGAGAAACATATAAACATTTACTACCAGAAATATACACCACAGTAGAAGTAAATCAAGATATTCTTTATAAAATCACTTATAAATTTTGAATACTAGCCAAAGGGAAACAAATGCAACCTTATTTTTCCTTATCTTTTTTTCCATGTTGACTGAATATAGATTTCAGCAACTCAGCTTTTAGAAAGTTTTCTTTAAACTTGAACTTATAAGTTAGACAGTGAGAGAGAGACAGAGAGAAAGGTCTTCCTTCCATTGGTTCACCCTCTAAATGGCCACTACAGCCAGCGCTGCACCGATCCGAAACCAGGAGCCAGGTGCTTCCTCCTGGTCTCCCATGCAGGTGCATGGCCCAAGCACTTGGGCCATCCTCCGCTGTCCTCCCCGGTCACAGCAGAGAGCTGGACTGGAAGAGGAGCAACTGGGACTAGAACCCGGTGCCCATATGGGATGCCAGCCACAGGCGGAGGATTAGCCAAGTGAGCCACAGCGCCGGCCCATAAGTTCTTTTTTTAAAAAAGATTTATTTTATTTATTTGAAAGGCAGAGTTAGAGAGAGCAATCTTTTCGTCCACTGGTTCATTCCCCCAAATGGATGCAGTGGTAAGGGCTGGGCCTAGGTGAAGCCAGGAGCCTGGAACTCCATAAGGGTCCCTTACATGGGTGACAGGGGCCCAAGTACTTGTACCATCTTCTGATGCTTTTCCAGACACATTAGCAGAGAAGTGAAGCAACCTAGACTCCAACTGGCACCCGTATGTGATGTCAGTATAGTACACTGCGACAGCCTGCTGTGCCACAGCTCTAGCTCCTAAGATAAATTCTTGACTTAACAAAATTAATATCCTTTGTAGAATCCCCTTGTTTATTTCTCTTACCTGAAATCATAAAAACCATAAAATTATGAAAATAGTTGATACCAAAGCATTAGGATACGAGTTAGTGAACTGTGTATGTATGCTGTGAGTACTGTTTTTATTGGCACATGTTGGCCATTTTTCAGAAGCTCTAGGAGTCAGTGAGTGGCCTTTTGCATGTAATTAGCCTTTCCTCTTGGAATGAAGGCTTGGTAGTTTCTTAGTAACAAGGACGGTACTCTTCTTAAAAACGATGAAACTCTGCAACACATGGCTTTTTAAGATGGTTTTGGTTCCCCACATTGGATTATCCAAAGAGGAATGTGTTCAGAAATGCGCTGCCGCTTACTAATTACTGCCTGAGTTTTCTTGATCTGGTATTGTAGAACAACCTGCAATTCTTACTCTTGGGTCATTTCAAAGGAGTCATTTAAATATAGAATTAATGATCCTAACTGTAGCCCTCTGTAAATCATGTTTGTTCGCTATGAAATTCCTTGATAATTTATTATTGAATTATTATAGCACAAATAATTATATATATATGAACATTAACACCTGCATTTTTAGAATTTCTACACATACATTGTATCCAAAGACTAATTTTTTTTAAAGATTTATTTATTTTACTTGAAAGTCACAGTTACACAGAGAGAGGAGAGGCAGAGAAAGAGAGAGAGAGAGGTTTTCATCTACTGGTTCACTCTCCAGATGGCCGCAATGGCTGGAGCTGCACCGATCCGAAGCCAGGAGCCAGGAGCTTCTTCCAGGTTTCCCATGTGGGTGCAGGGGCCCAAGCACTTGGGCCATCTTCTACTGCTTTTCTATGCCATAGCAGAGAGCTGGATCAGAAGTGAGCAGCTGGGATTCAAACCAACACCCATATGCGATGCTGGCACCACAGGCGGCGGCTTTGCCCGCTATGCCACAACGCCGGCCCCAAAAAACTAATTTTAAAAATTTGCTAAAATTGGGGCCACTGCTGTGGCATAGCTGGTAAGGTGCTAGCATCCCATATGGGTAGCTGGTTTGAGTCTCAGCTGCTCTGTACCCTATCCAGCTCCCTGCTAATGCACCTGGAGAAACAGTGGAAGATGGCGCAAGTTCTTGGCCCAGCTCTGGCCATTGTGGCCATTTTGGAAGTGAACTAGCAGATGGAAGATCTCTCTCTCTCTCTCTCTACCTTTCAAATAAATAAATCTTGGGACCGACGCTGTGGTGTAGTAAGCTAAGCTTATGCCTACAGTGCCAGCATCCCATATGGGCTCCAGTTCGAGTCCCGGCCGCTCCTCTTTCGATCCAGCTCTCTGCTATGGCCTGGGAAACCAGTAGAAGATTGCCCAGCCACCCATGTTGGGGACCCAGAAGAAGCTCCTGGCTCCTGGCTTCAGATCAGCCCAGCACTGTCCTTTGTGGCCACTTTGAAAGTGAACCAGCAGATAGAAGACATTTCTCTGTCTCTCCCTCTCTCTGTCTGTAACTCTACCTCTCAAATAAGTAAAATCTTTAAATAAATAAATCTTTAAAAACGAGGCCGGCACCACGGCTCAATAGGCTAATCCTCTGCCTGCGGTGCCAGCACCCCGGGTTCTAGTCCCGGTCGGGGCGCCGGATTCTGTCCCGGTTGCCCCTCTTCCAGGCCAGCTCTCTGCTGTGGCCCAGGAGTACAGTGGAGGATGGCCCAAATCCTTGGGCCCTGCACCTGCATGGGAGACCAGGAGAAGCACCTGGCTCCTGGCTTCGGATCAGTGTGGTGCACCGGCCGCAGCAGCCATTGGAGGGTGAACCAACGGTAAAGGAAGACCTTCCTCTCTGTTTCTCTCTCCCTCTCACTGTCCACTCTGCCTGTCAAAAAAAAAATGTTAAAATTTGCTGAAATTTCTCAAATTTATCCTTTATTCAACATCTTAATATGTTTTCCTCCTCAGATGTCCGACTACTACTTAATAATGACAATCTCCTCAGGGAAGGGGCAGCACAGTAAGTATCTTTCCAACTCCACCTAGAGTATTATTCCAATGTTAATTAAACTATAATGACAGCAAACTGGAACTGTGCAAACTATAAGTTCAAAATACTTCATAATAAAGCAGTAGGTTTTAGCAATTTTAGTTTGTTATTTTTCTTAGAGAAAATTTCACCAAAATGTTGTTTACTTCCTCAAAGCTTTTTATTTGAACTTCTGGTTTTTGGTTCACGTATTCCCCATTATAGTAGCATTAATTTTAGCTCTTAACTTTTCTTTTATAGTTCTTCTAGTTCACGTTGAATTTTTTTTTAAATCTCCAGTTAGGGAAAGATTATGCTACTAGTAAGCAATAATAACAACTTTCAAATTGCCAAATAGAAACAGATAGCCATAATGTGCCTTTAATAGTTGGAATTAACTGGAAGATAAAAGCATAATTGTTCTGCCTAGTCATTGATTCTATATCACTGCCAGGCTAATTAATCTTTGTAAAATTTGTCATGCACTCAAAAACAGAGGTGATTTTTGTTGTTGTTGTTTTATCTTCTACATCAAATCTAAATGCTTTCTAGCTTTCAAGACCCCTTATTACCTGGCTTTTATCACTACTCTTCTCTTCAACACAGAGTTCTATTTCAGTTACTGTCTAATCAGCTGGCCCAGAGTTCATTGTGAATAGGAAATCAGAATTAGAAAATGGCTGGTGAGAACAAGGACATTGTGATGCATAACATCAAATAATTACAAAAGTCATTTCATGTGATATAGCTATAAAAAATTAATAGCTGTTACCCAGGAGACAATCACCTTCTGCCCTATATTCATGCTGCTTTTTTTTTTTTTTTTTTTTTTTTTTTTTTAGATTTATTCATTTTCTTTGAAAGGCAGAGAGAGAGAGGTCTTCCATCCACTGGCTCACTCCCCAAATGGCCGCAATGACTAGAGCTGAGCCAATCCAAAGCCAGGAGCTTCTTCCAGGTCTCCCATCTGAGTGCAGGCTTCCAAAGACTTGGGCCATCTTCCACTGCTTGCCCAGGCCATGGCACAGAGCTGGATTGGAAGTGGAGCATCTTGGACTTGAACTGGCAACCATATGGGATGCCAGTTCTGTGGGTGGAGGCTTAACCTACTTAGCCACAGTGCCAGTCCCAAGTAACAATATTTAAACATGTTTACATACTTGGGGCTAATTTTGAGTCTTCTGATTTTGTTAAAATTGCTACATATTTTAATTTAATTTTTTTCTTTTTTAAAGATTTGCTTATTTATTTGAAGTCAGTTACACAGAGAGAGAAGGAGAGGCAGAGAGAGAGGTCTTCTATCTGCTGGTTCACTCCACAGATGGCCGTAATGGCCGGAACTGTGCCAATCCGAAGCCAGGAGATTCTTCCAGGTCTCCCACGTGGGTGCAGGAGCCCAGGGACTTGGGCCACCTTCTGCTGCTTTCGCAGGCCATAGCAGAGAACTGGATTGGAAGTGGAGCAGCCAGTACTCGAACCAGAGCCCACAGTGCCGGCCCCTAAATTTTTTTTTCTTAATTTTGAGAGGGAAAGAGAGGGAGAAAAGGAACAGAGTTGGGGGAGAGAGGGAGACAGAGAGAGAACATAATCTTCTCTGCTAATTCATTCCCCAAGCACCTCTAATGGCTAGGGCTCAGCCAGGCAAAAGCTGACAGCAAGGAAGTGAGCCAGCGGATAGAAGATACCTCTCTCTCTCTAACTCTGCCCTTCAAATAACTGTGCCCTTCAAATAAATATTTTTTTAAATAAAAGACTGGTACTTTTCAAGAATGTAAGTATATTATATCCTCTTATAATGCAGCTTATTGCCCTCTTTATTTTACCTATCTTTTACTTTAGTTTACTTTGTAAGATGTACTAGGGAGCCACTGAAAATGAAGAATCTCAAAAATTATGCACTGTACAAATAAACATTAATATTAGGCAAGCACTTTGATGGTTGATGTCCAACAGCCTTTAAAATGACCTCTCCTCTGTACCTTAGGCCCTTTTCTCAGACTTGACTACTGCTCAATTATCAGTCTCACTTCACTTTTTTCCCATGTGAGATACCTTCTTATACTTAATTATGGCTTCTTCTATCCTGTCCTGCCTCAAAGAAATGAGGATAAAAAGAAATTTCATAAATCGTGTTACGTTGAAGATTCTTTTGAATACTGAAAGCTTCTGCCTAAATAGTTGAAACTGTTGACAATTCACAATAATCAGAATGCCTAAAAATTTATTTATTTTTCAAGGTTTAATTATTTATATGAAAGGCAGAGTTACAGAGAGGCACAGAGAGTGAGTTCTTCATTCGTTGGTTCACTACCCAAATGGCCATAATGGCCAGCTAGAGCCGAACCAATCCAAAACCAGGAGCCAGGAGCTTCTTCTAGGTCTCCAGTGCAGTTTCAGGGTCCCAAGGACTTGGGCCTTTTTCTATTGCTTTTCCCACCCATGGCAGGGAGCTGGATAGGAAGAGGAGCAACTGGGACTCAAACCAGCACTCATGTGGGATGCCAGCACTACAGGCAGCCACTTTACCTGATATGCCACAGCGCCAGCCTGAGAATGCCTAAAACTAGAATTGTCTAAGTGGAAGTTCTTTAGGATTAGGTGTAGAGGAAAAAAGGTAATTTAAGGGCATAAGGTACTTCTGAGCTCTCTGGAGTGCTTTCAGAAGGTTAAAAGACATTGTGTTAACACTGGACATCTGGAGACAAAGCACCAGGTAGTATGTTGACATCCCCTTTCATTGGACTATGAACTACCCTCTGTGTTTATTTATATGTAATTCTTTTCTTCCCTTCCACTTCCCTTTTCTTTTTTTAAATCTTTGTAAAACAGTGCATTTGCCCAGTATAACATGGATCAGTTCACGCCTGTGAAGATAGAAGGATATGAAGATCAGGTAATAATTTCTTGTGAGGTTATGCCATGTCATAGAGATTCTAGAAACCAAAGCAGTTGTCTGAATCAAGTGCTAAGTAGATTTGTGTCTTAATTTTTATAAATATTCTACATGTTAGGAAAGCCTTCCTCTCTCTGATAACCCTAGTAGTTTCTTTTTTTTATTTTATTTATTTATTTATTTATTTTGACAGGCAGAGTGGATAGTGAGAGAGAGAGACAGAGAGAAAGGTCTTCCTTTTTGCCGTTGGTTCACCCTCCAATGGCCGCTACGGCCGGCGCATCTCACTGATCCACAGCCAGGAGCCAGGTGCTTCTCCTGGTCTCCCATGCGGGTGCAGGGCCCAAGCACTTGGGCCATCCTCCACTGCCTTCCCGGGCCATAGCAGAGAGCTGGCCTGGAAGAGAGGCAACCGGGATAGAATCCGGCGCCCCAACCGGGACTAGAACCCAGTGTGCCGGCGCCGCAAGGCGGAGGATTAGCCTGTTAAGCCACTGCGCCGGCCCCTACTAGTTTCTTTTGATAAGAAAGGAGAGCTGCCCCGAACAAGAACAGTGAAAATAGAGAAGTTGAGTCTTCCTAGCTGTCTCTATTTCTCCATGGTAGGAGTACCAGGAGACATTATATTTAATGGAAAAAGAGGCATCCCCACTGAATTTTAGAATACTTGTTTAGGAATTTACTAGTTGGGAGCTAGTTACACACATATATATTTTATTTTTATTGCTCTTTGTATGTATTTTTGTTTGCAAACTATGTAATTTGTAGTATCTATTTTAAAAGCTCAGTAAATATGATTCAGGAATAATTTCATAAAATACGTGAAAAAAGAATGAGACTTAAGTCATTGTGAAAGAGAAATCTAAATGAAAAGTTAATTATCTTCCTCAGAATTTTAATTTTTTTAATGTGATAAAGAACCATCCTTTTTTTCAGAGTTATTCTTATTTATAATCCTCTTTGGAAGGTCTTAATTACAGAGCACGGTGACCTGGGTAATAGCAGATTTTTAGATCCAAGAAACAAAATTTCCTTTAAGTTTGATCACTTACGGAAAGAAGCAAGTGATCCCCAGCCAGAGGAAGTAGATGGAGGCTTGAAGTCTTGGAGAGAATCCTGTGACAGTGCGTTAAGAGCCTATGTGAAAGATCATTATTCCAACGGCTTCTGTACTGTTAAGTATCTGCCTATTTTATTATCAGAGTGTTTTATTTATTGCACTTACCTTGGGGGCTTTGGCTTGACAGCCATTACTTCTTTCTTCTTAGTTATGGTTTTCTTTCCATTTTAGCCCTGTATCATTTTTGAGTATAAATAAGTAGGAATTTTTAATGGAAAAATCCTTTTATAAACTCCAGGTAATATGTCAAAGTAAATGTTCCTAACAAAGGTACTTAGCTTAGACACGTGGAAAAAAAAGTTAAGATTTCTGGGTTTGGGGCTGGCACTGTGGCATAGTGGGTAAAACTGCCACCTGTAATTCTGGCATTCCACATTAGTGCTGGTTCAAGTCCTGGCTGCTCCACTTCTGATTCAGCTCTCTGCTATGGCCTGGCAAAGCAGTAGAAGATGGCCCCCAAGTGCTTGGGTCCTTGCACCCACGTGGGAGACCTATCTTCCATCCAGTGGTTCACTCCTCAAATGGCCACAATGGCAGGAGCTGGGCCAGGCCAAAGCCAGGAGCCAAGTGCTTCTTCCGGGTTTCCCACATGGGTGGCAGGGGCCCAGACACTTGGGCCATCTTCCACTGCTTTCCCAGGCACATTAGCAGGGAGCTGGATCGGAAGTGGAGCAGATGGGACTCGAACCAGCGTCCATATGGGATGCTGGCACTGCAGTTAGCAGCTTTATCCACTGGACCACAACACCGACCCTGTTGTGTATGCATTTTTACACAGAGCTGCTTCTGAATAGTTTATATATCTTCATTAGATAATCAGAATTATTTGAACCAGCAAACCAACTTGCTTCCCTTACTTGTCTCAATTATTTTCTTCCTGTCTACCTCTGTAAATGTGAACATTCCCCAAAACAATTTCCTTTTCTTAAAAGCTTACATCCATTTAATGGAGGAAAAGCAACACAGAGTTTTGTGTACACCAGTGTAGTTTATTCTCTCAAAGTCATAATCCTCGTCATATTGTTTTGCTGTTTTCTCCATTGCCTATAGAATAAAGTCTCAACTTTTTTTTTTTTTTTTTTAATATTTATTTATTTGAAAAGCAGACACACACACACACACACACACAACTTCTGTCTGCTTGCCCATACCCCGAATGCCCACAACAACCTGGGCTGGTCGAAGCTGAAGCCAGGAGTCAGGAACTCCATCTGGATCTCCCAGAATAGTGGAGGAACTGAGTACTTGAGCAATCGTATGCTGCCTTCCCAGCCACATTAGCAGGAAGCTAGATTAGAAGTGAAAGAGCCAGGACTTGAACCAGTACTCTGATACCAAATGCTAGCATCCTAAGTGAGAGCTCAGTGGTGCCAGGACACCCACTCCAAGTCTTCACATTGTACCTTATGTATACTACTATATAACCTAAATCTACAATCGTGTTTTGTCTCCCACTAGTCCACTTCACACACCCCCTTGCCATTCACTAAAGAAGCCCTGGGTTTCCTACCTGAGCTGTTTGCTCATCTTTATTCTCATTTCCTGCCTGTCAGTATCTCATCTGTCTGAAAGACCCAGCCTAAGTGGCATCTCCTTTGTACTCTTAAGAGCAGTATTTCCTTCTGTATGTATGGCACCATGCTCATTCCCAGAACTTGACACAAGCTCTGCCTTAATGTTCATATCTGATGAATGTTGTTGTTTAGTAAGCATACTCTGATTCTTTGTCTCCCCAAGGATTTAGCACACTGCTTTTAATGCAGTGGCTGTTGTGTAGGTTAAATGTGTTTTTGGAATCTAACTATTTATTTTCCAATAATAGGTGTATGCTAAAACTATAGATGGGCAGCAGACTATTATTGCATGTATTGAAAGCCACCAATTTCAGCCTAAAAACTTCTGGTAAGAAACAGATGTTCACTTCTGTTTGTATCTACTTTATATTGGAACAAAAACAGTGGTTGAGACTTGGGTTTTTAATCTCACTGGGTTGGGATAAGTTATTAGACTTAGAGACTCAATTCCCTATCTATAAAATAAGGGATTTAAACATTATTTATGTTGTTTCCCATCCTAAGGTTTTGTAGTTTTATCTTTTAAAAAATACTCTTATTGACCAAGAATAAGTGATTAATAAAGTACCCACTTGAAAGTTGGACTTAGTTGAGTTGGGGTTAATAATACTTGAGTTAATCACATAACTCAGCTTACACATCTGTATTTAGAAGAGCCTCCTGTGAATAAAATAGGCATTGTTTTCTACTTAAAAGGATAAAAAAGAAACATAGAAGTCAAAATAACTTAGAAAAGGCTATAGTTAAGCTACTTGAATCCAAAATTTTATCCAAGTAGGTACAGCCTTGGGTATTATCAAACTAGAAATGACTGTTCCCTTTTTCCCCTCTGTCCCAACTTTTCTTCAGTGACATATCACCTGTTTTCTTGTGCTTATTGCTAATTCTATAGTGTTTTGTATGTATGTTTTAATAGGAATGGTCGTTGGAGATCAGAGTGGAAATTCACCATCACACCACCTACAGCCCAAGTGGTTGGAGTGCTTAAGATTCAGGTGAGATTCTAACTTGTTTATAAATTATGGTTAATACTTCATGTCTTTAAAACAAACATGCAAGTTGACATTTGTTCTGGTATTAGTAATTATCAAACAGTAGTTTTAGGAAGGAATAAAATAATTATTAAGTTACTTCCTAGCACCTCTGTAACTTACTTCATATCTTTTATGTATATTTCATATGTGTGCATATATACAGTTGATCCTTGATCAACATGGGCAAGAATTGCATGGGTCCATGGATTGGGGGAGAGAGATTTGTGACAACCTGGAAACATTCACAGGTGCACCACAAAGTCCAGAAATACTGGGAAAAAAATTTAAGAAAAGTTAGGTATGTCATCAATGTACAAAATATATGTAGAGGGGCTGGCGCTGTGGCGTAGCCAGTAAAGCCGCCGCCTACAGTGCTGGCATCCCTTATCAGTGCTGGTTCGAGTCCCAGCTTTTCCACTTCTGATCCAGCTCTGTGCTATGGCCTGGGAAAGCATTACAAGATGGCCCAAGTCCTTGGGCCCCTACATCCATGTGGGAGACCTGGAAGATCTGTCAACTCCAGCCATTGTGGGCAACTGGGGAGTGAACCAGTGGATGGAAGACCGCTCTCTCTGCCTTTCCTCTCCCTGTGTAACTCTGACTTTCAAATAAATAAATAAATAAAAATATAAAGAAAAGTATATGTAGATATATATTATATATAAATATATATGTAGATAATGGTATTTTATCACTTACTGCCATAACATATACAGAAATCTATTATAAAAAATCAAAACTGGGCCGGTGCCATGGCTCATTAGGCTAATCCTCCACCTGCGGCTCCAGTACCCCAGGTTCTAGTCCCAGTTGGGGTGCTGGATTCTGTCCCAGTTGCTCCTCTTCCAGTCCAGCTCTCTGCTGTGGCCTGGGAAGGCAGTGGAGGATGGCCCAAGGGCTTGGGCCCTGCACCCCATGGGAGACCAGGAGGAAGCACCTGGCTTCTGGCTTTGGATTGGCGCAGCGCCGGCCTTGGCGGCCATTTGGGGGGTGAACCAACAGAAGGAAGACCTTTCTCTCTGTCTCTCTCTCTCACTGTCTAACTGCCTGTCAAAAAAAAAAAAATCAAAATCAAAACTGGGGCAGCATTTGGTGTAGCAGTTAAGACACCCACATACCATATTGGAGCTCCTGGTTTGAGTCCTACCTCCACTTCCGATCCAGCTTCTTCTTACTAATTCATGCTTGAGTTCCTGTACCCAAGAGAGCCTCAGATTGAGTTTTGGCCTTCCAGCTTCCTTTGGCCTGACCCAGCCCCAGCTGTTGCAGTCATTTGGGAATGAACCAGTAAATGGATGCTCGCGTGCACTTTCTCTTTTTTCTCCATATGTCTTTCAGATAAAATGGAAAAGAAAAGGTTAAAACTTAACAAAACACACACAAACATAAACTTTACATGCACCATTCACAGGTGAGAGAAATATAAACAGATCTAAAGATGCAGTATTGAATAATAGCTGCATTAAATTACTGTAGTACATAGTATACTCACCACTGTGATAATTTTGTGACCTCCTCCTGTTGCTGCTGTGGTGAGCTCAAGTGTGGCAAGTACCTGCCTAAAATGTCGTGTAAAACTAATCCTCTCCATTAAATTACATAGCTCAGTAAAAAGTTATCTCATTTCTTGCATGTTTTTTACTACATACAAAATATGTTTTCATCAATTATATTATCAGTAAAGCTTCTAGTAAACAGCAGGCTAATAGGTATGTTTTTGAGAAGTAAAAAGTTACCTGCAAAATTTTTTTAAGATGTATTTTAGGGGCTGGCATTGTAGCATAACAAGTTAAGCCACCATCTGCAGCTTATGGGCGCTGGTTCGGGTCCCAGCTGCTCCGCTTCCAAATTGGTTCCTTGCTAATGGCCTGGGAAAAGCAGGGGAGGATGACCCAACTGCTTAGGCCTCTGCACCCACATAGGCGCAGGAGTCCAAGCACTTGGGCTATCCTCCACTGCTTTCCCATACACATTAGCAGGTTGCTGGATTGAATGTGGAGCAGCCTGGTCCTAACTGATTCCAGTATAGGATGCCCACATCCCAGGCAAAGGCTTAACCTGCTATGCCACAGTGCTGGCCCTGCATTGTTTTTTGGTTTTGGTTTTTTCTTTTGGACAGATTTTTAAATAAATGAAACTAATTTAAAATATAATGTAGGAACTACAAACAATAACTAGTTGTCTTGTGATATAAATAGTCGAGTAGATTTCTAATTTGGTATCAGTACAAGTGGACAACTGAATAAGGCAACAGTTAATTCATTTCATTCCTGTTTGGATTGAAGTCTTCTAATATCTTAGAAGTGGTTTTATTTTGTAAATTCTGAGTGATTAACTCGAAGATCAAATTAAACAGTTATAAGTGAGAATATCCATACCAAATGGTACTTATATTATGTTAAGTTTTGCTTTAATAACAATTAGAGTTGTCCTTTTTTAGTGGTATAAATTAAAGAGCATATGTAGTAAGTTTTATCTATACCCATTTTTTTAAGATTGATTTATTTATTTGAAAGTCATTTACACAGAGAGAGTGAGCTTCCATCCCCTGGTTTACTTCCTAAACGGCTGCAACGGTCAGCATTGGGCCAGGCAGAAGCCAGGAGCTTCATCCAGGTCTTCCACATGTTTGCAGGGGCCCAAGCTCTTAAGCTATCTTCCACTGCTTTCCCAGGTGCATTAGCAAGGAACTGGATCAGAAGAGGATCAACTGAGACTTGAGCTGGTACCCATATGGAATGCCAGTGCTGCAGACGGCTGCTTAACCCACTGGGCCATAGCGTTGGCCCCCCATTTTTTTCATGCATCCCCATAGCTTCCTGTCCCAAGTAGCTTCTGGCCATAAGAGTATGCCCAAGCCAAAGTACTTCACTAGAAGTAGTAAAGTGTTGAGAATTGATGGTAAATATGCCAGCTTCCTCTCCCCTCAGGTCGGACAACTCTGAAGTTGAAGTATGTCCTGCTTGTTCTTCCATAGCCTAATCCCTGCAGCTGTAACTTGCCTGTTAACACATCTGTGGTACTTATTTCCCTTCTATATCTTACCTCCTCAGTCCCTACTGGTGCTTCCTAATATTATCCACAAAACCAGCTGCTTGTCCTCTAATCTTTATCTGGGAGTCTGCTTCTAACCTGACCTAACCTAACCTGAGACAGCGTATTGTTTTGCTTTTTGTTAACCAAATCTACGAGTAACCTGATTCTTTGTACCTCCTGTTAACTATAGCATCAGCATTAACCTGGCAGCTTACTCTAAATTTGTGTAAGTAAATTTATCTCCCTTCTAGATGGATGTAGTTATTTGTATGTTAACTTTGCCAGTGCAAAGATCACAAAAGGTGATCATTTCTGATAACAAGCCCCAATATGCAGACCTTCATTTGTACCTTTTTGGCATAAATTGTCTGATCACACTTTTAGGAAAGATTTACTTCATTTATACACATACACACGCACACATATTAGATTTATTTATTTATTTGAAAGGTGGCGTTACAGAAAGGGAGAGTCAGAGTCAGAGAGAGAGAAGTCTTCCATCTGCTGGTTCACTCAGAGAGCTGTTATGGGAAGTGAAACAGCCAGGTCTCAAGCCAGCGTCCATATGCAGGCAGGATGCAGGCACTTCAGGAGGAGGCTTAAACCGCTTCGCCACAGTGCCAGCCCCATAAGTATTTTTTGTTGTTGTTGTTGTTGTTGTTTTTTAAGATTTATTTATTTATTTGCAAGCCAGAGTTAGGGAGAGGTAGTAGGGGGTGTCTTCCATCTGCTGGTTCACTCCCCAACTGGCCACAATGGCTGGAGCTGCGCCCATTCGAAGCCAGGAGCCAGGAGCTTCTTCAGGGTCTCCCACATGGGTGCAGGGGCCCAAGGACTTGGGCCATATTCTGTTGCTTTCCCAGGCCATACCAGAGAGCTGGATCAGAAGTGGAGCAGCTGAGACTCGAACTGCTGCCCATATGGGATGCCGGCACTGCACGCGGCAGCTTTACCTGCTACACAACAGTGCCAGCCCTGTATATATGTGTTTTTTTTTTTTTTTTTTTTTGGCAGGCAGAGTGGATAGTGAGAGAGAGAGAGACAGAGAGAAAGGTCTTCCTTTTTGCTGTTGGTTCACCCTCCAATGGCCGCCGCGGCTGGCGCATCTTGCTGATCCGAAGCCAGGAGCCAGGTGCTTCTGGTCTCCCATGCGGGTGCAGGGCCCAAGCACTTGGGCCATCCTCCACTGCCTTCCCGGGCCATAGCAGAGAGCTGGCCTGGAAGAGGGGCAACCGGGATAGAATCCTGCGCCCCAACCGGGACTAGAACCCAGTGTGCCGGCGCTGCAAGGTGGAGGATTAGCCTGTTAAGCCACGGCGCCAGCCTGTATATATGTTTTTAAAATGAGAGTGAGACATGGGCATTTAGCTTAGCGGTAAACATGCTAATTAGGATGCCCCTGTTCCACATACAAGAATTCGGGTTCATTACCTTGCCTGGCTGCTGACTCTAGTTTCCTGCCAGTGCAGACCCTGGAAGGCAGCAGTATTGGCTAAAATAATTGGGTTCCCATGGCCCCCATGGGAAATTAGTCCCTTGCTTCTGACTCTTAGCTCATGGCTTTCAGCTTTGGCCTAACCAGGTCCCTGCCATTGCAGTTGTGAATTCTCCATTTCTCTATTTCTCTCTCTCCCTCCCTCTCCCTTTCTCCCTCTCCCTCTCCCTCTCTCCTTCTCCCTCTCCCTCTTCTTTCCTCCCTCCCTCCTCTGCCTTTCAAATAAAAAATACATTGTTTAAAAGATGTGAGAATTACTTGAAAAAAATCAAGATATTTAGCTGTTCAGGCTATTCTGTAAGCAAAAGAATAGTTCTGGGAAGACAGTAATTTCTGAGGATTTACGTTACTGACAGTCGTTTTGGAATATTTGCCAGTTAACTGAAACATTTTCATATTAGTGGATGAGACCCTGAAAGGGTTTAGAAGTTTCAGTTGAGTTCATGAACAGTGAGGCTGATTGGCCTCACTTTATATTCCTATCTGTGTCCTAATTCTTAAGAAACGTGACAAGGTCAAACAAAGTGCATGGGCCTTATTCTTGGAAAAGCGTGTGCCCTGCAGATCTCCTTTCTTCAGTGAAATGCACAAGTCTTGGTTTCCTCTCTGAATAAGCCTCTAATTTTTTAATATCCCCCATCATTTTTATACTCATTTTCCTACCCAGTATTCTTTTTAACCCCTAAAATTTCTAGTTTCTTAGTTATTTTTTTAAATTTTTTTGACAGGCAGAGTTAGACGGTGAGAGAGAGAGACAGAGAGAAAGGTCTTCCTTTTTCCGTTGGCTCACCCCCCGAGTGGCCGCTGCGGCCGGCGCGTTGTGGCTGGCGCTTCGCAGCTGGCGCTTCACGGATCCGAAACCAAGAGCCAGGTGCTTCCTCCTGGTCTCCCATGCAGGTGTAGGGCCCAAGTTCCTGGGCCATCCTCCACTGCCTTCCTGGGCCACAGCAGAGAGCTGGACTGGAAGCAGAGCAACTGGGACAGAATCCAGTGCCCCGACCAAGACTAGAACCTGGGTGCCAGCGCCGCAGGTGGAGGATTAGCCTAGTGAGCCACGGCACTGCCCTTGTTTCTTAGTTAAAAAAAAAACTAAACAAACAAAAGTAGTGTTTGATTGTAATCCACTGTATGAGGGTATTTTAAAAAGTGGAAAATGGGAATTAAATTAGTGGGAAAATGGAATTAAAAGGTAAGCTTATTTTGATGCAAAAATTTTTGAGATCCATGCATAATTTTTTCATAATACACATTTCCCAAGAACTCTTTGAAGACCGCTTATATTTTCAATATTCTTGTCCTTGATTAATAGGATATTAGCCTTTATATTGACATCATTATGTAGCTGTCTTTTTTTGTCCCTATCTTTGCTTTTCTTATTTTTGCATTACATGGTAGAGGCACATGCAGTCTCCCTCCTTTTCCAGTGTTTTATTAAATTGTCTTTTCCTCTTTAATCTCTTTTAGAAGGGCAAACAGTAAGAATACCAGGATTTAGAGAGGGTATGAAAAGTCTGACTTCTCTTGACCATTCAAATAGAACCAACTGATATCCCAAGGAAGACATCTCTTTTTGTCCCTAACACTGTATGTAATAGATTCATGTTGCCTAGGGAACTCTTTTTGTCACAAGTGAGATCATGGTTTCTGCCCAGATGAAGCATGGCTGTTTAGTTAGCCCTTTCTAAGAACATCCCAAAAGAATAAGCCCCTAGAGAGAGACTTTATTTCTGCCTGAATCAGGGAATTTTTAACTTTTGGATGAAGCATAGCATTGGGAAATCTTACGCATGTTAGATAAGGTTTTAGCTCTGAAATTTGAGAAAATTCAAACCTTGGCTCTTCCTGCTGTTAGGAGGAGCTAACAGCGTGGCTTGAGCTGAACTGCCTCAAGCACCTCCGTGTCCTCAGCTGTAAGGTTTTTAATGAAGATAAAATGAGACAATATTAGTAAGCAAAGTGTATTTGGGAAGTGCTGAACACATGGTAAGATTCAGTAAATAATAACTGTAGTAGCGAAGGTTACTGCTTCTCTCTTCCTATTTCTGCTTTGTCTCTAAAAGCATTCTTTTTTGTTCAGCTGTCTCCTGGTAGTATAGACTAGATTTCTTATTCTGTTCAGGCTGCTATAACAAAATACTTTAGGCTAGTTAACTTACAAACAACACACACTTGGGTGGGGGCTGAGAAGCCCAAGATCAAGGTGGCAGCAGATTGAGCGTCTGGTGAGGGCCTGTCTTTGGGGAGAGTGCTGTTACTGGAGATCAGCTACTCAGGGGCGCTCGTCTGCGCGCAAGAATGCGGATGTGAGACACAGAGAAGTGGTGAGCGAGATAGCAGAGTTTAATGAAGAGAAGCAGGGAAGGGGGTACACCTGAAGGGTCAGGCAGGCCTCTCAGGGAGCGGCTCAGAGCGCTATCTGCATTCAGACCGGAGTTTTCATGGACATGAGTGTGGATCTCCCATTTCTTCTCCCCTCCTCGCTCTGCTGACAAATTGTGGGTAAGGGATTTCTGGATGTAGAGTTCCCAAAAATCCTCTCACGATGTTATGGACACAGTGTTATTGGACCTAATGGCCTCCTTGGTGCAGGGCGAGGGAAATGCCCCTGAGCTGCCCCCATGGAGAGGGCTGAAACCCATCCAGCAGGGTTACAGAACAGGAGCCATTACTGCAGGTATAGTTTCTTTCAGGGCTTGTTTCCTTGTTCTATTGACAAAAATTCAATTTTTTTCAAAAAAAATTCTCATTTTCTTTGGCCCCTCTTACATAGGCTCATGTCTTCCTAGGTACCTTAAAAGTACCTTCTTGTTGCACCTTTAGTTGGCAGAAGGGGCAAATGCTGAGTCCTGTTATGGTGGAAGTCAGCAAGGGAGCTTACTTCAGCCTTTTCTTTTCTTTTTTTTTTTTTTTTTCCAGCCTTTTCAATAAGAGCATTAATCCCATTCTTGAGGGTGCAGCCTCATGACCTAATCACCTACCAAAGAACCCTACCTCTTAATACTATCACATTGAGTATTGCTATCACATTAGGTTCCAACTTAAGAATTTGGAGAGGATACCAATATTCAGACCATAGCACTACATAAGGAAAGTGGTGTTACTGAACTCTTCTTGAGTTACACCCCAGTACAGCTCCCTCAATTTTATTTTCTTCGTAGCACAAGTATAATCTTTCTAAAACATTCCCTTTCCTTGAGTTCCTGTTGCTTTTAATAGGATAGTCTGAATTTTTTTAAAGATTTATTTATTTATATGAAAGGCAGAGTTAGAGTGAAAAAGAAAGATCTGCCATCCTTTGGTTTACTCCCCAAATGGCTGCAACGGCTGGGGCTGGGCCAATCCAAAGCCAGGAGCCAGGAATTCTATCCAGGTCTACCACATGGGTGGCAAGAGCCTAAACACTTAGGCCATCTTCTGCTGCTTTCCCTGGTGCATTGGCAGGGAGCTAGATCAGAAGCAGAGTAGCCAGGACTGGAACTGGCACTCATACAGGATGCCAGCATCACAGGTGGTAGCTTAACCCCCTGCATCACAATACTGGCCCCAAGTCTGAATTAAAAAATAAAAAAATTATTTATTTGGAAGGCAGACAGGGAGAGGAGCTTCTATCCACTGGTTCATTCCCCAGTTGCCTGCAATAGCCAGGGCTGAGCCTGAGGCTGGAGCCAGGAACTCAATCCAGGTCTCCAATGTGGGTATATGATCCAATTTACTTAAGCCATCATTGCTGTCTCAAAGCATATTTGTTGGCAGGAAGCTGTAGTCAGGAGCCAGAGCCAAGTATCAAGCCCAGCTACCTCAGATGTGGGATACAAACATCTTAATTGTTACCTTAACCGCTGGGCCAAATGCCTGCCTCAAACCTGAGTTTTGTGTTTTTCTCTTTATAGTCCATCTCCAACTTCATATCAAGATCTCCTGCCACACTCCCCTCACATAGGTATTCACATGTCACATGCCAGCATACCGTATATGTCTCCATGCTCCACTTCCAATCCAGCTCCCTGCTAATTACCTGGGAAAAGCAGTGGAAGATGGCCCACGTATTTGGGTCCCTGACACCCATTTGGGAGACCTGGATACAGTTCCTGGTTCCTGGCTTAGACCTGGCCCAGCACTGGCTGTTGTAGCCATCTGGGGAGTGAACCAGCAGATGGAAGATAACCTCTCTCTATCTCTCCTTCTCTTTCTGTAACCCTTTTGACTTATTTAAAAAAAAAAAAAAAAAAAAAAAAGAACTTGTTTAAATGCATTTAACAGAAGGATACCTCCCCTGTATAGTCAGTTTGTAGCCATGGTGAGATGACAGCCTGTCTTATAAGTTACTAAAACTTGCTGGTCCTTACAAGTCATTGACATCTCTAGTGTATTGCTTGTTCTTGATAATCATTTTATAATTGTAGCATTTCGCTTTACCTTACATACTCAAAACTTTGTTTATTTTTGTAGTCCAATTTAGCAATAAGATTTTTTTTTTCTGTCTTTAACCCTTAATTAAGCTTCCCTACATCTGGTCAGATCTACATAATAACTTTAATGATACTGTCTGTGGAGAGATGTATCAAGTCTTAGGATCCATTAGAACCCCTTAGTTTTCATCAAGAAAAACTAACATTAAATTATTTCAGTTATTTTTAACACTACTCAGAATAGGTCTTATTGATCCTTGTATTCACAGTGCCTAGCTTAGTACCTGGGATGTTGTAGGTACATAATGTTTGCTTAACTTAACAATAAATTTTGCCTGCTAAGGAATGAGAATTCTAAACTAAGTCTTTTATGAATTTTAATTACTAACAGTATGAATTGTCATTGGTGATATTATTTGTTCAGAGTTGGTAAAGATGGCTTACAAATTTGTGCCCTAAGCAACAGGTTTCTAAATGAATTGCATATAAATTTCCTCTAATATTATCTCACATAGGTTCACTATTACGAAGACGGCAATGTTCAGTTGGTTAGTCATAAAGATGTACAAGACTCAATAACGGTGTCGGTGAGTATGCAGTGTTTAATGTCTGTATTTGTTTTGAGCCTAAGTGCCGCCAGTAGAAATTCAGCTTGCTTCCTGTGCTTTCCTTTTGGCAGCTTCTAGTAGTGCCTCTGCTACAAACCAGCTCTATTATTAGTTCACAGTCTGACTCAAAATAGTGTCTATGGCTTGAGGGAAGCTTCCTTTTCTTCTCTTTCTTGCTTTCTTTCTCAATTACAAGATTTGCTCAAGGACACCAATACCTTCAATCGTAAATGCCAGGAGCAAGAAAAGTTTGCTACCTGCATCCTATAGGGCCTTATTGAGATCATCAGAGAAACAACATTTTTAGGAGTATCTAATCAGAAATTACTGTGTTCTGTACTTTGAAGGAAGGGACATAATTTGTTCTAGCGTTCTTTTTTTCATTGTCTCATTATTGTTTTATAGTTTTAGAAGTAATTGAATAACCCCAAAGATCTATTGTTGATATGTGTAAATCTATCAACATGCCTTATTAAAAACTAAAAATGAGGGACCAGTGTTGGCATAATGGGTTAAGCCACTGCCTGCGATGCCTGTATCTCATATGGGCACAAGTTTGAGTCCTGGATGCTCCACTTCTGATCCAGCTCCCTGCTAATGTGCCTAGGAAAACACTGAAAAATAGCCCAAGTCTTTGCGCTCTTGCACGCACATAGGAGACCCAGACGAATCTCCTGGCTTCGGCTTGGCCCAGCCTTGGCCATTGTAGCCAATTGGGGAATGAACCAGCAGATAGAAAATATCTCTCTCTGTCTCTCTCTGCTTGCCTCTCTCTCCCCTCTCTCCCCCTCTCCCCTCTGTCCCTCTCTCCATCTCTCCCTCTCTCCCCCCTCCCCTTCTCCCCCTTTCACCCTCTCTTCTTCTCCCTCTCTCTTCCTCTTTTCCTTTCCCTCTCTCTGCCTTTCAAATAAATAAATAAATCTTTTAAAAAATTTAAACTGAGAAATACTAAAAGATTTGTTAATTAAAAATAATAAGCTTGGGGCCGGCACTGTAGCATAGCAGGTAAAGAAACCTCCTGCATATAGGCACCAGGTCAGGTCCTGGCTGCTCCACTTCTAATCCAGCTCTCTGCTTTGGCCTGGGAAAGTAGTAGAAGATGGCCCAAGTCCTTGGGTCCCTGCACCCATGTGGGCAGACCCAGAGGAAGCTCCTGGCTCCTGGCTTTGGATCGGCACAGTTCCAGCCATTGTAGCCGAATTAGTAAGTGAACCAGCAGATGGAGGACCTCTCTCTGCCTCTCCTTCTCTGTGAAACTCGTGACTTTCAAATAAATTAATTAATTAAAAATAATAATAATAAGCTCATTAGTTAACATAACTGACATTTGTATGGAAAAATATATTTTAAGATTTATTTGTGTATTTATTTGAAAGGCAAAGTGGGTAGGGTTGGAGAGACAGAGAGAAAGATCTTCCATCCACTGGTTCACTCCCCTGCAAATGGCTACAACAACTAGGATTAAGCCAGGATGAAACCAGGAGCCAGAAAGTCCTTTCTGGTCTCCCACATGGGTATTAGGAGCCCAAGTACTTGGGCTGCCTTCCCAGATGCACTAGCTGCAAGCTGGATTGGAAGCAAACCAGTATTCACTGATATAGAATGCTTGCATCGTCATCACAAGCAATAGCTTAATCCACTGTGCTACAACACCAGCCCCATGCAAAATAACTATTTTCCAGCCTCCATCCAAAAACCTCGGTGAGAACAATGACATTTGTTTACATTTTCACAAATTGTATCTGGTTTAATCAACCATAGCTAGATTTTCTTTTTTTCTTTCTTTTCTTTTTTTTTTTTTTTTAATTTATTTGACAGAGTTATAGACAGTGAGAGAGAGAGACAGAGAGAAAGGTCTTCCTTCCATTGGTTCACTCCCCAAATGGCTGCTACGGCCTGCACACAGCGCCGATCTGAAGCCAGGAGCCAGGTGCTTCCTCCTGGTCTCCCATGCAGGCGCAGGGGCCCAAGCACTTGGGCCATCCTCCACTGCCCTCCCGGTACACAGCAGAGAGCTGGACTGGAAGAGGAGCAACCAGAACTAGAACCCGGCACCCATATGGGACACCGGCGCTGCAAGGCGGAGGATTAACCAAGTGAGCCACAGCACCAGCCTCAATACAGCTAAATTTTCTTATCTGCTTTGCATATTCCATTAACCCTCAAAGTGATAAAGTAATTACACATCATGTAGCTTCTAGGAAACTGTGTTGTACAAGCATGAGAGTAAAAAAAGCAGATAACTTTGTCTTAGTTTTATTATGAAAATAGAAAATGATTTTGACCTCTTCACATTCAGTCTAGGGAATGTTACTCTCAAGCATTAAACCTTATCTTCTTTAGTTCATTGTATTTAATGGTAAATTGAAGAGCATATTTCATTTTGTACCTAGATCATGTGATATAAAATGTAATCAGCTGGCTTAACATTATAACTGAAAAATAAAGGAATATTTGAGCTTACCTGTATAACTGACATGTCTAAGGACATTGTTCATGTTATCTTACACAAGAATACTTTTAAAGTATCAGGATTTCAAGACATGATATTGTGTCTTTTCGGCATCCTGTGGCGGAGTGGAAAGAGCATGAATATTCTGTCAAATACCTAGATTCAGATCCCATCTTTATTATTCTAAAGCTCCATGGTTTTGGCCAGGTTACTTAAGAGAGTTCTAGTTTTCCATCTGCAAAATGGAGATGATGATGATCTATTCACAGGTTTTTGTGATAATCAGAAGGAAGTAATGTGCATAGAAACACTTAGTAAACTAGAAATTGTTATACAAATGTTAAGATGGACTGACTTTTTAATATATTTTTCTTCACTGTTTACACATTTTTAAAAATTCTTGTTTTCCCCTCTTCCCTTCATTAGAATGAAATACAAACTGCCAAGGAGTTTATTAAAATCATAGAGAATGCAGAAAATGAGTATCAGGTAAGAAGATCTTAAACTAATTTTTCCAGACCTGGTGCCTTATTAGTTTGCTGTTAACATATTTTGTTAGACTTCTGAGTCCTTTAACATAATTACACATGCTATTCAGTGCTACTAAGTGTGGAGACTGCAGATCTAACAATTGGACATTATACTTACAATAAGGGTTTCGAAATTGGAAGGGATTGTATATCTCAGGTTTTGAACTAACATATGTGAGCTTCTTGACTCTTGGCTGCCTTTGTATGGAACTCAAGCATGTCCTTTGCCTAGAGTTACTTTCCTATTCATAGCCAACACTGTCTCTGTTCAAGCAACTCATCTTCAATTATCTGTTACAGACAGCAATTAGTGAAAACTATCAAACCATGTCAGACACCACATTCAAGGCCTTGCGCCGGCAGCTTCCAGTTACCCGCACCAAAATCGACTGGAACAAGATACTCAGCTACAAGATTGGCAAAGAAATGCAGAATGCTTAAAGGCTGACTGTAGATTCTTCAGTATGTGGAACAAAAAGGATTCAACGTGTGGTCATATGATAAATAAGTGGTTTATAAACAAGAGTGATATTTTGCTAGGGCTTTCAAAGTTAACAGTTTTTGAAGTACTGTTGAACCTACAGCATTGTCTTAATTTCTTTTGTGTTCTCTGCCTTGTAATTTTCTGTTACCACTATATCTACTTGTAAATCTTTTTTCCCCCTACATTTAATGTTGGAGAGAGAAATCTATCCTGAAGTCATTTTACTGTTTAGAAAATTTTCTTAGCCATGAAGCCCTGTTACTGATTTAGACAGATAATATGTTCAGTACTTTTTTACCCCTGTCCTTCAAAGCACTCTGGTACCTGGTACTTCAGTGGTTTTTTTCTGATCCACCAACAGCTTAAGAGGCTACGCTACAAACTCTAGTTAAACGGAAGACACATTCGTCCTTCTCCTTCTGACTGCGTTGATCATTTACAGCATCTCATAACGGTAGTTTGCAAAAGTTTGAATTGGGGCTTTTCAGGTCCTTTTTGAGGGGCAAAGAAGGTTTTCTGGAAATGCCATTATAGCCAGCTTCTCTGGGGAACTTGTTTTTAAATCCAAAGACTTGAACTACATTCCCTGCACATGAACTTGTTTCCTTTGTTTCCTCTTCACTCATTGTCTCCTTTCCAGCTAGTCCCATTGTAGTTATAGACATCTGCATTTTTAGAACAGTTTTACCCATTTATGTTTTTTTTATTCAAGAACTGCTGACCTACTGTGGATATAATAGAGTATAAAACTTGAAAAATGCAGATGTTGAAGGATAATAGTTATCTTGTGCTTTAATACTTTGTGGCAGGATTGTACTATAAGCAAATGAATCAACTATGTAATTCACAAACATGAAAAATGAACCAAAGTGAAAAGGATAACTTCCAGGCAGTATCTTTCTATTGTAACCTGTTATTTAAGGGAATACTAGTGATTTCTTCTAAATAGGATGTAATACTTGTTTCAAATTACTTTTCCTCAGTCCTGCCTGCCAAGAACGCAAATGTAACTGTGATCTAGCAACCCTTCCCAGGTATATTGGCAGGTATGTGTATGATCTCAGAATACACAGGTGACATAGATATGATATGACAACTGATAATGGTGGACTCATTTACATTGTTTACACTTCTATGACCAGGCCTTAAGGGAAGGTCAGTTTTTTAAGAAACCAAGTAGTGTCTTCCTACCTGTCTCCAAATACATGTAAAAAAAAGAAGGGTGTTTGTGCTTCAGCGTTGTTTTTGCTCAGAAATACAGTCAAGCAAGAGTTTGTTTCCAAGTGATCCATTGAGCTGTGTAAGCATTTTTGTTTATTTCAAATAAAAGATATTTGTATTTTTTGTTATTCATACTATCCATCCATACCACACTATCTTCTGTATCAGGTAGTCCAATAGAAATATACCTGTTTTGTTCTAAAATTGTCTTGAGTCTCCTTTTTGACCCATCTCTTTAGTCTTTGTTCTCAAGGTAAGATATTTAACTGCATTTGATCTTGTTTTTTGAGAATGTTCAGGGTTTCTGAAATTGGTTCCTACTGTCACCTGTTGTAGACTCAGAAAATATCCAGTGACTTGCAAAGAATAACTTTTTTCAATGTAAGCAGTGTTTCTCTGGATCATACTTCTCTTCATTCAAAGGCTACCAATGATTAGTGGTTTTGCTTTGAGATTTCCATTGATATAAAAAAGAAAAATCTCATTTTCTTCTCTACCTGTTATTCAGAAAGCAAGGCCCAAGTGGTTGTATTCACTAGGCAGGAAGTTGAAATGAAGGAATCTGCATATTGGACCTTGGTAATAGTTCACATGAGCTTAACTCTAAATGCTAGAGTTAACCAAATGCTAGAGTAAACCAGGAGTGGTTTAGCTAACAGACTATATGTGAGAAAGGCTTTTATCCTGGGGACTTCCTGTGCTTTTCCCCTCCATCCAAGGCCAGTACAAATTCCTACCTGTTTGAGGAATATTTAGCTGTACTCTGTTCACTACTTGTAATGCAAACAGATCCAAAACTTTTTTTTTTTTTTAAGATTTATTTATTTATTTGAAAGCAGAGTTACAGAAAGGCAGAGGCAGAGAGAGAGGTCTTCATCTTCTGATTCACTCCCAAAATGGCCATAACAGCCAGAGCTGGCTGATCAGGAGTCAGGAGCTTCTTCCCATATGGGTGTAGGGGCCCAAGGACTTGGGCCATCTTCCACTGCTTTCCCAGGCCATAGCAGAGAGCTGGATCAGAAGTGGATCAGCCAGGAATGGAACCAGCGCCCATATGGGATGCCGGCACTGCAAGCGGCAGTTTTACCCGCTAACCACAGTGCCAGGCCCCAAAAACATGATTTCCTGATTGATTTCCTTAGCCAGGCAGACTTTTATATTTTAAGCTTACTTATGGCTATCTAATAAAGCCCTTGGTTACTTTTATAAATGGGAGGCAGTCAGCCTTCCTTGCCAGGTTTTGCAGACAGCGGGACTTTTTGCCCTCCCTTAACAGAATAGTTGCTTGTGTTATGTGCATTTCATCACATGGTGCTGAAGTCAGCCTGTGTATGCTAGGGCAAAGGTTTCCCAGCCAGATGGAAAGGTGTTCTCTATGGGGCCTTACTCCTGCATTTGGTTTGAAATGACACTGCTGAAAACTGTTTCATCTGGACCTCAGTGGTTGTCTCCGTGTTGGTTGCCTCATTCCAGTGCCTATTCTCTTTTATAATTCAGAATTCCGAGGATGGATGCATCTAGGTTTGAGATTCTTGGCAAACCTCAGCATTTTATCTCCAAACTCAAAATACTGATAGCTATGTATACAAAGGTCTTCAAAAAGTCTGTGGAAAATATGTATTACCAAAAACTGCGCTTGGATTTCAAAATTGTGTAAGTCAAAACGAATTTTAATTCTATTTTCCACAGATTTTGGGTACCTCCATATTTATGAATATAGAATTTATATGGAACTACCAAGCAAGCCAGCTATTTGTGATCACCTTCTAGTTGTTGGGTTCCTTACTGTATGAAAAAGGAAAGGAAGGCTGGTAAATGTAGAACAAAACTGGATGGTCCTATAGAGTAAGTTAAAGTCTTTGAACAGAGAATAGGTAGGTATACAAAAACCAATCTCATACCTGTTCAAATCCAAGGTGTTCTGTTCAGTACAAATATAAGGATATACAGTTAATTCTCTTTCAGGGTAGTAACGTTCTCTAAAGTCCTTATGAGCACTGAATGGATCAGTGCTGTCACTCATGCCCGAGGAAAGTTGATCAGGAATTTTCTCTGGAAAGCATTCTTGTGTGTAGAACACCAGAGCACACTTGACCATTACAGTTGGGGATCATTTTAAGCAGTGAAATCACCAGCAAAAAGCATAAAGATGCAAAAAAAAAAAGGCACTAAGAGTAATCACAGAAAGTGAACTTCTTTGAATATGAGGGCTAGAACAAGAGCATTGCAGTGCGCCACCTCAGCTGGGAACATGCACATTGGGCAACTCAAATGTTTCATCACTTAGTGCATGTCCATCAGGGACCACAGAAGCACTGCAAATATTGATTTGGGGATTACAGATAAATTTTAGTAAGTGAATTTGCAAATACAGAATCTGCAAACTACAGATTAACTGTACCAGCTGCAGCCTCTCCTGTGATCTGGTAGAATGACCAATTTCAGTATTTTGGTTTAGTGCCATTTGTTGTCTCAGGGAGTACATAAAACTAGAGAACACTCCTGCCTGATTATAGAAGCCAAGTAATGAGTAAGGAGACTATAGCAAATATAAGACAATAAAAAAGCTCAGCAAAGTAGTTATCTTGGGAGATTATAGGTAGGTTTATTCCAGTAATGCTATTAGCCAAATTTAACTTCTGCTTTCAGTGCTCTTAGGACCCATACTACAATCAGCCTTATGAAATCAGATTTTTTTTTTTTTAAGATTTCTTTTTCTTTCTTTCTTTTCTTTTCTTTTTTTTTTTTTTTTTTTTTTTTTCCAGAGGCAGAGTTAGAAAGGTCTTCCATCCACTGGTTCACTCCCCATGTGTGTGCTTGTGACCGCTGGAGTTGTGCCAGGGGGAAGCCGGGAGCCAGGAACTCCATCCAGGTTTACCACAAGGGTACAGGAGCCCAAGCACTTGGGCCATCCTTAGCTGCTTTCCCAGGTGCATCAGCAGGGAGCAGGATTGGAAATAGAGCAACCAAGACTGCTATATGGGATGCTGGCATTACAGGGGGCAGCTTAACCCCCTATGCCACAACGGCTGTAGCCTGAGCCCCTGAAATCAGATTGTTGTAAGTACAAATAGATTTAAGGCAGCCTTGTTTCAAGGAAGTGAGACCTCAAATGTGAAAGTTGGGAGGACCATCCAAGACTTCTAGAACAGAACAGAACCTATGAAAGTAAAAATTACGTTGCCCTGTGAAGTAGCTTTTCTAGTCTAGATGAAACTGGTCTAGAGAAGTCACATTGTAGCCAGAGCCACATGGCATGGCATTTTCAGGTTTTTACTATACTACAGCTGTTTATGTGTTTTGCAGCCATGAGGAGATATCGGTTTCACTAGAGAAGGGGGGCAGGGTATATGTTCAGGAATAATGGGAACATGGATTTGCAATCCAAATGCTGTGGTATAGTGGATGGTACATTTTTGGAACTGTAAGTGAAAGAATTTTGGAGGAACTCCTCCTCTCTGGAACCTCATCGAGTAACTGGGGGAGGAAAGTGGTAAAATACTTTGGCTACAGTCCCCATTTCTCCCTCTGCCTGGGATGATCAATTTCTAGGACATCAGGTTTCCTTGTGCTCTGTTTTCCTGGAGCTTTGGGTCCCACTGTTCTCTCCTGACCAGTTGGTCGGTGGCAGGGAAGGCAGGAGGGAGTAGCCCAGCTGGAGCGCCCTAGGTGCTGGCCATCCCGCCCACCAGCTGAGAAGGGTGTGTGGCCACCTATGGGGATGTGCTTCGGAGAACACTTAGCTGTGATCTACTTGGAACTCTGGTAGATTCGACCTAAACATTTTAAAAATACTACCCATCTTTGTCCCATTCTAGAGTGTTTTTGTTTTTTCCTTCTGAAGAACAAACATGCAAAACCCTGGTTCTGTTTGTTTTTGTGGTAGCCCCACCCCCTTGGGGTTTCTTTGGAAGCCTGCAGGTCTCTTCCTGGTGCTGATGCTGTGGCTGTTAACCATTTACTGCCTAACCTAGCAGTCCCTTGCTCTCAAGAAGCTAGTATTTTGATGACTGGGACAACTCGCTTATTAACAGTAAAAGAGCACTGCATAATTGGAGTGCAATTAAGTGCCCAAATATGTAGCTGAAGGCTAGGTCTCCGCAGCCTTTCCACAATAAAGAAGCCTGTGCGCGGGAGAAAAGTAACCACTCTGCAGACTGGGTCCTGGCGGGGGCCCCTCGTCCCTCCCTCCCACACGTACACACCTCTATCTCCGAGACACTTAGTTCTTTCTCCCAAACTTCTTGACTCTTGCCTTCCTCCTTCCGTCTGAAAGGAAAATGGGGGAGGGGGCGTGCAGCCCGCTTTCGTCCAGGGTTTCTGTCCTTGGCAGTCTGGGGGAGGTGCTGGACGAGCTGCCCCAGTCTGGCTACAGCTGACCCAGGCCCCAGTCCCGCCCTTTGCTCCCCAGCTTTCCAATAAGCCCCGAGGCTCCGCAGGGTGGGCGTGGGAGTCGCCTTGGCTGTGGCGCGGAGGTCCTCGGGCGGTTCAGGGGGCCCCAGGCGGTAGCCACGTTTTTATACTGGCTGGAGGCCAGGGGAGGGAGCTCAGGGTAAGGGGAGGGCCCTGAGGGAGGGGTCAGACTCCTTAGGAAAGAGTTAATGCGAAGAGGGGGGAGGGGATAGGACGAAGAGACCGAAGGGAAGGCTCAGGTAGGAAAAGAGCGGTGGAGGGAAGCCTGGTGGGAAGAAGGGAGCCTGCGGACTCTGGGGTCCGAGTGGGGGGCGCTTCCCTCCGCTGCATCCTCACCCCAGGGCCGCCAACTTCCAGCCTCGGCCGCGACTTTCAGTTTCATTTCCACGGACCCTCCTGCTTGGGCCGCAGCCACCGCCGCGATGCCCAGCAAGTTCAGCTGCAGGCAGCTCCGGGAGACGGGCCAATCCTTCGAGAGTTTCCTGGTCGTTCGGGGACTGGACATGGAGACAGATCGCGAGCGGCTGCGGACCATTTATAACCGCGACTTCAAGATCAGGTACGAGCCGGCCCACCTCCAGCTCCGGAGCGCGGGCCCAGCTAGCCGCCACGACCCCCGCGTCGGGACCACCCTTCCCGCCCCGGGGCTCGGAGGGACGCAGCTCCCCCAGCGGCTTGGGCCCGTCCTGGGGCGGCGCAGACCTCCCCTCCGCCGCCGTGCCCACGCCCCGCCAGCGCCTCCCGCAGTCCGCCCGAGCTGCCCGCGCCAGGGGGCCCCTTGCCGCCTCTCCGCAGAGAGCCTCCCAGGCTGTTGACCCCAGCCTGGGAGTGGGGTCTGTGCCCACGCACCGCTCGCGGGGGGCTGGGGGGCAGCTCTTGCAGTGGGGGAAGGGAGCCTCCAGAGAGGGGCCCAGGCATCTCAGGAGCGCGGGCAAGGAGCTGCCTGCTGGGGGCCGCTAGCTCTGGCGCAGGCTGCATGGAGACCCCGGCCCCCTTGTTGTAGGGCTGCTGCTTTAAGTGTCCGCTGTCTGGGAGAGCTGAGGAGGCCCAGTGTAGGCGAGGAGAATCTAGGGGCGCTCTAGAAAGAAGCGAAGGGCACAAACTGCGTATGTAGCAACCGTCCATTAGCACCTGTGGCTTCTCCATGGAGACCCAGGGCCAGGGACAGCTTCCTGGAGGCCCCTTTCCCCCTGTGGCTGAACGCTGTTTGGTCTCCTGTTGTCTTTACCACTGAAGTGCAAATCAGAGAGACTTATATCAAACCACAGACTTATATCAAACCGCAGATTTGTGCTTCAAAATTACCTCCATCAACAGGCTGCTGCCACCGGCAAGAAACCAAGCAACAGTTTAATAGGGATAAATGTGAAGACGTGTGTGCAGATAAATGCGGGGTGGTGGGAACTGGGGCTGGATCACAGGTCTCCTGCACAAGGTCTTGGGTGTCCTCACACCAAAAGGCCAGGGCTGGCTGCTAAGGTGAACGCAGGTGGAGTGAATGGATGGGCAGTTCCTGGTGGGAGAAGGAGGTGGTGACTTTCCCGGTTGACCACCAGATTCTATCTTGAATGTTCTGGGTCATGGGTGTCACATTGTGAGAGGCACATCGACTGGCTTGAGCCACCATCTGAAGAAGATTCAAAGTTGATGACCTGTTTTGTGCCCCTACACCATGGGGACAATAAAGATGAAAATTGCGCACACCCAGGGGAGAGTGTATGCAAAATACTGTACTTGGTAAAACACAAGGATTGTAA
This sequence comes from Lepus europaeus, assembly GCF_033115175.1. Lineage (NCBI taxonomy): Eukaryota > Metazoa > Chordata > Mammalia > Lagomorpha > Leporidae > Lepus > Lepus europaeus. Next base: position 106,654,932 of record NC_084831.1, read on the forward strand.
TAAGAAAGATGCTGGTGGGAAGTACAGAGAGAGCACTTAGTGTTGGAGCACGTCCTGTCAGTGCTCCATGTACACACACTCACCGCTCAGTGTCCACAGAGCACAGCATAGCTCTGAACACATCAGCCACTGTTGTTGAAAAAGTTATTCTGATCTTGTTAAAACGGTAAGGAGGACTTTATTGAATATTGTTGTAATAGGACTGCTTCATTTAGAGGAGGGAGCTCGAACTCAACTCAGTACAGCAAAGATACCCGAGGACTTCTAGCCGATATTCTAATATAGAATATTAATAAGAGGAAGCATCCTCTTGCTAATCACTGAGCTAGACAGGCCTAAGACTAAAGGGTATAGGGAGCCAAGGGCAAGGCCTTACGAAAAAGAGAGCTCAGAGGAGCCTGGCTGAAGTTTAGTCAAGGAGTCTTTGTCACTTCTGAACCAAGGTACACAGCGTGTTTCAGTGCTGGAGAGAACCTGTCCATTTTGGATTGCATACAGAAAACCATGTATGCTATCCATTACCGGTGAATTAGGTATTCTCAAAAGTAGTTTTTACTGTATGCGCTTGTGTTTTTATACAAAAAAGAAAAAAAATGCCAGTCCCCTGTAATTATGAGGAATGTGATGGAGAAAGTGATGTTGACCTTGGCCTTGAAGGAGAGAACATTTTTTAGTATGTGGGGGAGGAGGAAAAGCCTCTGTGTGGGCTTCATATTCTGTCAACGAATCTGAGACATGTTTGACTTGAAAAATGAGAGAGGACAAGGTGGTTATCACTGAATAAGACTCATGGTGTCTCTCCAGCAGGCAGAAGTAGGTTCTGTTGTCATGCCACTCCCACCAGGTGGAGGAGACTGGCTTGGGGCCACCTTTGCCATGCAGCCTTTCAAACCAGGCAAACCAGGCTGCAGTGCTGTGAAATCTGTCCTCATCCTCCTCTTGGGAATTAGTTGCTTCTTGCTCTGGGCTCCTGGTAGCTCATGCTTCATACCTTGAGAATAGCCTCGTTACAACCACATTTCACTCTGCCTCTCATCACAGCCATCCCCACCAAATCCCCTGCCTTCAGTCATGTTTGCGTCTGCCCTGTGTGTAGTAGATGCCTAATGAGTGCTTACAGAATCTAATGCAACTGCTGTGAGTTGACAGACCAGAGGATGCACTGTAGATAGCTGGGAATGTGAGAAAATTCCTACCCTGGAAAAGAGGGGTCCCTTCCAACTGGGTTATTTTATGATGTTATGAGATGCTCTCTGCCTTTCCTCATCTCTCTTCATTTGGCAAATGTATTTACTAAGGCTGTACTGTGTGCCTCTGCCTTGGTTCCTGCCTCCAAAAAGTAGATTCTGGGAGAGAGTGGCAAATGTGTAGACAAAAATGAAAATACAGTGCTACAGGTGCTAGTGTGGTATTTGAATAACGAGTTCCAGTGTGGCTCTGCCCCTTAGTGTTTTCATTTGACTTTGAATGGTTACCTAAACGCTCTATTTCCCCAATTGTAATATGTATGGGGCTGGTGTTAGGTTGAGGCATCGCCTGCAGCACAGGCATTCCATAGCCGCCATACCCTATTGGCTTGCAAATTTGAGTCCCCTGGCTGTTCTGCTTCTGGTCTGGCTTCCTGCCACTATGCCTGGGAAAGCAGCAGAAGATGGCCCAAGTACTCGAGGCCCCACCACTCAGATGAGAGACCTGGGTTGAGTTCTTGGCTCCTGGCTTTGGTCTGGTCCAGCCCTGGCTGTTGCAGGCATTTGGTTAGTGAACCAGCAAATGGAAGATCTTTTTGTCTGTTTGTCTTTCTCTCTGTGTTTTTCAAAGAAATAAGGGGTTTTTAGTTTATTTGTTTGTTTTTGTTTTTTAAGTAGGAGACTGGCGCGGGCATTGGCATAGTGGTGAAGATGCCGCTTGAGATGCCTGCATCCCCATATCAGAGTGCTTGCCTTGAGTCCTGGCTCCTCTGCTTCCTGCAGGTGCTCACCTTGGGAAGTAGCAGATGGCAGCTCATATGGGTCCCTGCTACCCACACGGAAGACAGATTGAGTTCCAAGCTCCCAGCCCCGGCTGCTGTGGGCATTTGAGGAATGAGCCAGCAAATAGAAGACCTTCCTCTGTCTGTCTCTTTCTGCCTTTCAAACAAAATGAAAATAAATGAATACACAGTTCTTTAGACAGTAGGAAACTGACATAATCAGGGCTGTAAAGACGTCACGCTGGCTACTGATGTGGGGAGTGGCTTGGTGGCAGAGACTTTTATCCCCAGTAACAAATTCATTTGACTTTGGTCCCTAAGATATACAGGTTTCACAAAACAATATTTACCTTTGAAACAATACATACATAGTCTTACTCTCTGCTCTCTCTCTCTCTTTTGTTTTTTTTTTTTTTCCTATTTCAGTTTCATAAAAATCCTGGTATTGATCCATTAGTGAGGGGAGCAGCTCAGCTCGTAAACCATGGAACTATACTTCCTTTTTTTTTTAAAGATTTATTTATTTATTTATTTAAAAGTTCAGAGTTACAGAGAGAGAGGTCTTTCATCTGCTGGTTCACTCACCAGATGGCCTCAATGGCTGGAGCTGTGCCGATCCTAAGCCAAGAGCTAGGAGCTTCTTCCCGGTCTCCCATGTGGGTGTAGAGGCCCAAGGACCTGGACCATCTTCTCTTGCTTTCCCAGGCCATAGCAGAGAGCTGGATCAGAAGTGGAGCAGCCGGGACTTGAACCGGTGCCTATGTGGGATGCCAGCACTGCAGGCGGTGGGTTTATCCACTACACCACAGCACCAGACCCTATTTATTTTTTTTGAAAGGCCATCTGCTACTGCTTTTCCCAGGCCATCAGCAGGGAGCTGAATCAGAAGTGGAGCAGCTGGGACATGAACCAGTGCCCATTTAGAAAGCCGCTACTGCGAGCAGTGCCCCCTGTAAAGTAACATTCTAGTTTTGGCCTTTTCTGAACAAGATCTAAAACCATAAATTATCATTCACCCAACAAACAACAGGGGCCAGACAGTGCAGTGCTGACTAAGCTGCGAAAGTCTGCAGAGGATCACATAACAGAAGTAGATAGGAGCGGCTGAGGTACCATCCAGGAGAGGTTGACCAGGGGGCCCGGGTCGGGTGGGGAGTTGCACCTCTCTTTCTTCTCTGAAAGGGGGTGCTAATAGTTACTCCCTCGGGGCTTGGCGCTGTGGCACAGCAGATTAAACCATCCTTTGGGACACTTGCATCCTCTATCAAATGAGTATTAGAGTCCCAGCTGCTCTGCTTCCAATCCAGCTCCCTTCTAAAGCTCCTGGGAAGCAACAGATGATGACTGAGTTATTTGAGTTCCTGCCATGCACATAGGAGCCCAGGTGGGGTTCTTGGCTCCTGACTTCATCCTGGCCCAATCCCAGCTCTTGCAGCCATATGAGGAATAAACCAGTAGATGGAAGATTCTATGTGTGTGCGTGGGGTGGGGGGAAGATCTGCCTTTCAAATAAACAAACTTTTCTTTAAAAATATTTACTATCCCAAAGGGTGGTTGTGAGGATTAAAATGAGATAATGCATTTAGGTACTTACACTTATTATTGAGCGTATAATAAGTGCTCAATACGTTTTCAGTGTTTGTTGGTAATGTCACTGTATTTGCATTATCGTTACTATGGAGGACGTGAATGTGCCATATTAAAAAGTTAGATCTAACGCTGGAGACCGTGGAGTCATAAACTGAGGGGATATGATGGGATCTTGCTGATTTCAGGGATGGACCGGGGAGGGATGTGAAGGCAAGGAGAACAGTCAAAAATTAGCAAAGGATGTGATGAGGCAGCTTACAGAAAAAATACAAGTGACTGCTAAACAGAAGGAAAGCACTCCTCGACTGTGTTAGTGATCAGAAATCGTACAGGGGCTGGCGCTGTGGCGTAGTGGGTAAAGAATCCACTTACAATGCCAATATCCAACCTGGTGCCAGTTTGAGAGATCTCCCATCCACTGGTTCACCTTCCCAGATGGTCGCGCCAGCCAAGACTGAGCCAGGAGCTTCTTCTAACTCTCCCATGTGGGTGGCAGGGGTCCAAGCATGGAGCTGAACCGGAAGTGGAGCAGCTGAGGACTCAAACCAGCACCCATATGGGATGCTGGCACTGCAGGTCGGGGGCTTTACCCTCTGTGCCACAGTACTGGCCCTAGTTTGAGACTTTTGAATAAAGCTGCCCTGAACATCTGGTCTATATAAGTCATTTGGGGCATGTATTCTCACTCCTTTGGTAAATACACCTAGGGATGGAATTGCTGGGTTATACGTTAGGTCTATGTTTAGTTTTATGAGAAACCATCAGACCTCTTTTCAAAGTGATTGTGCCATTTCATGTGTACACGAGTTCTGGTTGTTCCATATGCTCGTCAGTGTTTGGTCAGCCTTTAGCATTTGAGCCAGCTGAGTGAATGTTATGCATTTTTTTTTAATGACAGCATAATATTCCATGGTATGAGTGCTGCCCGTTTATTTTAGCCATTACTCTGTGGATGGGATTATGTGTTGTTTCGGATTCTTGGCCACTGTGAATGACTGCAGTGAGCTTCCTTGCATTTCTGTCCTTAGGTGTTGGTGCATTGCTTGCCATGGGATGCATTCCCAGGAGTGGGATTACTGGGTCTTCAAGGATAGCTATATTTTACATGTCAGTAATGCTATACTGGCAGTGTTTGAGAGTTCACTTTTCAGCACCCATACCAGCGACACGTTAGGATTATTTTTCATTTTGGCGGTCTCTTTAGAGAATAAAATGATATCTCATTTTTACTTTAATTTGCATTTGTCTGTGTTTAGAGCAGTTTTTTCATACTCTGGGTCATCTGGATTTGTTCCTTAAATTGAATGTACAATTTTTACATTGAGTTGTTGGTCTTTTCTTGTCATTTCTAAGAAAATTTAAATAAAAATTAACCCTTTGCCTATTGCCCACAAGTATTTTTCTGGTTGATCTGTTGAATATGCTTATGTTACATTTTGCCCTACGAAAATCAAAACATGTTTGTATGTTTTTTTAAGCTTCAGAGTTCCACTCTTAGAAAGTTTTCTCTAGAAATCTAGGTGACTAGATGTGTAATACAAAGTTTGGTGCTTTTTCTCAACAAGAATGTAAGAAGTCTGTGATTTTTATTTATTTATTTATTTGAAAGTCAGAATTACACAGAGAGAGAAGGAGAGGCAGAGAGAGAGAGAGGTCCTCCGTCCAGTGGTTCACTCCCCAGATGGCCGCAACGGCCAGAGCTGCGCCTATCCAAAGCCAGGAGACAGGATCTTCTTCCAGGTCTCCCACGTGGGTGCAGGGGCCCAAACACTTGGGCCATCTTCTACTGCTTTCCCAGGCCATAGCAGAGAGCTGGATTGGAAGTGGAGCAGCCAGGACTAGAACCGGCACCCACATGGAATGCTGACGCTTCAGGCCAGGGTGTTAACCCGCTTCACCACAGTGCCGGCCCCAGAAGTCTGTGATTTTTAAAAAATGCTCATTTATTTATTGCTGTAAGATGATCGTAGACCAGGACTAGATTAGATGAATTTGGGTAGTTGTAACAGACATAGAGAGTAATTTGAGATGCACTTAGGAAGTAGTGTCCACAGAAGAAGTCATCAAACTTGGAAAGATGAGTTCTGCCTGCCCCTGTGCCCTTGAAAGTTTCTAAAAATAGGAAGTTTTACATTAAAATTTTGGCTTTTGTCTTGTCTTAAAAGGCAAGAGATCTGGAGGCCGGTGCCGTGGCTCACTTGGTTAATCCTCCGCTTGCGGTGCCGGCATCCCATATGGGTGCCAGTTCTAGTCCCGGTTGCTCCTCTTCCAGGCCAGCTCTCTGCTGTGGCCCCGGGAGGGCAGTGGAGGATGGCCCAAGTGCTTGGGCCCTGCACCTGCATGGGATCGGCGCAGCGCCGGCCGTGGTGGCCATTTGGGGAGTGAACCAATGGAGGGAAGACCTCTCTTTCTCTCTCTTTCTCTCTCTGTCTCTCTCACTGTCTGTAACTCTACCTGTCAAATAAAAAAAGAGAAAAGAAAAAGGTGAAAGATCAGGCCATCTTGGACCTATGTTCCCTGTTGGCAACATTTGTCTGGAGAGGAGCAAGCCTTTTTAAAACAATATTTTAAAATTTATTTATTTTGGGGGCAGCACTGTTGCTTAGCAGGTAAAGCCACCTTCTGCAGTGCTGGCATCTATGTGGACACCAGTCCAAGTCCCTGCTGCTCCACTTCCCATCCAGCTCTCTGTTAATGCGCCTGGGAAAGCAGTAGAAAATGGCCCAAGTGCTTGGGCCCCTGCACCCATGTGGGAGACCCCGATGAAGCTTCTGGCTCCTGGCTTCCAGTCCGCCCAGCTCTGGCATTTGTGGCCCTGGAGAGTAAACCAGTGAAACCAGTGGATGAAAGATTCTCTCTCTCTCTGCCTTTCAAATAAATCTTTAAAAAATTTTTTTTTCCATTTTCTTTGAAAGATGGTAAGATAGAGATCTCCTATCCACTGGCTCACTCCCCCAAATGCCAGCAGAAGCTGGGGCTGAGCCAGGCCCAAGCCAGGAGCCCAGAACTCAATCCACGTCTCTCAGCGGGGTGGCAGAGATCCACGTACTGCTGCCTCCCACGGTGCATGTTAGCAAGAAACTGGAATCATTTGGAGTGGAACTGGTGTTCAAATCCAGTCATTCTGATATGGGATACAGGCATCCCAAGCACCATTGTAACCACTAGGCAAAATGTGGCATGCACACCCTAAGTTCTGGTGGTTTTTATTTTAAGTCCCTACAAAGCCCCCTTTCCTTCTGCACAGTCTTCTTACAGAAGCATTATACAGGAACATGTAGGTCATTCTTTTTGTTTGTTTGTTTGACAGGCAGAGTGGACAGTGAGAGAGAGAGACAGAGAGAAAGGTCTTCCTTTGCCGTTGGTTCACCCTCCAATGGCCGTCGAGGCAGGCGCACCACGCTGATCTGAAGCCAGGAGCCAGGTACTTCTCCTGGTCTCCCATGGGGTGCAGGGCCCAAGCACTTGGGCCATCCTCCACTGCACTCCCAGGCCACAGCAGAGAGCTGGCCTGGAAGAGGGGCAACCAGGACAGAATCCAGTGCCCCGACTGGGACTAGAACCCCGTGTGCCGGCACCGCAGGCAGAGGATTAGCCTATTGAGCTGCGGCGCCGGCCTATAGGTCATTCTTAAACTACCGACCATCAGGGATGGCGTCTAAGCAGCTGTTAGAGACAGTACAGGTGTCTAGAGACCAAGGGACATCAGGAAGTACATGGAAAATGGAATTTGAAGTTTATTTTGGTGCAAAAGACTTTGAAATGCACGCAGTGTTGTTTATACTACGTATTTCCAGGGACGTTTTTGGAGAGCTGTGGAACCGGTGGAACCCGGCTTCTGTGGGCATGGATTTTGTGCCTTAGTATCTGCCAAGGGCCCTGATGTCCTCTTTTCTTTCATTACTGGAGCCCTCAACAGTGCTGGATGCTGATGCTGAGACTCTCCTGGTTCTCGCCTTCAGGGTTTCTTTGTTTTCCCTTTTCCCTGGGTTGTCCTGGCCGCAGCCGTTGCTCGCTGCGCCTGGGGGATCCCAGCACATTTCCTTGGTTGTTCCTACTGCTGAGGACTCGCTGATTTAGGCTCTACTATTAGCCTTGATTCTGACCTGAGTTCTCAGCTTCTGATTCCAGGAGCCAGCGTTGCCTCTGCACGACAAGAACCTCGAGGGCGGCGTGCCCACACCGGAAAGTCATGGTTCTCCTCCTCCTGTCTTTACCTCCTTTCTCAAGGATAGTCCCAAAACCAAGCCATTGGTTCAGGTGTCTAGACTCATTCCTCTTCCAGCCTCTATTCCCCCTTCCTGTCCATCTTGTCACCAGCATCTGCTGATTTTACATCTCGATATTGTCAGACCTGGCCCCTCCTCTTCTGTCCCTCCCACTGCCTTGTTCAGGCCTTTGTTAACTGGTCCGTTGCCATGGCCTTCTTCTAACTGGTCTCCCTGCCTACAGTCTTGCCTCCAGCAAATCCATCCTCCAATCCTGATGCCAGAGTGATCTGAAATGCAAATATGATCTTGCCACTCCCCTGCTTAAAACCCACCAACTGCAGTGGTTCTGTAACCACAGGGTAGCCTCTGACGTGGGCGGAAAGTAAGTCGTTATTCCTCCTCCTCCTCCTCCTCCTATTAGTACAACTATTACTACTAATACAAGTACTAATGACGGCAGCTAACATTGACTCCGCATTTTTTATCATGCTTTCAAATGATTTGTGATCTCTTCAGAAGAAATCATAGGCCATTCAAAGTTTTCTGAATAGCTCCACGCTCATTTGCTTGGGGTGAGGGAGAGGGGCAGAGTTACAGGCAGGCGGCACTGGGGAAATGTCCCTAACCATAAATGATCAGATTCCCTCCTGAGTGACCATGCTGATTTAGCCTTAAAAGGTCACTAGGGATTGCCATAGTCCTCATGAGCGAAGATTTGCTTGCATTCCCTATGAAACCTCAAGGGGAGGGGGGTGTCAGATGTCCAGATCGTAAATGTGTCCACGACGTCTGTCACCTGTGGGGCTGTCCTCAGGCCGCCAGAAAGAGAAAGACTGCTGGCACTCAGGTTCAAGTCCAGGTTTCTTGGCCTGCAGTGCAGAACTGCATGATTGGGTCCCTGCCCAGCTCTGCTGCCTCCTGCCGCTCCCTTTCCTGCCCTTTCACACTAGTAAAACCAAGCTGTCTGTGATACTAATCATCACTCCCCCTTACTGAGGCCTCCTATGTGCCAAGCACTGGGCTGTCATTAACCCAGGGTCAGCCTCGCAGCAGCCCTACAAGGTAAGTCTTGCTGTCCCCATCCCGTGGCGGAGAAGGTGAGGCTCTTAGCGCAGACTCTGAGCTGACCCAGCCAGAGCGGTCAACCGAGTGGCCCCAGGCACCCCTCCCAGCGCAGTGCTCCCTGTGCCTGGGCCCCCTGCACCCTGGTGGAATGTCTGTGTGCTCCTCCAGGCGCAGCCTGGCTCTCTGGCGTCTTTGAAGCCCAGCATCTAGCGCAGTGTCTGGCACATAACAGGCCTCTGTAAGTGTTTGTTGAGTTGACTGAGCTGAATTCCAGGAGCTGGACCTGGAGGTCGTTGTCCTGACGCGTTTTCCCTGTCTTCACCTTCTCTAGGCACAAAGCCAGGCTATTTGATCTCTGGAGAAGGACCCCTTCCCTTCCTGCTTGGGTTCCACCTGCACCCTTTGACTTCCGGCGGAAACTGCTGTCTGATCCGCCACCTTGCCCACACTCTGGACACCTGTGCTCTCTCTCGCCCCTCCCCTCTGCACCTCCAGGCTGGACCCGCAGCTGCCCTCTGCTCTCTCTCGCCCCTCTCCTCTGCACCTCGGCTCTCTCCCCTGGGTGGTTTGCTTTTTATTTTTTTTTTTCCTGTCCCAAATAGTTTTCCAAAAACAGAAAAAAGTCTGCATTTCTTTCTTTCTCTTCCCTGAGTCCTCCCAGTGTGCAGCCCAAGAGTGGGCTTTTCTCAGAATTGCACAGTCCACAACCCACTGTTTACACCAATTCTGTTTTGCCTTCGGAAGTCCCTTCGCCCTTCCCTGGAAAAAAATCCCTAGGACTCCCAGCCCGGGTGTCTGTCTCTGGGCCCGGCGTGTCCAGCACAGTGACCCTCACAGCCCTCCCCCACTGCTGCCCAGCGCCCCATGGCCCTGCCTTCCCTCACTTCCCAGTCTCCTCTGCTTCTGGCAGCTTTGGGACCCCCGCCCCTGGCTTCTCCTCCATGCTGTATGGAATGAAGATTGCAAATCTGGCCTACGTCACCAAGACTCGGGTCAGGTTCTTCAAACTCGACCGCTGGGCCGACGTGCGGGTCCCAGAAAAGAGGAGAATGAAGCCAGGGTCAGAGATCAGCAAATACCACAAGTCCCTGCTCGCCAGGATCTTTTATGACAGGTGTGTGGGGAGGAGGAGGGGAAGGCGGTGGAGGAGGGGGTGGGGGGGGAGGAGTGGGTTGGGGGGAGGCGCTGGCTGGCCGGGGAAAGAGTGGGTCCTCTCAACGTGCTTCCAGGGATGGGGGAGGGGCAGGTTTCCCCAGGGCTCGCCTGGTCCAGCCCCTCCCACCCCAGCACCCACTCCCGCCTTGACTCCTGCTCTCCCCAGGGATGAGTATCTTCACGGGAAACATGGGGTGGATGTGGAAGTCCAGGGGCCCCATGAAGCCCGAGATGGACAACTCCTTATCCGCCTGGATTTGAACCGCAAGGAGGTGCTGACCCTGAGGCTTCGGAATGGAGGGCCCAAACCCATCACCCTCACTCACCTCTTCCCACTCTGCCGGACTCCCCAGTTTGCCTTCTACATGGGTGACCAGGAGCTGCCCTGCCCCCTGGGCCCTGGTAAGTGGAAAGGTGCTGGTGTTTGGTTGCTGGCGCTGTCCAGTGGGCTCCTCGCACCTTGGGGGTGGGGCTGTCCTAGCACAGAGCCGCCCCAGCCCCTTCACTTACTCAACCATTCTCATCCAGGTGAATGCTATGAGCTCCACGTCCACTGTAAGACCAGCTTTGTGGGCTACTTCCCGGCCACGGTGCTCTGGGAGCTGCTGGGGCCTGGAGAGGCGGGCTCGGAAGGAGCTGGCACTTTCTACATTGCCCGCTTCTTGGCTGCCGTGGCCCACAGCCCCCTGGCTGCCCAGCTGAAGCCCACAGCTCCCTTCCAGCGGACCCGGATCACTGCAAACCCCGTGGTGACCACTCGAATAGAGGAAGGAGAGAGACCTGACCGGTAACTGCCCCCCACCCCAGCCCAGGCTGGGCTGTGTGTGCCCCAACCACGGTGTGGGCCTTTGGAAACCAGACCCTTGTTTCCTGACTGCGGCTTGTTCACAGCTCTGGGTCTGAGAGAGCCTTTCTAAAGAGGGAGCACTTTGCAGGCCAGCAGCAGAGCTGAGGGCAGTGAAAAGTTTTCACGCATTTTCCCTGGGTTACGGATTGTCAGGCAGCCCACTGCAGACATCTCTCTCTCTCTTCTCTCTCTCTCTCTCTCTCTCAAAAGATTTATTTATCTTGAAAGGCAGAGAGAGAGAGAGACAGAGAAAGAGATCTTCCATCCACTGGTTCATTACCCACATGGCCACAATGGCCAGGGCCAGACCAAAGCCAGGAGCCGGACACTCCATCCAGGTCTCCCATGTGGGTGACAGGGACCCAAGTAGTTAGGCCATCTTCTACTGCTTTCCCAGGCATATTAGCAGGGAGCTGGGTTGGAAGTGGAGCAGCTGGGGCTTGAACTGGCATACTCTCCCATAGAGGATTCTGGTATTGCAAGCAGTGGCTCAACCTGCAGGACCATCACGATAAGTGCAGACATCAGCACTGTTAGTTTTAGGACAGTGCATTTCCGCAGAGAGCCCCAGGCCTTGCTGTCACCCTCCTGTCCTGTCTCCCGAGCTTTAAGGAAGCACTCAGCTCTTTTCTGTCTTTATACATGGCCTTCACTGGACAGTTGGTATGTGTGCAGTCAGAACATGTGTAGGCATCCTTGGACATAGCCAGAGGTTCACAAACTTTGGAGTTGTGAACACAGATTATGAAATGGGACCTTCTCGAGTTCCACAGTTGTGCTTTTTTCTTTCTTTCTTTTTTTTAAGGTATTTTTATTTATTTGAAAGGCAGAGCAACAGAGAAAGAAAGATTTTCTGGAGACCAGCACTGTGGCACAGCGGGTTAAAGCCCAGGCCTGCAACACCGGCATCCCATATGTGCACTGGTTTGAGTCCTGGCTACTCCACTTCCAATCAAGCTCCCTGTAAATGAGCCTGGGAAAGCAGCAGAGGATGTAACTGTCTTTCAAATAAATGAATCTTTAAGTAAAAAAGAGGAAGAGAATTTCCATTCACAAGTTCACTCCTCAAATGCCAGCCAGGGCTGGGCCAGGCTAAAGCCAGGAGCCAAGAACTCCATCCTGGTCTCCCATGTGAGTGGCAGGGACCCAGGTGTTTGGGTCACCTTTGTCTGCCTTCTCAGGAATGTTAGCAGGAGGCTGGAATGGAAGCAGAGCAGCCAGGACTCGAACCAGCACACTGCTATGGGATGCCCGCACTGAGAGTAGCAGCTTAACTTGCTGGGCCACAACTCCAGCCCCAGCTAGGCTCTTTTTGTTAAATATAAACACAGATTTACAAAGAAAAAAAATATGGAAGGCCACACACCAAAAAGTTAGCATTAGTTATCCCTCGATAGTAAGCATGTCAGCATGTCATTTATTATTTATTACCTACTGTCTGATCTTCTGTAATGAACATGTGTTATTTGTATAACTTCCCCAAGATGGGAGTGGTCCAGGCTTGCAGTGAGCAGCCCCGTGTGTCAGTAAGCTGTGCTGCTGACTCCTTGTAGTGGGGACAGTGCAGTACATGGGCTTCACCCTGCTCCAGGGAGGCACATTTGCAGATGGCGATTTCTGATAGCCTTTTTTTAAAAATCTTTTCTTTGAGAGACACAGAGAAGATCTCCCATGTACTTGTTCACTCCCCACATGTCTGCAACAGCCAGAGCTAGGCCAGGCCAAAGCTAGGAGCCTGGGTGACCCTAAGTACTTGAGCCATCACCTGCATCCTCCAGGGTATGCATTAGCTGGGAGCTGGAAAGCAGAGCAGAGCTGGGATTCAAACCAAGGACTCTTATATGGGATATGGGCATCTTAGGCAGCCGCTTAACCCGCTGCCCCACATGTCTGCCCCTGTATGGCTTTTCTCCCCCTACTCCTGCAGAGCTAAGGGCTACGACCTGGAGCTGAGTATGGCACTGGGGACGTATTACCCACCACCTCGCCTCAGGCACCTGCTCCCCATCCTTCTTCAGGGAACAAGTGTCTTCACTGCCCCAAAGGAGGTCGCTGAGATCAAGTAAGTACCACCCCTCTGCTCCCCACACTCCCACCCCTACCTCCTCCCCTTTGCTCTGCAGCCTGTGTCCTCACTCTCCCAGGCTCCATTCCTTCATCTCCTTGCTGAACTATTGAAGGCGAACCAGTCATATGAGGGCCTTGCCCACACTAGTGGGAAACAGTGTAGAGATCTTCCTTCCACTGGTTCACTCCCCTAATGGCCACAACGGCCAGGGTTGGGCCAGACTGAAGCCAGGAGCCTGGAAATCTATCCGGGTCTCCTACATTGGTGGCTGGGGCCCCAGTACTTGGGCCGTCTTCTGTTACTTTTCAGGCGCATTAGCAGGGAGCTGGATTGGAAGTGGAGAGGTTGGGTCTCAAACCAGTGCTCATGTGGAATGGCTGTGTTGCAGGTGGCAGTTTTTAACACGCTGTGCCATCATGCTGGCTCCACAATCTCTTGAATTTTTAAAAAACGTTTATCTTATTGCTATGAAGAACGAAAGAAACGCTACACTAAAACTAAAGCAGGGTAAGGGGATGGGCTGGTGCTGTTTCACAGAGAGCAGCTGGTCCTGGCCTCCCTGAGGAGAGAGATGAGGGTGTGAGGCACACCTTGGGGGATCTGGGGCCAGAAGACCACAGTGCAAATGCTGAGTCAGGGCGGGGCGGGGTATTGGAGGAAGTGGGAGTCGGGGCTCCAGGCTCCAAGGCTGCTAACCCCATCCGGCTCCTTGCCCTTCCAGTCTTCCCCACTTCCCAGTGCTTCTGTTCTTCCAGGGATTCACATGGGAGTGGCGGATGCTCCTGGGCAAAGGGCTTGCCTGATCCGTCCAATCTTGCCCCTTCCCGTCCCCCCTCCCCACCCTCACTGCCAGGGCCCAGCTGGAGACCTCCCTGAAGTGGAGGAACTATGAGATGAAGCTCCGGCTGCTGCTGCACCTGGAGGAGCTGCAGATGGAGCACGACATCCGGCACTATGACCTGGAGTCGGTACCCATGACCTGGGACCCAGTGGACCAGAACCCCAGGCTGCTCACGCTGCAGGTCGGGGCTCAGATCGGTGGGGGGGGGGGGGGCTCAAGGCAGCCAGCCCCCCAGTCTGCGAGAGCCCACTGTTGCTGACAGCAAGGCAAACAGGAACACAGAGAGAGATGAGTGGCACCTGCTGTACGGGTTCAGCAGCCTGGACTGCCTGGTCCCAGAAAGAAGCGGCAGAACAGACAGGGATGTTAGTCCAGATTTTGCTACCTCCAGCTGTGTGACCTAGAGCAAGCCCCTCACATTTTCTGAACCCTAGTTTCCTTACCTGAAAGAGCACCCAGAGCTGGGCCGATCCAAAGCCAGGAGACAGGAGCTTCTTCCAGGTCTCCCATATGGGTGCAGGGACCCAAGGGCTTGGGCCATCTTCCACTGCTTTCCCAGGCCATAGCAGAGAGCCGGATCGGAAGTGGAGCAACTGGGACTTGAACCCATGCCCATATGGGATGCTAAGACTGTAGGCAGCGGCAGCTTTACCCGCTGCACCACAGTGCCAGCTCCTGAACTGGATATTTCATAGAGCCCTTGCTAGCTCTCAGACTTTTGAGAGTGTCATGTAAGCCCAGAATCACCCATGAAGAAGGACTTCTGCACACCAATGCAGATGGGAAGGGAGTGAGGAGGACCAGAGAGGATTGCCGAAGGCAGAGAATTTTGAATAAGATTTTCAAGGCAGAGTAGGAAATGAGGTGGCCAAGCGGATGGGCTGGGAAGCCAGCAGCCGGCTCCTGAAATCAGGCTCCCAGATTGTGGATTCCTGGGCCCAGCACTGTTGAGCAGCTTGCGATTTCTCTTTTTCTCCTTCCTCTGGCTCTTGCCTTGTGTGGTGGGCGAGGAAAGCAGGGTGCTGGGATGGCCCAGGGCACCCCGCCTTGGGTTAGAAGGCTAGAGCCTCCACCACTGCCCATCAGACAGCTGGAGAGCCCTGAGACAGAAGCTTGCTGCATTTCACACCTGCAGGTTCCTGGGGTGACCGAGAGCCGCCCTTCAGTGCTGCGAGGTGATCACCTGTTTGCCCTGTTGTCCTCTGAGACCCAGCAGGAGGACCCTGTCACCTATAAGGGCTTTGTGCACAAGGTGGAGTTAGACCGGGTCAAGTTGAGCTTTTCCACGAGGTGGGTGCTGGGGACAAAACAGCTTCTGGGCATCCCTCCGAGGCCAGCAAGCAGAGGGTGCTTCTCCCTGAGAAGGCCCAGACAGGAGGGTTTTCCCTGGGGGACCCTGGGATCCTCAGCAGCTTGCCTTCCTAGAGAGCATTGCCTGGAGGGAAGGGGGGAGGGGTGCACAGCATCCTGCCTGGCCTTTTATTGCTTCCTGGCCACCCACCCACTACAGCTCTTCCCCTCCTCTCTCCCTGCCCAAAGCCTCCTGAGCCGCTTTGTGGATGGGCTGACCTTCAAGGTGAACTTCACCTTCAACCGCCAGCCCCTGCGGGTCCAGCACCGTGCCCTGGAGCTGACGGGGCGCTGGCTGCTGTGGCCCATGCTCTTCCCTGTGGCCTCCCGTGGGGTTCCGCTGCTGCCTTCAGATGTGAAGCTCAAGTGAGACTAGGGCGAGGGGGCGCTATGCCTACTTGGAGTGGGGGCAGGTGTAGGGGGTGGAATCAGGGACACTGGATGACTTCAAGTTCACGTTCCTGTTCCTGTGCCTCTGCCAGGCTGTTTGACCGAAGTCTGGAGTCCAATCCAGAGCAGCTACAGGCCATGAAGCACATTGTTAGGGGCACCACCCGGCCAGCCCCCTACATCATCTTTGGGCCTCCGGGCACTGGCAAGACCGTCACCTTGGTGGAAGCCATTAAGCAGGTGGGGCCAGGGCATAGACCTGGGGCCTGCACTTCGACTCCCCTAGTGCCAGCCAATTTTTCCCAGATTCTGATTTCCTGCTTCTGAGCAGCTGTCAGTGGGGGAGGCAGGAGGTCAGGGTCACCTTGACTGTTGAGCACTATTGTATGGGTTGGGCACTGCACAGCTCTGAGAGTCACCACTCATATCTCGGTCACCATATTATGTTTATGGCAGCAACTGTCCAGCATTAAAAGTGCTGTTTGGACTAGCAGGGATCGGGGGATCAGACATGCCTTTTGGGCTGTGACCTGCCTCGGCCGTGGGAGGCAGATGCTGCACTGCCCCGGCCTGAGTCATAGCTTCCCACACCACTTACGTGTACCTCAGGTGGTGAAGCACCTGCCCGAAGCCCACATCCTGGCCTGCGCTCCGTCCAACTCCGGGGCCGACCTGCTGTGCCAGCGGCTCCGGGCCCACCTGCCCAGCTCCATCTACCGCCTCCTGGCACCCAGCAGAGATATCCGCATGGTACCCGAGGACATCAAGGTGCCTGAGGGCTAAAGGATGGGGTGGGCCAGCTCGCAGGGCAGACATCAGGACTGGGAAACCAGGAGAGTTGGATTCGCATTTTTGCTGTGTTATCTTGGGTGGATCAGGACCCCTCTCTGAGTCCCTGTTTTCTTGTCTGTCAAGTGAGGCATAAAACTGTCTAGGGGGCCAGAGCCAGAGTGAGGGTGCGAGTAGGCAGAGCCAAGCTGATGGCTCTGGGCTCTTTGCAATCTGCAGCCCTGCTGTAACTGGGACGCCAAGAAGGGGGAGTATGTGTTTCCTGCCAAGAAGAAGCTGCAGGAGTACCGGGTCTTAATTACCACGCTCATCACTGCCAGCAGGTGGGGAGCATGTGTCTGAACTCTAGGTGTGAATGAAGGGCCGACAGGCTGGGGAGGAGAGCAGGCCCCTGGCGTGACCCTGGCCTGACGCCTCCCAGGTTGGTCTCAGCCCAGTTTCCTGTCGATCACTTCACACACATCTTCATCGATGAAGCCGGCCACTGCATGGAGCCCGAGAGTCTGGTGGCCATAGCAGGTGAGGGCTCAGGGTGGGCTGCAGGAGTGCCGCCCTGGCTGGGGCTGGGGCCACCCCCACTACCTTGCTGTCCTCCCACGCCACTCTTGCCTGCCAGGGCTGATGGAAGTCAAGGAAACAGGCGATCCAGGAGGGCAGCTGGTGTTGGCAGGAGATCCCCGTCAGCTGGGGCCTGTGCTGCGGTCCCCACTGACCCAGAAGCATGGGCTGGGGTACTCCCTGCTGGAGCGCCTGCTCACCTACAACGCCCTGTACAAGAAAGGCCCTGATGGCTACGACCCCCAGTTCATAACCAAGCTTCTGCGCAACTACAGGTATTGCCTTCTGCACCCTCGGCCCCTCTGCCCCCATCCTCATGTCCTGCCTGTAGCCCCTGCTGGAGGCCGGAGTCTGCAGTCCTGTCACTCCAAGGCTGCGTGCTACGCCAGGACTGTGCCTTGGAAGACACGAGGGCTGCTTTCCGGCCCCATCACTGCTATTCCTTGTCTGTGTGACTTAGCAAGTGGTCTTCACCCTGGACCAGTTGGCCTGTCTATCTTTCAGGGACTGGTTAGTGTCCAGTGCGAGTCCCAGATGTAGTAACCGGGTTATCCAAGGAGAAACAAGAAAAATGAAGGGAATGAGAGTACAGTTTTTTATAAACCTATTGTAATTCAAATTAGAGAGCTATATACTTACTTTTGTGAATGAACTCAGACATCTAAAGTGCTTACAGGTGCGTGTCTCGTGCCATGGTTGAGCCATATGGGATGCCTGCATCCCATATCAGAGGGCCTGGGTTCAAGTCCCAATTCCACTCTCCATCCCAGCTTCATGGTAATGTGTACCCTGAGAGGAAGCAGATGACCACTCAAGTGCTTAAGTCCCCAACACCCATGTGAGTGGGAGACCCAGATGGAGTTCCTGGCTGTTGTGGATATTTGGGGGGTAAACTAACAGAAAGGAGATACCTCTTCTCTCTCTGTGTTTTTAAGGATTTATTTGTTTATTTGAATGACAGAGCTAGAGAAAGAGAAATCTTCTGTCTGCTGGTTCACTCCTCAGATAACTGCAGCACCCAGGGCTGGGCCAGGTTGAAGCCAGGAGCCTGGAACAACATCCAAGTCTCTCAACCTGAGTGGCAGGGGCTCAAATACTTGGGTCATCTTCTGCTGCTTTCTCAGGTGCATTAGCATGGAGTTGGATTGGAAGTGGAGCAGCTGGGGGCTCAAATTGGTGCTCATAGGTGTAGTATCAGGTGGTGGATCAACCTACTGTACCACAATACTACCTGCCTCCTCTTCAAGTAAATCAAATTAGAAAAAGGTTTTTTTTTCAATGCTTAGGGAAGTTCTGGGCTGTAACTAAGAACTCAGTAAATGTTAGCTATTGTGTCATTAACTCTCATTCTCTGTTTTGGAAGGTTTGGTTTTCTTAATTTTGTCCAGGAAACCCCTGGATTCGATGCTGGCTCTGCTTTCTGTGGTGTGCCGGGGCTGGCAGCAGGCGTCCGGCGGGACTGTGTCCTGTTGTCCGGGAAGCATGTAGAGCAGGGTCCTCAAGGTGGGGGGGAGGAGTGATCCCACCCTCGGCTGTGCTCTTCCTTCCCCCTCCTGCCTCCCAGGTCCCACCCCACCATCCTGGAAATTCCCAACCGGCTGTATTATGATGGGGAGCTGAAGGCCTGTGCGGACATTGTGGACCGAGAGCGCTTCTGCCGCTGGGAGGGTCTGCCCCGGCAGGTGAGGCTGCCACCCCTGGCAGGAGGCGGCTCTGGGGGCAGACTATGGCTCCCCCGCTTTGCCACCTTGGCCTGGGACCCCTGACTTCATAGCAGGGTTTGGGGGAGGGGAGGGCAGGCTGCCTGGCTGAGGGTCTCCCCTGACCACACCCCAGGGCTTTCCCATCATCTTTCATGGCGTCATGGGCAAGGATGAACGTGAGGGCAACAGCCCGTCCTTCTTCAACCCTGAAGAGGCCGCCACAGTGACTTCCTACCTGAAGCTGCTCCTGGCCCCCTCCTCCAAGAAGGGCAAAGCTCGCCTGAGCCCCCGCAGCGTGGGCGTCATCTCCCCATACCGGAAGCAGGTCAGGCCCTCCTTGGTTTCCGGCCAGGGCCCCCCTGCTGCTGGCTCCTCCTCGACCAGGTCTGAATGCAGAGGTGCCAGGAGCTCAAGCCTCTACTGCCCGCTGGGCCCCCCGGCCCCCTGCCTGGCGCTTGTCTTGTGCACAGGGGTTAACAGAAGGAGAGCAAAGCACCTGTTCCCTCCTTGCAGGTGGAAAAGATCCGGTACTGCATCACCAAACTTGACAGGGAACTTCGGGGACTGGATGACATCAAGGACTTGAAGGTGACACGCGCTGTTGCACGTTCCCTCCCTGCCTTCCGTGTACTCCGCACCTCGCCCCTGCCCTGCTGCTCCCGTCCGGCCCACGTCCCTGCCCCCCATGGCCTTGAGATGGAACTGGGTTCACCCCATGCCTCTCACTCTGAGATTCCAACTTGCAGGTGTGGGGCGGGATCGGGGTCACCCAGGACAGGCCTCTGTCCCCAGGGTGAAGTCTGAGCTCCAGCCTGCCCAGCCCACCCTCAGTAGCCCGCCTTCCCTTAGACAGCAGCTCTAAACTCTGGCTGCAGGCAACAATCACCTGGAGAGCCGGGGCCCCGCCCAGCCAATTCTCACAGCTATCTGAGGGCACAGTCAGGCATTGGTATTTTTTTATAGCTCCTCAGGTGATCCTACACCAGTTAGTGGCCTCTCCCTTGAATTCTGAGCAGGACCCAGGTTTGGATCTTCCAAAGGCATTCACTCCGAGTCAGTGATTATCTTTAGTAATGTTGGTTGCTCCGGGATCTTGTGGTCTCTGCACTGCAGTTGGCTGAGAACCCCTTCTGGGCCCACCCCCTCCCCTGTGGCTTCCTCCTTCAGGTTTCAGCTTCCACAGCCTCCTGTCCTCTTTCCTGGGTGCCCTCCTCCCCCATCTTAGCAGTTGCCAGGAACTCAAGCTCCCTGGCAAGGCACCTGGTCTCAGGCCCTGCCTCTCCTCTCCTGCAGGTGGGCTCTGTGGAAGAATTCCAAGGTCAAGAACGCAGCGTCATCCTCATCTCCACTGTGCGAAGCAGCCAGAGCTTTGTGCAGCTGGACCTGGACTTTAATCTGGGTTTCCTTAAGAACCCCAAGGTTTGAGGGCTGGGGGGTGGCAGGACCCTTTCCCTCCTGGGCGCTCTTCCCTCCTGTGACGCCACCCCTTCTTCCTTCCAGAGGTTCAACGTGGCTGTGACCCGGGCTAAGGCCTTGCTCATCATAGTGGGCAACCCCCTTCTCCTGGGCCATGACCCCGACTGGAAAGCGTGAGCATTCTCACCCCCCTACCCCTCTGGGAGGCCACAGCCCCCAGCCCGGGACAGGTGAACCTCATTAAGCAGCTGCTTAGGGTTCAGCTAGTCCTCAGAGCTGTTCATCTTCACAGCAACCCCCTACCCCCAGTTATATTTGCAAGTTAACTGCCATGTCAAGGTTAAGCGACCCTTGGATGTGGCAGGAGCGAGGTCGGGCCTCCAGCCACTGCCAGCCCTCCTCAGCCAGGCTGCCCGGCCTGGGTGCAAACATCCCTGTACCCCACAGATTCCTGGAGTTCTGTAAAGAAAACGGGGGGTATACCGGGTGCCCCTTTCCTGCCAAACTGGACCTGCAGCAGGGACAGAACTTACTCCAAGGTCTGAGCAAGCTCAGCCCCTCTACCTCAGGTATGGCTGGGGCCAGGGCGGGCCAGGTAGGGGACAGTGCAGGCGGAGGAGGTAAGGAAGGCAAAGCACACCACCTCTCATTCTAGGGCCTCATGGTCACGACTGTCTCCCCCAGGAGCGGGAGAGCCAAGGCGGCCTGTCCCTGCAAGTCGAGCCAGAGTGGAGGAATGAGCTCTGAAGACATGGCAGCCTGCCTTCTCACACCAGCCAAGCCTTAACCTCCTGCCCGGCCCTGAACCAGAACCCTGCCTGAACCAGAACCCGGCCAGCTGCCCCTCCGAGGGACAGGAAGGCTGGGGGAGGGAGTTTACAACCCAAGCCCTGCCGCCCCCTCCCCTGCTGGGGAGAATGACACATCAAGCTGCTAACAATTGGGGGAAGGGGGGAGGGAGAAAAAAATCTGAAAACAAGATTTTGTTCTATGCAAAAAAGCCTCAAGAGTGTCTCTTCTGCGCCTGCCCCAGGTTCCTGGGCCCCCAGGCTGACCCTGCAGGAGAGGGTGGGACCGACACACCCTGCTTAGTGCCACACACCCCACCCCCGCCCCCACACCTCCAGAGGAGGAAACCCAGTGGGCCGGGAAGCCACCCACAGGTTTCTAAGTTTAGCCCCAGCTCCAGACCACGCCCCTGACCCGCCTCCCAGGCCCAGAGCCAGGTATGACCTCATCCTTTGCTCTCCACCCTGCACTCCATGGTCCTGCCTTTGCAGGGGCCCAGCCTGGCAAGCCACTTGGAAAGAGAGAGATGGGACTCGGGCTTGCGGCCAGGACAGGGACCAGGAGAGAGAGACAGGAAACTGCCATACACATGTTGGGACCTGTGGCCTTTATTCGTGCCCCCCACCAAGTACAGAGACAAGGCCCCTGCCCAAAGCAGAAACCCCAGTCCTTACTCCAGACCCACTCCCGGGAGCCAGAAGTGCATAAAGTGCTGGTGTGTGACCGTCCTCTGGAGAAGGCCAAAGGAGCCAGAGCCCTGCCCCCCGACAGGGCAGCAGCAGCAGCAGGAGGTGCTCTGCCCACGGAAGGCTGGGCCTGTCACGGCCACCTGGAGGGGGAGGGGGCCGGGGAACTCAGATGCAGTCCTGGGCAGGAGGAAACCGGAAAGGGAGCCTTCAGCATGGAGTCCTAGGAGAGTGGAGTGGAGGGTGAATTCTGCACCCCGGCGAAGGGAGGAAGGCAAGCAGGGGAGGCCTGGGGCGGGGGTGTCTCAGAGAATGGGACAGCCCCTCCGGCGCTTGTTCTTGCGGACCTGCAGGCCAGCCCGAGTGGCCATCTCGAATACCTCCCGCACCCCCTCCTTGGTCTTGGCTGAGCACTCCAGGTAGCCAAAGGCACTGATGCGGTTCGCCATGTCCCGGCCTTCCTCAGACCGAACAGGCTCCTGAGAAGACAGACAAGTCAAGGTCAAAAGCAGCCAGGGGGCTAGGTGTTCCTGCCTCCTGGGTATGGGTGTGGGAACAGCAGAAACAAACACTCCCTCCAGCCCTGACCCCACGAGGCACCCAGGCCCCAACCACCCTGGGCAGCTTCTGGGCCAAGGACCCCAAGACCCAGGTTTACATTCAAAATTCTCCCATCTGTTTCCTCCCATCCAGGCCTAGCCCCTGGTGGGCGTGTGCTGCCTGGCTGAGTGCACCAGCCACCTCCTACCTGGGCTCCCCACCTCTGTTGGCACTTTCCTCCAGTCCAATCTCTTGGGCAGCCAGAGTGATTTCCAACATGTGAGCCAGACATGGGGCTCCAGTTGTAAGAGAGGTCACACTCCCTAAACCTGTGCTAGGCCTCTGGTTCCTGAATAAACCAGCTGTGCGCCCCCTGGGCCTCTTCCAGCCACTTCTCATGCCCCCCTCCCACATCCCTGCCCGCCCACACCTGCCCAGGTGTTCTGATGACACAGCTGTACCCCTCGCCCCGAGGGAAGCAGCAGAAGCTGTCTCTCTGGGTGCACTTTTTTTTTTTTTTTTTTGGACAGGCAGAGTAGACAGTGAGAAAGAGACAGAGAGAAAGGTCTTCCTTCCGTTGGTTCACCCCCCCAAATGGCTGCTAGGGCCAGCGCGCTGCGCCGATCCAAAGCCAGGAGCCAGGTGCCAGGTGCTTCTGCTGGTCTCCCATGTGGGTACAGGGCCTAAGCACTTGGGCCATCCTCCACTGCCTTCCCGGGCCACAGCAGAGAGCTGGCCTGGAAGAGGAGCAACCGGGACAGAATCCGGTGCCCCGACCGGGACTAGAACCCGGAGGGCCGGCGCCACAGGCGGAGGATTAGCCAAGTGAGCCACAGCACCAGCCTCTCTGGGTACATCTTAACAAACCCAATTCCAAAGACAGAAGGGACAGTCAAGTGCAACCAATGAAAATGTCGAGTGGACGGGTCACTTTAGACCTGGGGCTAGGAGCTGGGCATCACTGCCACCTCTGACAGGGCAATGAGCCCTGGAGAAGGCTCCCCTCTTGCTCAGAGTGCATCCTCGAGGGGAACTTCCGCCCCACCCACCTGCTTCATCTTGGCCAGCTCTCTCCTGGTGTGCTCGTCTTGCCTCAGGTCTTTCTTATTCCCCACGAGGATGATGGGCACATTGGGGCAGAAGTGCTTCACCTCCGGGGTCCACTTCTCTGGGATGTTTTCTGCACAGACAAGTCCCAACAGGTGTGGGTGCCTCCAGTGGCCCGTTAGCATCGCAGTACCTTTCACAGCTCCAACCCCCTCATGCAGCACCAGCCCAAAGCCATCTGCCCTCCTACCCCCCCACCCCCCCACCTCCCCGCCAAGGGCCAGAGCTACCTCTGGCTGATTCCAAGGTGTGTGGGTCCTCTCCCTCTACCGCCCTCACCTAGACTGTCAGGGCTGTCGATGGAGAAGCACATGAGGATGACGTCCGTGTCCGGGTAGGAGAGAGGCCGCAGGCGATCGTAGTCTTCCTGCCCTGCTGTGTCCCACAGAGCCAGCTCCACCTACCACACAGGCCAGTGAGCAGCCAGCCCCAGCGAGCCCAGCCCTGCCACCCAGAGGTCTCTCTGAAACCACTGCTCCTTCAGAATCACTGATCATCATCTATCCATCCACTGTACACCTGCAAGGTGCCAGGTTGTGCAACAGAAATTAAGCATTTTTTTTTTTTAAATCTAAGACATGCTTGATCTGTGTATAGTACATGAGTGGCCACTGTGAGAACCACTGTGTTACTCAGTTCTCACAGTAACATTTGTGTGGGCGGGGGGGGGGAGGGGGAGAGCTTCCATCATCGCAGTTTTGGGGCCAGGGGAGTTTAACCCCAGAGGAAAAAGGATCTGGCCCAGATTCTGTGGTAGAACCAGCTGTATCGAGATTTTTCTAAGACAACTTTCACATCCTAACTTGCACTGGTTCCAGTGACGAAGGACATCCTCTGTCCCTAAGTGACCGCGGGGTGGGGTTGGTGGCCCTCACCTGCTTGCCATCCACCTCGATGTCCGCGATGTAGTTCTCAAAGACAGTCGGGACATAGACCTCAGGAAACTGGTCTTTGCTGAAGACGATGAGGAGGCAGGTCTTCCCGCAGGCTCCATCCCCCACGATCACCAGCTTCTTTCGGATTGCAGCCATGGCTGGGGCTGGGAGGCGAGAGGCAGTGGGGGGTTTGAGGACCAGTCGGCACGTCCAAGAATACTTCTCTGGGGCCCCCCAAACCTCCCTGGAAGCCAGGGCATCCAGCAAAGGGAGAAGAGAGGATGGGGGCTTGCTCAGGCATCATCTTGCTAAGAACCAGGACAACAGAACCCCAAAGTCCTCATCTGTGGATCAAGGCCAGGTCTCCCCCAAAGGTCAGAACACAACAGCAGGAGGTAGAAGGGAAACCCATGTGGGAAGCAGAATCCATGTTTCAATCTCTCACCCATTTAACATCTGGGGGACCCCTGACCCATAGGGAGGTGCTCAGGGGCCCACCAAGAAGAGCCACTTCTGTCTACTTTATATGTCAGGGTTTTTCAATCGGGCTTCCTGATACCTTTGAAGTTGAGTCGTCATCAAGTTCCAATCTAGAACAGTCTGTTCCTTAGCTCAGTCAGCCCTGCCCACTCACAGATCAAGAGGTCTTCTCCAAGACCCCACAGCAGCAGCAGCTGCTGGGTGGTAGCCCCCACCCCACCCCAGGGGAAGGGCACGATCTGTAGCACCCGGAGATGCCGGGTCCTGTGCTGGGTATTCTGACAGTTAGCCTCCTCGGCCCCCAGACACCTGCAGGTGGCTTCCCATCTGACAAACTGGGAAACGAAGCCTCCATAAAGTTCAGCCCCATACGCAGAGTCTCTGGGACCCGAGTCTGCCGTTTGGACACATCACTCCAGAGCTTCAGAAAGGACAGCAGATGCAAGGAAACCCAGCCGGGGGGCCATGGCAGCAGCCAGCGCCAGCGGCCCTGGCCCACCACACCCAGTCCCCAAGCCCTGTGCTTGCTGCACAAAGGAGGCTCAGTCCCGGCAGCCCACAGCCCGCATCTGGGCAGTCTGCCTTCCTCCCCCTTCCTCCCAGGCCTGGCAGCAACACTGGGTCACTCAGCCCTGGCAGGGGACAATGACCACACTGTAGGGAGCCACACATCCACTGCAGCAGAGTAAGTGTCTGAGAATAATCCACCAGGGAGTCACCTCCACCCACTCTCCGGACAGCCCCTTCCTCCCTCCATCCATCCGCGCAGCTCAAGGAAGGCCCTGCCCACCCCTCCCTGTGACTCAGGGCCAGCAGTCAGCTTCCCAGGGTTTGTGTGTGTCCCTCGGCCCAACACACATGAACACGCATCTGTACAGCTCATCACACCTTCCCAGCTCCCCTCACTTCCTCCTTCCTGGCCAGGGAGCCGACTCCCAGCCAGCTCAAGTTCCCAGGCCCACTGCCTGGGAGGAAGAGAGGGCGGGCTCCGGAGCTGAGACGAAGTCGAGCCTGTAGGGAAGGGGGGAGGGGGCTGGAGCCTGGGCTGGGAGGAGCCCCAAGACAAGAGACAAATGAGGGCCGGCGGGGCCCAGCACCAGCCGGGCAGGGAGCAGTTAAGAAGGGGCGGGTAACCTGATCTCTGCCCTAAACAGGCTGTTTCCCTCAGTCCCACATCCTGTCAAACTAAGCTAAGCTCCTCTGCGGCCCACATACCATCCCCACCTCGCACCTCAGCCCCAGCCTGCCTGGTGGGGGACCCTGGCGGCGCCTCTCTCCCAGACACACACACACACACACACTCACTCACAAAGCTGGGATGTGGGGGAAGAGGACAGGAGTACATGGCCACACTCTCCCCACCACAGAAGGGGCTCTCCCTGACATCCTTAGAGAGGCACCCAGGCAGGCCAGGCCGGCAACCACCTCGGGGAATCCCAGCGAGCCGCTGCTACAAGGTGCGATCAGAAGCCGCAACTCTGGGGCAGGGACACGCATGCACTGAGTGGAGCCCACCAGTCCATGAGAAGACTCTCTACCCAGGCTCTGGTTGGGGCAAGCGAGCCAGCAGCCCAGGCCAGGCCACTAGGCCCAGCGCCAGCTCCCTGTGGGAGGCAGCCCCAGAGGAACTGCCCCACTGACCCCAACAGGGGTAACCCAACCACCCCTCCGGGAGGGGGAGGCGCAGGCCCGCGCTCCTCAGCCATTCCCTTGATTTCCAAGCCCAATCGCGGGGGTCCGGACGGGGGGGTCCCGTCCACCTCCCCCGACGTCTAGCAAGTACTAAGTCTTCGGGAGATACCCCGCCCCCAACTTTTAAAGCAGAAACACGGGAGAGATGCGGGTTCGGGAGTGTGAGGGAGAAGAGATTTCTTAGACACGCGCACCCGAGCCATCCCGATCTCCCCCTACTTCCCTCCACGGGCAGGCTACAGCAACCGTCCAGCGCGGCGTCCCCCACTGGTCACACCCTGCCCCTATTCCCGCCATTCCCCCATCCCTGCCAGGGGAGGCAGCACCCCCACCGGGGTCAGATCCCGACCTGCCCGCCCCTCGCCCGCCTCCAGGTCCGTAGGTGCGCGGCCGGCCGCCCGGGCCCGGAGCCAGAGCGCCTCACGGAGCTCCAAGTCGCCCCTCTCGGCCCTGGCCCGGCGGGGCAGGTCCACGCGAGGAAAGGGGCGCGAAGAGAAAGGCAGGGACTCCGGCTCTGACCCCAGGAGAGGCGAGAGCCCCTGTCCGGCAATTCCGGGCGCCCCTCGCCGCAGCCCGGGCCGATCCGGCCAGACCCCGCACAGCCCGGACGCCGCGTCCAAGGGGAAGCAACAAGGCCCACGCTCTGGCCAGAGCCCCCCGCCGGCCGCGCCCCAAGCTCCGGGCGAGCGGAGAAGGGAGAGAGCGCTCTCCCGGGGCGAGTTCCCAGGACGCCCCGCCGCCCCGGCCCCGGTCCCGGTCCCGGGTACCTTCCGCTCCGCCGCCTCCAGCTTGCGCGGCCGGTGCCGGAGGCTGAGACTGACCCCAGGGCCCCTGCCCCGCCCTCCTTCGGCGCCGCGGAGGGGAGGAGAGGGGCGGGCCGGCGCGAGAGGGTCGGCCCGGGGGCGGCCCTTGGCTCGGCCCGCCTCCGGCTCCAGCGCTCGGCCGCCGTGGGTCGCCGTTGCCGGGGCCTGGGGACCGCGGAGAGCCGCTGGCACATGCTGGGACTGCAGAGGAGTGGGCGGCGAGACCCCGGAGGACGCGGCCTGGTTCCCGCTGCCGGCCCCGGGGGACGGACCGGCGTCGGGAAAGTTGCGAGGCGCTCGGGGTGGGGTCAGACAGGGCCGCTGCTGCCCTCCCGTGGCCAGCGGGGCACCGGTGCCGAAGCACCTGAGACCTCCTCCGCGCGGGGAGGCAGCCCCCCTCCTCCGAGAACCGTTCGTCTTCCCCCAGCCTTGAAAGCCTTTCGGAACCAGACCTCCGTTCCACCTCAGCATCTTCTCGTTCCCGCTAGCTGGCATTCCCGTGGGCTCCAGTCCTGCCTACTCCTCAAAGGGCACTCCTGCGGGTGCTTCAAGATTCCCGGCTGCGAATTCGTATTATCTCCTAGTGCCTAGGGCCCCTCAGCGTGGTCTAAATTAGGGCCTAGGGTAGTTACCTACACGTGTGTCTCCTTCCCGGTAGGCAGCGGGGCAGGTGGGTGGGTATAGGAGGAGGAAGTCTAAGCACATTCAATGAATGGGTACGCTACTCTGAGTCGTCGTCACAGGCCTTTGGGGTGCGTAGACCCAAACTGCAGCACAGATAAGTGGCTTGCACGCAGGTGCATGCTTTGTAAATGACGGGCCTCTCTGGCTCCAGTGCTCCAATGCCGCTGCCCTGGCCCATGGTCCTTCACCCTGCCCCCCACCCCCACCCCGGGTCTGGAAGTGTGTGGCACACAAGAGGGCTTCAACAAACATATGCTGCATGAATGAATGTTACAAGCCATACAGACTGAGGCCAGCGTTGTGGTGTAGTGAGTAAAGCCGGCCGCCTGCCACACCAGCATGGCATCTGTTCCAGTCCTGGAGGCTCCTCTTCTGATCCAGCTCCCTGCTGATGGGCCTGGGAAAGCAGCAGAGGATGGCCCCCAAAGGCTTGGGCTCTTGCCACCCACGTGGGAGACCTGGAAGAAGCTCCTGGCTTCAGCCTGACCCAGCTCCAGGTGTGGTGGTCATTTGGGGAATGCACCAGCATATGGAAGTCTCTCTCTCGCTCTCCCCTGCCTTTCAGGTGTAAAAAATAAAATCTTTATATTAAAAAAAAGTCATACAGACTTTTAAGATCTGAAGTGCAGGTGCAGGCTGCTCCACTTCCCATCCAGTTCCTTGCTAATGCGCCTGGGAAAGCAGCAGAGGATGGGCAAAGTGCTTGTGTCCCTGCCACCCCGAAGAAGCTTCAGCCTGGCCCTGCCCTGGCTATTGTGGCCATTTGGGGAGTGGACCAACAGATGGAAGATCTCCCTCTCTGTCTACCTTTCAGATAAATAAATACATCTTTTTTTTAAAAAAAAAATCTGGGCTGGCGCCACGGCTCAACAGGCTAATCCTCCACCTTGCGGCGCCAGCACACCAGGTTCTAGTCCCGGTCGGGGTACTGATCCTGTCCCGGTTGCCCCTCTTCCAGGCCAGCTCTCTGCTGTGGCCAGGGAGTGCAGTGGAGGATGGCCCAAGTGCTTGGGCCCTGCACCCCATGGGAGACCAGGAGGAAGCACCTGGCTCTTGCCATCGGATCAGCACGGTGCGCCAGCAGCAGCGCGCCTACCGCAGCGGCCATTGGAGGGTGAACCAGTGGCAAAAAGGAAGACCTTTCTCTCTCTCTCTCTCTGTCAACTCTGCCTGTCAAAAAATAAAAAATAAAATAAAATAAAAAAATCTGAAGCACCATCCACACATTTTAGAACCATGGGGACAGGTACTGAGCTTGGTCCCCAGGCCTCTTGCTCAATAATCATTTATTATTATATGTGAATTGAGAGCTACGTCACAGATAGATTCCCGCCTTCATACAACTGACAGCCTAAATGAGGAATACAGATAATTTCCAGATAGCTAACATTTGTGGAACTCTTATTAGAGACCTGGCCCTGTATCTATTAACTACTTTAGTCCTATAGCATCCCAATGAGGGAGTAGTAGTATTTTCTCCACTTTACTGAGAAGCAAATTAAGGCTCAGAAACATGAAAAGAACTAATGTTGGTTCTTATACCAGGGTCCAAACAGCTGGACTCTGGAGGCCCTGCTCTTCAATGCCATTTGCTCCTGCCTCCTAACATACTCATATAATCCAGGAGGGGATGCCTGTGATACAGGTGCGCATGGGCTGTGGGATCTTCAGCTCTCAAGGACAGAAGTATTAGATAAGGTGATGCTGGCATCCCACATCAGAGCATTAGTTTGAATCCTCGCAGTTCAGTTTCTGGTCCAGCTCCCTGCTAATGTGCCTGGGAAAGCAGTGGAGGATGGCCCAGGTACTTGAGTCCCTGCTACCCAGGTTGGAGATGTGGGTAGAACTCTGGACTCCTGGCTTCGGTCTGGCCCAGTCCCAGCTGTTGCAGCCATTTGGGGGATTAATCAGCAGGGAGAAAATCTGTCACTCTCCCTTTCAAATATACCTAACACGTGAGAGCTACACAAAAGTGAGAGCCCACAAAGTTACGGGAACCCCAGGAGGCTAATGTGTTGCTGGTGCAGCGGCACACTCAGGAGTTGTCTGTTCCGAGTGCATAGGAAGCCACTAAGGAGACAGAGGTAATCAAGACCTAAGGTGGTGACAGTGTGAAAGGAGGTCGGCGCACTAATATGAATATTTTTTAAAATATGTAATCGACAATACAGTCATGTGTTGCTTACAGTCTGAGGGATGGATCATTCCAGAATGCTGTTACTGCACTTAGCCAAAGCTAGCTAGTACAGCGAACTACACACCTAGGCTATCTGGTCTACACTGCTGGATATGCAGCTCTGTGTTGATTGTGTGGTGCCCAGCTGTATCAGGAAGACATGAAAGCCAAGGGCGAGCAATTCTGCTTTTGTGACTTCAGTAGCCAGCTCGGCCCCATGGAGAAGGCACCTGTCTGAGGGGGAAATGGTGAACTCAGTCTAAGCAGCTGAGCTGAAGCACCAGGGGGCCAACCAGGAGGTGTTCAGGCCACAGCTGGGATGTGTGTTTTCCAGCTCAGGGAGGGCCTGAGCGGGGGACACCAGCCTGGACGGATGGAGCCACAGGAGTGGACAAGAAGGCTCATGTGCGTGTGTGTGGTGACAAGAGCGGAGGGCAGAGAGAACCTGAGGAGTGCAATTTCAGGACCCTCCTGAGCTTTGCCTTGCCTTTCAGTTTCCAGTCAAAGCAAATACAGACACACATCATTATCCATCTGGTTTATTTCCCAACAGCTGTAATTCTGGATCCAGCAGACCGCCCTTGGGTCAGAGTGACAACTGCTGGATTTGGGCTGGGAGAGGGGTATATCTGCAGAGGCTGGGATGGTGGTGGGACGGGTGAGGCTGAGCCCCTCAGGAGTAACTGCCTGGCCCTCCTAGGGGGATGACGAAGACCGAGATGTCATCCCCAGAACCCAGCTTGTTGTTGGGGAGACGCCAGCCACGGTCCCGGGGGGTGCCTCGGGCCCCCAGGACCAGAGCTTGCGCCAGAGCTGTGTACCTGCCAGAAGCACAGGTGTGTGTTCATGTGCCAACAGGTAGAGGAGAAGGAAACACCCAGGCCCCAGGGCGGGTCCCCAAGCATTGTCTCCCTCTGCCCCTCTGTGCACCAGCACCATCCCCTCACCACCACCCTACCAGGCAACCCCTACCTGCTGGGGTCATTGGGCTCATAGGCCGACAGCACCTTGTCGACAGTGGCAGCAACCTCCCGGTCATTGGTGACGTCCCACAGGCCATCTGTTCCCAGGATGAGCACATCATCCGGGCAGTGTTCATACTGTGTCAGGTCATACACTTGCACCTGGTGGGGAAGGAGGGTACGGGGGGCTGGGCTGTGGGGCTTGGCGACAGGGAGCTTGAGGAGGAGGGCACCTGGATGGAAGCCAGAGGAGGGAGGGGGTGCTTAAACCCATCCCCGCCACCCTCATCTCCCCACGGCTCACCTCTGGGAAGCAAGAGAGGAAGGGCTTGATGGGCAGGGTGGAACTGCACACCTTCAGGTTGTGGTCTCCCAAGCCGCGGGTCACCCCAATGGTGGCCATCACCCGAGCCTAAAGGAAATGAGGGGTGCTGCTGTACAGCCAGACCCGCGGGGCCCTCCCCCCACCACCCTCAAGCACAGCTGCCACCTCCCTACCCCAGCTGGGGAGCATCCTCCTGCCCGTGCCCGCCTCTACCACCGACATTACCTTTTTGCCCTCCCCACAGACCAAAGGGAACCTGAGATCTTCCAGCTCAATCTTTTTGTAGGCCCTGGGGGGAGGGGAAGCAGAGGAGGCATCACCCAGGCATCATAGCCTGTCTCCCCTGGGAGCTGCACATCATCACACAACACCCTGGGAAGAGTCACATCCCCACCCCCCCAGCTTCTAGCCTGGCCCCCTCCGAGGCCCCTTTGCTGGTGGGCTGCTGGGGCGGAAGTGGTTGCATTGCCATGGGAACAGGCCCCAGCTCCGAGGGACGTGTTACCAGCCGGTCATGTTCTGGTCCCGGTACAGCATCCTCTGCCCCAGCTCCTTGGGCTGCACTCTGCGGGGGAACTCGAGGTGGGTGAATTCACTGCCCAGCAGCTCCGGCTTCAGGAAGCCCTAGGGATGAGAACGGCCAGATAGAGCAGAGGGTCAGGGCGCGTTCTGTGCACGGTACACCTGGTCTAAAGACGATGTTAATCCTAGCAGACCCCTAAAGAGAGTGTGCCACGTGGCACACGCTGTCTGCTGCTGCATTAACTCACTCCTCGCAGCACCCTGTACAGAGCCGCTGACGCACAGAGAAGGTAAGGGAATCGTTCAAAGTCACACAGTCCGCAGACTACACAAACCAGGACTCACTTGCGGCCATCCAGCGCCACAGCACTAAGCACTGAGCCCTGCTTCCCAGGGGCCTGGGCTGCTCCCTCCTCCACCTCTGCCTCCACTTCCTTCCTCAGTGGCCACAGGGGTGGGGAGGGGAGGGCTGGACAAGCCCAGGTTCCGTCCTGCAGCATCACCCAACACCTCCATCTTATACTCTGAAGTCTATGCAGTGGCTTTCCTGGGAAGCCCCCAGGAAGGAGCTGTGTGTCTCTGTGCGGGAGGGAGGGGGCACAGAGAGCACTCAGCGGCACAGCCGCTACAGAGAATGCACACACACCAGGCACTCTGGTCCCTGCTCACCAGCAGCTGAAGTCGCCGGCGCTCCGTCTCCGGGGTGAACTCCCGGGACATCGGAAGGATTTCACCATTCCGGACAATGATAGCCCTGCCCGGAGAAGAAAAAACCTGTGGCCTGGCTGTCCTCGGGCCGTTCACGGAGAATTCCAGAAGGAGCAGGCCCTTTCCTCTAATGACCCTCACCCAGACTTCCACCCTGTCTGTCTCCTCTGGTGAACAGTGTGGGGGCCTTTCCTTCTGCCTAGGGCCCCACCTGACCCCTACCACCTCACTTCCTTCCATCCCCCCACGCCAGAGAGCTTTGCCCCACGGTGCTGCTTTCAGGGGCCTCCTCCATACCTGCTGTCGCCAGCATTGGCCACGTACACCTTGCCTAGCAGGTAGACAGCAACCAGCGCGCAGCAGCCTCCCTCCACCTGGTGGCCGTGCCGCTCCCGGGCCATCTGCTCATCCTGCCACACAAGGAAGGGGCTAAGGGGAGCGGAGGAAGAGGGTCCAGGCACGCAGCCACCCTCCCCTTCCGTCTACAGAAACCTCCTGGCCGCACCAGGGCACGGAGGGAGAGAAGGAGGTCAGGGTGTAGCTGCCCCTTCTCCCTCCCCTGGGGGGCTCTCCAAGGTGGCGTGGCTTCTCAGAGTCACGGACTCAGGCCACGTGACTCCCACACAGAGCCCACCAGAGCATCTGCCCAGCTGGCCCTGGGCTCGGGCCACCCTCTCACCATGAGCTGGAAGGCATTCTCAATGGCCCCCACGACCAGACTCTCGTGCGTCACTTCCTTCTGCGGAGAGCAGCAGGACTGGGGAGCAACCAGCTGAGCGGGGTCGCAGGAAGCCGGGGTCCCCGGGGTGGACGAGAGGCAGAGGGGAGGTGGCGAGGGGTCCTGAAGTATCTCCACCAGGTCCTTTAGCTGCTCCCGGACATGGCGGTGCAGGAGCCGGGAGGCCATTTCAGCAGCTCCACCCCCTGCATGCCCATCAAAGAGGCCCCAGTAGTAGAAGCAGAGTCCCTGGTGGAGGAAGAGTTGGAGGTGAGTGTGTGAGTGTGAGTGTGTGTGTGTGTGTGTTGCACAGAGGGAAGAACAAGACTCTGAGCATCCACCTAAACATCACAGAGGATGTCACCGCTTGATGGGAAAGGCAAATGAGACATATTCACTTATTCATCCAGGAAATAGTCAAAGAAGTCAAACTCAGAGAATAAAAGAAGCAACAATCAGCTCTGGTAACTAACAGTTATACACACATATGGGAGCATCCACGTTTTAAGTGGCAAAGTAAACATTCATACTGACACAGTAGGCTCCAACGGCTCAGAGCCAGCCAAGGGCTCATGGCAGAGGGACAAGCAGAGAGAAGCAGACGTCTGGCATCCCTGGGAGAGGAAAGGGGGCTGGGACTCACCTGTCCCCTCCTAGGCTCCTTGGGGACCCCCGCAAGGCTCCTCCGGCCCTCCACATATACCACTTCGCAGCAAGCCTGGTCCTCATTGTGCCGGCTCTTGCCAGCGTTGATGACCCTGCCGGGCCACAGTGAGCACATCAGGTTGCACGCCGGGCCAGGTCCTGGAATAACCCCCTCCCCCCAGAGACACACACATCTTCTGCCTGCTGGCCAAGCTGAAAAAGGTCACAGCCACCTGGGATGCAGGCCAGGGGAAGGAGGAGAAGGGAGGGCAGGCAAGGAGTACTGTCTGGATGGCAGGCCCTACGGCCTCACAGAGAGGCCGGCGGGCAGGCAGCAGCACCTGCCTGTCTCGGTACCCCACCCCTTCTGCCCTGGCCAGGCATCCATCTCCAGCCCTGCTGATCCAGGAGGGGCTAGGTGGAGGCAGAAGTTTTGCTTCCCTTCTGGCCAATAGGCTATAACCCATGTCCAACCCCAATTAACTCTCCCAGAGCCTTGTCCCCAGCACCCCACCCTCACAGGCACACCCGCTCTTATCCTGAAACCATCCAGGAAAGTTTCCCCAGCTCTGGCAATGAGGAAGTGCCCCAGCCCTCATCGGGAAAGGGGGCAGACACAGAGTTGGCTGGAAAAACCACCTGGAAGAGGCAGGAGACACAGAATCCCACGCTCCTCCCCCACAGGAAACTGCAGGAGGTGGCTGGTGGGCCCCACCAGCCCAGCCACCTCCCTCTGTGCCCTCGGAGCCCCAGCGGCTCCCAAGGCTCCGTTTCCTGGCAGATGCATTAAAAATACGGAGCCTGGGAATGAGCTGGGCACTCGGGCCCCTAGGGGGTAGCTTTCCTCCCTCTCTAGCACAAGTCGGCAGGCCGAGGGGCGGCCAACTGGGGGCCCTCCTGCCGCCCCGAGGCCCCCTCCCCCGCCCCGAGGGCAGCCGGCAGCCTCCCGGTGTCGCGAGCTATTTCTGGGTGTGGAGGGGGAGGGGATCGGTAAGAGGACAGGGAACTGGGGCGCTGGAGCCGGCGAGCCGGCGAGCGAGTCTTCCCAGCCGATAGTCCCCAACTGTCTGCACCTGCTCCGTGCTACTCCCCTCCTCTTGTGGCCCTCAGGTGCCTGGCCGCGGCTGATAACTGGCCAACTCATCCTCGGCCGCCCTGGGCCCTCTGGGCTCCGGGAGGGTTCGGGGTCCAGGGCGGCGTGGGTGAGGGTGGTCGGGGAATGGTAAGGTCCCCAAGAAGGTAGTTCTACTGCGCCCGGCTGGAGGGAGGCCTGGAGGGGGTGCGGCTCGGGACTCAGAGGAGTGGAAAGGTTCTGGGATAAGGGAGCACCTGACGCGGGGCGCGGCGCGGGAGACGCACTCCAGCGCCAGAGGTGCCGAGCAGGGGAAGGGGCTGGGAGTCCCATCTGGGTTTGGGTGCCCATGGGGGCGCTCACTCGGCATAGCCCGTGCTCCAGGGCAGGCGGCGGCCCGTGTCCGGCGGGCTCTGCACAGCCCGGCCCGCGTGGTCGTCTGCACGGCGCAGCCCCCCTGGGCTCAGCTGCAGGAAGGTCGGTCTGGAGAAGCTCGCTCGAGTCTCTCCAGTCTTGGCGGGCGCCCCACTCCCGCTCGTAGTCCTCGCCGAAGGGCTCCTCGGTGCTTCTGCAACGGCGGCGGGCGGAGCTGCGGTCTCCGCCGGTAGGTCCGGCGACTTGGGGCGCGCATGCGGCGCGCCCCCGGGGCTCACCAGGTGCGCCACGGCCGAGCGCACTCGGTTTAGCATGCTGCCGCCTGCCCCGCCCCGCGCCGGCCCGGCCCCGCGCCGGCCCCGCCCCCGAGCGCGGGGGCGGAGCTCTCCGCCGCCCGCCTGCCGGCCGGGGCGCTGGGCTGGGGCGGGCCGAGCCGGGCCGGGGCGCAACCTCCCGTGGCCCTGCACCGCCCCGGGAACCGCCCCGCCGGCTCCCGGCTGCTCCCTTGCAGCATTCTGGCTCGCCCCCAAGTCAGTTTTTTAAGGCAAGAGAGTCCGTTGCTGTGGGAAGGCGGCGGGCAGGGCCAGCCTTGTGTCAGCCGTGCTGCTGTGGATTAGAGAGCAGGTGGAACTTCCCCACTGTGACGGTGCGGGGGTGGGGCAGGCTCCTCGCTCTTGGTTCGCTGTGGCAGTGGAGCTGATGACCTCAGAGCTAAACAGCTGCTTCAGGCCCCTGGGTGTGAAGCACCTGGTATGACCACGCCTCCGTCTGGGGCTGCAGCGGGGAGCGCAAGGAACGGGTACCGGGTGCCGGCGGGGATCCCTGCGCGGAACCAGGGCGCCGGAGCCAATCCCTCCCCCCTCCCGAGGGCGCGCTCTCCCCTTGCATTCCAACTCGAGATCTGGCGGAGCGGTTGCCACTCTCTCCGCACTGCACTTCGCAGAAGCCAGTTTTCCACCGCATTTGGAACTCGCTGAACCACGGCAGGACTAGTCAGTACGGACAATATCAACAGAGCAACGACCGCTCCTTGAGAGCTCCCGTCCGGTGGCACCGTCGGCCACGCACGCCGCATGGTGCGCTTTCAGCGTATCCCCTGCACGGGATCCGCCGCTCCTGTGGTTTCACAGTGACTTGCCCCTAGAGGTCACCGCCAGGGAGGGAGCCACACCCCTGTCAGCTTCCGGTCGCCCAACCCCGTTCCATCTGACTTCTCTGCAGGAGGCGGGAAGGGTGAGGAAGGAGATGGATGGCGTGGAAAGAAGTCGGGGTCCTCTCCTCTCAATCCCTTAGGGACGCTGAGCCAGTGCTGTGGCTGCCGCCAGGGGGGGACAAAGGCCAGGCTAAGCGCTTGCGTAAGTTGCTCGCTGGGAGACGGGGATCCGGCCCAGCGCCCTGGTGGGCTACCTGTTCTTCCTGTCAGCCTTTCCTTTGGGGTAGAGTGGTTCTGACCTGATGCTGAAAGAGCTTGGTCCCTAAGAGTAGTGTGGGAGATGTGGTCGCTGGGCCTCGGGCGAAACCCCCCACAACCCCCCTCCTTGTGCCCAACACAGCACAAATAGGGACAAGGCCCTCGTGGCACTAATGCAAGCTGGGGGTAGCCATCCGGAGCCACTGGCGCCCGCTCATCGCTGTGTCTCCACTTCTGGGCTCTGTCCACCCAGAGCTTCCTGACCAGACTCTTCTTTGTTCCTGGGGCTAAACAGTGCCCCAGAAGCGGTGGCTCTCCTGGCAGCTTCCAAATAAAGTCCACAATGGCCATTCAGCTTTGTTTGCTATAATTATGCCTGAGCTTGGGGCAGGGAGAGCCAGAGAAAAGGAAGTTACAAGAGCCAAACAGTCCGAGCAGAGGCACGCGGAGCGGCGAGGACAAGCTCTGGGGGCCGGCGATGTTTCCCCCCGAGAAATAGCACAATGGCAGTGGCAAAACAAGGACAGAAGAAAAAATAAAATAAAGCTCCTGGTTGTGTTTATGAGTCACTGTTTCTGGGACAGTTTACTTCCCACTTCTCAGTCTCACCCAGCTCCCACCCTGCCAAGGCTGCCGTTGGGCAGCAGGGCCCAGCCCCAGAGCTCCCCCCAGCCCCAGCACCAATCAATGGGAAGGTCAGCAACTCCCTTGGAGTCCAGAACAGCCCTCCCCACCCACCGCCAGCTGTACCCAAACCTTAAGGCTCTCCGCTCCCTTAGCCTCTCACCTCCTGTTCCTGGCACCATCACGCCTCCTCCAGGCTCAGACAGTCCCAGACCTGGTGAGAAGGTCAGCACCTCTACTCGTCCCCATCCCTGGGGCAACAGAAAGAGGGATGGAGGCTGGGGTGGGGGATGTTTCTCTGCTGATAGCTAGGACTCTGCTCAGTGGAGGAGGGGGCATGCCTGCCAGGACAGCCCCTGGGTAGCCTCATCCCTCCAGGCCACAGGCAGACTGGGCCCCTTCCCCCTCCACATGACTCCAACCCCGAAGTTCCTTTCAGCTAAAGGAGACAAATCACATGGTTACCTCTGTGCCCAATTTGTCTAAGACCTTCAGGTCCAAAATGCAACCTTGTAAGGAATGACCCAATTGCAATTACCTATGAGGGCGCTTCGAAAGTTAGTGGAACAATGGGATTGAAAGTTTCTGGAGCAGGCGTTTGCCCCAGCAGTTAAGCTGCTGCTTGAGATGCCCACGTCCCAGATGAGAGCACCTGGGTTTCAGTCTGGCCCCACCCTAGATTCCAGCTTCTTCTGAATGTACATCCTGGGAGGCAGCAGGTGAAGGCTCAAATAACTGGCCGCTGCCACCCATGTGGGAGACCTGGATGGAGTTCTGGGCTCTGGGCTTCTGCCAGCTCAGCCCTGACTGTTGCGTGCATTTGGGGAGTGAATCAGCAGATAGGAGACTTTTCTCTGTCAGTCTCTGTTAGTCTGTCTCTCTGACTTTAAAATAAAATGAATGTTTTTTTAGAATTTATTTATTTGAAAGAGTTACACAGAGAGAAGGAGAAAGAGAGAGATCTTCCATCCGCTCGTCCACTCTCCAAATGGCCGCAATGGCTGGGGCTGGGCCAGGTCAAAGCCAGGAGCCAGGAGCTTCTTTGGAGTCTCCCACGTGGGTGCAGGGGCCCAAGGACTTGGGCCATCTTCTGCTGCTTTCCCAGGCACATTAACAGGGAGCTGGATAGCAAGTAGAGCAGCCAGGTTTCAAACTGCTGCCCGTATGGGATGCCGGCACAGGCGTCTCAGGCAACAGCTTTACCCGCCATGGCACAACACAGGCCTATGAATAATGTTTTTAAATAAATTTATTTTGTGGCAGGAGTTGTGACACAGTAGGTTAAGCTGCTGACTGGGATAGCTGCATCTCTACCCGAGTGCCAGCTTGAGGCCTGGCTATTGCCAGCTTTCAATCCAGCTTCCTGTTCGTGCATCCTGAGAAGCTGTGAATGAGGCTCAGGTGCTTGGGCTCCTGCCACTCACATGGGAGACGCAGATGAAGCGCCTGGCTCCTGGTTTTGGCCTGGCCCACACCTGGCTGTTGCAGGCATTTGGGGAGTGAACCAGAAGATGGAAGCGCATGCTCTCTCTCTTTGTTCTCTCTCTCTCTCATGCTCTATCTTTCAAGTAGATGAAAATAAACTTCTAAAAAACTTTGTTTTGGTGCAAAAAATTAAAATTCAGTTGCAGTTGTTCATATTACACTTTTGGCATGAACTTTTTGAAGTGCACATATTACAATTTTTCTGATGAAGAAACTGGCCCTCAGATCTGGTTTCCGAGTTGAGCTTCACACCCCCGGGTCATCAGACAGTTGAGATTACACACAGGGATGGATCATCAGCTTATTGCAACCCTACTGCCTGGCACCTATGCCCCTAGCCTCCCAGGCCCTGAGGGTACTCTTAGCAGACACAAGGTGTCCGACCCCTTGTCACAGAGAAACTAGCCTCAAGCAGGAATGTCCAAAGGGAAGCTTTATCTACTGTGACAAGCATTGGAGACCGTGGGAATACAGAGGCCCCTACAGAAGCCGGGTCCCTGCAAAGAGGTCTGACATCTACAATGAAGGCTATGGGCGTGTCCAGGCTGTGGGGCTGGGGAGTGGGTGGGCCCTTCTCGCCCTTCCTTCTCGCTCCAGTCCTACACAGGTTCCATACACTGCATGCTCTCTAAACCAGCTCAGCGCGGTTCCCAGCAGCTTTCCTCGTGTGTGCTGGTCTGGCCTCTTCTGAGCGCAGTGTTACAAAGTTCCCTTTTCTGGAACACCCTCTGAAAAACAAGCCCAAGCAGTAAACAGCGTCAGATTCTCTGCCAGTGTTCCTGCCTTGCCTAAACCCCCCACTCTGATCACAGCCCCACAGCTGGGATTGAGATACTTGCTATACCCTCCTGAGAGACCAGCCTGGAAGTGTTGTTGACAGGACTTTGTGCACTGATAGCCCTGTCTATAACTGCTCTGCCCCGGGGCAGCAGTCCCGAGCTTCAGGTGGCCACTGAGCACTGGAAGCCAAGTGCCTGCTGATGAGGAACTGACTTTCAAGTGTTATGTAATTAAAGTTAACAACGTGAGCTAGTGGCTACTGCACTGCGCCCTGCAGTTACAGGAGCCTCAAAACGCAGAAACCTCAAGGGTCTGGCCACTCTTCACTCCCCACCCCCAGCCTCAGCTCCTCCCGGGCCGCGACACCTGCAGAGCTTCAAGGGACCTCCTCAAGTCGCGGGGGTGGGGGTGGGGACTGCACTAGGAACTGTCCATGCAGCTGGATCCTGCGGGAGCTGGAGGTCCTAGCGCCCCGCCTCCTGCCCTTGGCCGCCAGGGGCCGCTGCGCCGGGCCATGCTCGCCATCCAGCCGAGTGCCCGGGCAGAGTGCGGGGGCGGCCCCGGGCGAGATAGCGGTGGCGGTAGAGGCCGCCTCGGTAGCTGCGCGCTCCCGGGCCGGCCAGCCGGGGCTTCGCAGAGGATCGGGCTGAGCTCTGCAGAGCTGGCGGGGCCGGCCCGGAGCTCCCCTGTGCCCTGAGCCCCGCGCGCCACGCCGGTGGCGCCAGAGCCCTGCCGTCTGGGGCGCAGCTACTAGGTTTTGAAGGGACGGGGCTCCGGGCTGGACAGCGCTCGGGCCGGCTGCTCCCTCTTGGAGCCGGCCGGTCGGAGTCCTGGTCCCAGGCTCAGGAGCAGAGAGAACGTGGGGCCAGCAGGTCGGACCAGTGGACACTGCTGTGGGGCAGGTAGGTCCACCTTATGGGGGCTCAGGATTTGGAGGGCTGAGGCGCGGGGGGGGGGGGCGCTGGGGGTCAGGGGCGGAAGAGGGCAGAGAAGGGTGGAATGGGCTTGTATTTCCAACTCTTTGCTCAGGTGCGTGGGCTGACAACTCAGCCTCACCACCGCCTGCATGGGAAACTGAGGCAGGAGCGTGAGCATCGAGAAATCCTAGAAAAACAAGTTCTTCAGCTGCCTCCGAGGGAAGGAATAGAGTGCCTGAGATCCAGGACCAGTGTGACTCCCCCACCACACTCCATCCCACCCCACCCAGCCCCAAGGCTCCTGGACCTCGGGGGTTCCTAGGAGAGTTGGGTAAATTCGATTGGGGGGTGTTAGCAGAGAGAAATAGTATCAGCTGGGAGAAGACAAGCTGGGTTTCTGGTGGGCAAATGAGAGGGATCCTGATGCGGCAGTGAGAGGAGATGCCTGCCCAGAAAAGAGGTGGGCGGAAAGGGGGAGGAGGCTCTGCCCCTGGGCACACTGATCCCCAGTACTGAGCCACTTCCTCCATCTGTCCCCACAGTTGCCTCTGTCACCCCTGGGAGCTGCCACACAGGGTTCTGTCTGGAGCCCCACCTCCCTTGGGGTGAGCAGCCCTAGGGAACAGAGAAGCAGCTGGCTGTGTGGCCTCAGAGGCTCCGTGACCTGGAGCACCCCATCCAAGCCCTCTAGGGTGGGAGTGGGGTGAGGGTGGCAGAGTTGAGCCAGCTGTGTGGGAGCACGGGGGCAGGTGCCCTGGGGCAGGACATGGAGGCCTCAGGCATTTTTCCCAGGTGCCTCTTGGAGAAATCTGTTCAGGACCCCTTCCGGATCCTTGGCTCTCTCCCAAGGCCAGAGACATGACAGCACTGACCCCTCACTGTCATCGCCCCTGCTCCACCCTGAGACAGAGACCATCCCCGGCTGCTGTACTCTGGCTTACCACCACCCGTGTTCCCCCAGTCTGTGAGGGCCCCTGGAGCAGAGGGAGAGACTCTGGCACATGGGAACAGCCTTGGAACTGGGCAGTACTTCAGTGCCCAGCCCACCTTGCCCTGTGCCAGGCTCCACACCCTCTGCAGAGGCCAGGACTCTCTGTGTCCCTTGCAATCCCTTAAGAATCTTTCCCACTTGTCCAGGTGGAGGCAGTCTGACGCCAGTAAATGAACAGACAAAAGTGGGGCGATCCTGAAGGAGGTGAGCAAGGGGACAATTGAAGAGGGGGCGTGGGGTGTGGGCAGAGGCTGAGCTTCCCGCCCTGGGGAGCAGCTGGGCCTTGGCGGTGGGTTCAGACCTTGGTGTTCCCGGACCTGGGCTGGCACCTGAGGGGCTCACAGAGCATCAGAGGTAGTGGCCAGGCCTTGCTCTGATCTGGGGGCCCTGCTGCCCCCTGGAGCCTCTCCTGTCTCCATCTGTGGCTGGGCAGCTCCCCGCGACTCTGTGTCCCTGTTCCTTCGGGAGTCCATCCGTCTCTGGCCCACGATTGGATATCATGGTTGGAGGAGAAGGGAAGGGAAGAGCAGAAGCCAGAGGTACAATGGGCATTTGGTGGGCTTCTGGGCTCTGGGCCCTCACATCCACATGCTGTCTCCTCTCCTGGGGTGAGTCATTTCACCTCTGTTAACCTCAGTGTCATTTTGCCCTTCTTAAATTTAAATTTTGTTTAAATCGAATCACTACCATATTCCCATGATTTAGAATTCGAAGGGTGGCTATAGTAATAATGATAATAACAATGGGGCAGCATTGTAGTTGTGGCACAGTAGGTTACGCTGCTGCCCAGGACACCAACATCCCACCAGAGCACTGGTTCCAGTGCTGGTTGCTCTGCTTCTGATCCAGCTCCCTGCAAATGCGCCTAGGAAGACAGTGGAAGATGGCCCAAATGCTTGGGCTCCCTCCACCCACATGGGAGACCCAGAAGGAGTTCCAGGCTCCTGGCATTGGCCTGGCCCAGCCCTGGGCCATTGTAGCTATTGAGGGAGTGAACCAGCAGATGGAAGGCCTCTTTTTCCTCTGTCTCTCCCACTCTATAACTCTGCCTGTCAAATAAGCAAATAAATCTTAAAAAGGGAAAGAATCCAGCTGAAGCCTGGGCAAAGAAGGTGAGGTGAGACCAAAAACAAACAAAACAAAACAACAATGGGAGTGGGCATTTAGCCTAGCAGGTAAGATGCCCATATCCCACATCAGAGAGCCTGGTTCAGTTCCTGGCTCCAGCTCCCGACTTCGGCTTCCTACGCGCAGACCTGGCAAGCAGTGGTGACAGCTCAAGTAGTTGAGTCCCTGCCACCGTGTGGTAGACCCAAGTTGAGGTCCTGGCTCCTGGTTTCAACCTGGACCAGACCCAACTCTTACAGGCAATTGGGGAGTAAACTAGCAGTTGGAGATCTGTGTCTGTCTGTATCTGCCTCATTGCCTTTCAAATGAATAAACATATAAAGAAAGAAATGTTTAAAGAAAAAACATTTTAGGGCCAGCGCCGCGGCTCAATAGGCTAATCCTCCACCTTGCGGCGCCGGCCCACCAGGTTCTAGTCCCGGTCGGGGCGCCAGATTCTGTCCCGGTTGCCCCTCTTCCAGGCCAGCTCTCTGCTGTGGCCAGGGAGTGCAGAGGAGGATGGCCCAAGTGCTTGGGCCCTGCACCCCATAGGAGACCAGGAGAAGCACCTGGCTCCTGACTTCGGATCAGCACGGTGCGCTAGCTGCAGCGCACCGGCTGTGGTGGCCATTGGAGGGTGAACCAACGGCAAAGGAAGACCTTTCTCTCTGTCTCTCTCTCTCACTGTCCACTCTGCCTGTCAAAAAAAAAAAAAAAAACATTTTAAAGATAAAGGAACAGAGCTTTAGCCTAAGAGATCAGAGTATGCGGATTCTTGGCTCTGGCTTCTGACTCCAGATTCCTGCCAGTGCAAACCCTGGGAGGCAGAGGTGATGGCTGAAGTCCTTGGGTCCCTTCTGCCTGTGTGAGAGGGCTGAATTGAGTTCCCAACTCTTGGCTTCAGCCAGGGCTGTGAGCATTTGGGGAGTGCACCAGCAGATGGGAACTCTCTCACTGTGTGTCTGTCTCTCAAGTAAATAAAATGTAATACAATTATTTTTTTTTAATATTTTTATTCATTCATGTATTTGAAAAGCAGGGCAAGCAAGAGACACAGAGACAGAGAACAGAACAGCGAACAGAACAGAGAGGCAGAACCATGAACTCTGTCCTGGTTTCCCACCCGGGTGGCAGGGGCCCCAGTTCCTGGGCTGTCATCTGCTGCTTCCCAGGCACATAGCAGGAAGCTGGATTGGAAGCAGAGTAGCAGGGACCTGGACCAGCTACTGGTCCCATTTGATACAGGATACCGGCATTGTAAGTGGCAGCTTAACCTACTGTACCACAGTGCCTTCCCCGCATATTTTTTA
Source organism: Lepus europaeus (assembly GCF_033115175.1). Classification (NCBI taxonomy): domain Eukaryota; kingdom Metazoa; phylum Chordata; class Mammalia; order Lagomorpha; family Leporidae; genus Lepus; species Lepus europaeus. The sequence continues at coordinate 106,698,668 of NC_084831.1, forward strand.
AAAGTAATCAGAAGAAAAATAAACTTTCCTCCTACCTCCATCTCCCAGGCAGTCAGTTTCCTTTCCTAGTGCCAAATAAGATTATTAGGGTTTGTGTGCGTTCTCCAGAGCTAGTCTGTGCATATTTGAGCAACTCAGATAATCCCTCTCTTTTTACCCTTTTTCTACACACCGTCCTACTGTCTGGTTGTTCCCCTTCATGGTGGATTATCTTTGGAGATCACCGTGTGCACCAGCGCACGCGCATTTCCCCGTGCACTTCTCCAGCTATCGGGCGGGGACCGTGGGTATCCGGTCCTCACGGATGGTTGTTTAGGACGTGGCCAGGCCTCAGTTCACCCATGTGTAAGATAGACAGTAGTAACCTTGTTCTGTCAGAAGTTGTGAAGGATTCAAGACCATGGACATGAAGTGCCAGGGTCCAAGAGTGGGAGTCACCTTTCTTGTTCTGCTCGTGTCACCGCCCTCCATGGGACCGAATCTGGACTCTTGGAAATGTCGTCTCTCCCACAGGCATCCCCTCTTCCTGCAGTGACTCTGTGCTGCCTGAGGAGAAGATGTGCACCCCCCCACCCAAGATGCAGGGCACAGAGGACGTGCTCTGGCTGGGCCAGGGGGAGCTCTGGGCCAGGGGGAGCTCTGCTCGTAGCTGAGCCCGGCGTGTGCTTCTCTCCCCAGGATGAGCGAGAGGGCCGCGTGGAATTGGAGCCTGGGCAGCTGGCTGCTGGCACTGTGCCTGGCCTGGCTGTGGACTCGGCCGGCCTTGGCTTCCTTAGAGCCTCCAACTACCGCAGGTTTGGAGGAGGTAGAAGGACCTGGGGCGGGAACTTCGCAGGATGTCTGGACCCCGGTCTGTAGCAGGCACATTTCTCAGGCAGATTCCAGGGTTTCTGGCTCCTCCCCTGTTGCGCTGCCAGGAATCTCTGCCCCTCCGTGCGGTCCTAGTAGGAGGAGGCCTGGGCGGACTCGCTGCTCACCTAGCCCTGCAGGGGGAGAGGCAAGCGCTCAAGGGGGGGCTTAAGTCTAGCCTGCGCCCCCACCCTGGCCTAATTCTGTGGTCCTCCTTCTGGGAGGGCTAAGCCTGTGTAAGCGGATGATCCTCTCCACGCATTGTAAGCCCTGGGGCCCGTGCCCTCACCCCGAGAAAGCGGGGAGGTGGGGGCTGGTGGGGAACTCCCACTTCCTTCTGCTAGGGGCCAGAGGTTGCCCATGGGGGATGAGCAGGGCCTCACTGGGGGAGCAGCGAGGGCAGGAACTCCGTGCCAGAGCAGGAAGATTTCATTCCCCCCGTGTCCTCCTCCTCTGCCGTTGGGAATCTCTGAGATGCCCTCCCCCAGGAGAGGAGGAAGGGCCCCAGGGTGACCAGGGTGGGCGGGGGCAGGGAGCCTGGCCCCTGATCTGCAGGTGCTGGGCCCTGCAGTCCTGGTGAAGCAGGGAACCTGCGAGGTGATCGCCGCTCACCGGTGCTGCAACCAGAACCGCATCGAGGAGCGCTCCCAGACCGTCAAATGCTCCTGCCTTTCGGGCCAGGTGGCCGGCACCACCCGGGCCAAGCCCTCCTGCGTGGACGGTGAGTGAGGGCCCTGGACGCAGGCAGGGAGGCCCCAGCACATAGATAAGGAGGTCTGGTCAGGCCTGGCCATCTGCTGGGGATCCAATTTCATACCCCTCTCAGGGCTTTCCGGATCACAGTCGCAAGTAATGGGGCACCCTTGGCGGGGTCACAGATAAGGACAGCTCATGTTATGCACCCTCCCTGCAGCCTCCCCTCCCCCCAGCACCTGGCGCCTACGAAGATGCTCACCCTCCCTCCTGGCCTGCCTCCCACGCCTCCTCCAGAGAGGCCCTCTGCTGAGACTGTTACCCCTCTCTGCTGCCCTAGCCAGGAGAAGCCTGGGCAGACTCAGAGCTCCTTTCCTGCCCCCCCCCCTTATTTTTCTTTTAAGATTTACTTATTTTTTTCAAAAAGGCAGAGTTTCATAGAGGCAGAGGCAGAGACCAAGAGAGGTCTTCCATCCGCTGGTTCACTCCCCAAATGGCTGCAGTGGCCAGGGTTAGACCGACCTGAAGCCAGGAGCTTCTTTCAGGTCTTCCACATGGGTGCAGGGGCCCAAGCACTTGGGCCATCTTCCACTGCTTTCTCAGGCCATTAACTGAGAGCTGGATTGGAAGTGAAGCAGCCAGGAATCAAACTGGTGCCCGTATGGGATGCTGGCACTCCAGGCAGCAGCTTTACCTGCTACACCATAGCACTGGCCCCTTCCTGGCCTCTTTCATGTGCCCTCCTCTCGTTGTCTGCCTTGCCCTCCCTTTCCTCTCCCTGACACATGGCTCCTTCACACCTACCCGCATCTCACTTCCCTGCCCACGCATGTTCACACCCTTGGAAGCATGCCCAAGATAGTCACGCACACCGGCGTGTGCACTGCCAGTCCCTGGGCCCCTGCAAACAGCTCCTATACTCGCTAACCACATCAAGTGAGTGCGTAGAAGATCGTGCTGTATGCTAATGCATGGTTTCCTTAGAAACCATGCCAGCCTCACCTGCCCTCACCCTTGGCTGTCTTTGGTGAGATGCAGGGATTTGTGAGATTAAAAATTGACAGGGTGGTGTCCCCAGGCCTGAGCCTGAGCACCATACTGCCTCTCTGGGCAGCCTGGAGGAGGAGGCAGACAGGAGATGCGGGACCCAAAGGCAGGGGTGCGTAGGAAGATGCAGCTCACCCCGTAACCCCTCTGGGCTGCCCGCTGTGCTCAAAACAGTTTAGAGCCATGCTCCTGCCTCCTGCTCCCACAGCCTCCATCGTCCTGCAAAGGTGGTGGTGTCAGATGGAGCCCTGCCTGCCGGGAGAGGAGTGCAAGGTGCTCCCGGACCTGTCGGGGTGGAGCTGCAGCAGTGGACACAAAGTGAAAACCACCAAGGTATCCCGGGCGGACGCTGCGTCCGCTGCTCCCTTGCCCTTTACCGTGGTGCAGAGAAGGGGGTCCCAGGAGCTCCAGGGTGAGATGTGGGCCAGGAGCAGGCACTTCCAAGCAGCTCTCTGGATCCATCCTGACTCTGGGGACTGCGGTTATGGGCTCTGGATTTGAAATCCAGTGTATGCTTTTTGGCAAATTCTTGATGTTTCATAAGCTTTGTTTTGTTTTATTTTGGTTTGGTTTGTTTTCCCTTTCTTTGCCTGCAAAGGTGGGGAACCTTTTTTCTGCCCAGGACTGTTAGAAAATTTATGGCATCAATCACAGGGCCTTAACAATGATCGACTTAAAAATGAGCCTGCTGTAGATTCATTGGATTTCAAGTCCCGCCTGCGGTTGCCTTGGCAGGGTCAGATCCGAAATGATTTCGTGGGCCTCATACGGCCCATGGACCGGGTGCTTGCTACCCGTGGTGGCTTGCCTCCAGAAAACGTCTGTTCAAGTTTAGAGTTGAGGTGATGTAGGTAACTCAGGGAGGGAGGAATGTGCTTGCACCTGAATTCCAGGTACAGCAGCCACCGTGGCTGCCTCTGCCACTTGCCGTCCCCCATGCCCAGCCCACGGTGGTGACAGTTACCTCCCTACAGTTCATACTTGCCTTCCTGTGACAGCCCACCAGAGGGTTCCTACTTCCCTGCCTTGCTGGGTTGACCAGATGAGTGACACGGGGGGGGGGGGGGGAGCCAGGGCCCCGCCTCCTGCTCTCCTTCCCCCAGCAAACCGGCAGACAGACTTTTAACACGGGGGCAGGGAGGAAGGGCAGCTTCGGGGGCTCTGAAGGGTAACCGTTTTTCGGAGAGGACAGGAAGAAAGTAACTCCCACACAAAACGCTCTGCTGGGTCTGGGTGCTGTCCCATCAGAGCCAGCTGTGCCGAGTACGTGAAGAAGCGAGGAGGCGCTGCCGCCAAGCTTGGGACATCGGCCACCGTGTTACAGGTTTGGCTTTATTGCCTAGACGGCTGGTCGCGTGCTTGCGACTTGGGGGGGCTCCTGTGGTGCAAGCAGTGGTGAGACTTGCCTGAGGCAGCAGTGCGCGGGCCACCAGGCTGCACTTTCCCCATCTGGACTGCTCCAGGGAACCAGACTGGCGGCCCCATCCTCTGAGTGGCCTCCTGGGGAATCTCTGGATTGCAGGAATGGGATGGGCATGGCCTTCGCTAACTTTACCCGTCACTTTCTCTGCAGGTCACCCGATAAGGGTCACAGCCTGGGCGAGACAGGCTTGGCGGAGCCACAGCCTGAAGAGTGGCATCCAGTGGTCGGCCAGCAGATGTGGGCACACCCCACACCCTGTGCAACAGGTTGGTCTTTCCAGGGACATCACAGTGAAGCTGCCCAGCACATACGGGTGACTCCAGCCACACACTTGGTGTTGAGCTCCCCTGGGACACAGAAGAAGGTCAAGACGTAATTCCTGCCGTCCAGGAATCGCTAGTGCAGTTGGGCAATTTAGATGATGACAATTTTGATAACTTAGATTAAAGCGTGTGGTACCAGATTGTGGCTTCTGGGCTACATACTGTGGGCCTGGTGGAAGCTTGGGGATGTGACTCCCATGGCTGTTTAGTCACCCCCTGGTGACAGGAGGTCCCATTCGCAGCTTCACATCAGTCCTGCAGACCCAGCAAGCTGCTACCCCGTTGAAGGAAAACACTGTTGCCTTATGCCAGACCAGCGGTGTCTCGTTTGGATGGGATTGCGTTGACTGGGGGAAGGAAAGCGAAGTTGGAGTGAAGCAACTTTTGCACAAAGCTTCTGCCGAAGCGTGGCATGGTTGGGGCCATTCCCTGGGTATGGGATGAATGGGTCTGATGATCGCCCCCTTCCAGGCCCCTCAGGGTTTTGTTTGCCTGCTTGTTTGAGCCAATGAGGAAACAGTCCCCAGGGAGGTGGGGGTAACTGGACTGAGGTCTCAGCCTGGGTCCCCTGGCCCGCGAGACTGCTCACCCTCTACTGGCCCCGATGCTGGGATTCCGACCAGGGCCTTCCCAGGTTAATTCTATCTCAAGCACCAGACCCTGGGGCGAACTAAAGACAATAGCAGCATTTTCCTCGGTGATGCTGGAGCAGGAACTTTGAGCAAGGTCACTGTCACCCTGTCTGCAATAAGCCAGAAGCCTCACACACCACAACCTGGGGCGCCTGGGTGTCCAGTCTGCCCTCAGCCCCTAAGATTCCAAACACACCCCATGACGGCCCCAAGGTCATGCAGCCCGGCCACAGCCGGGGCTCTCAGAGCTGGTGTCCCCATGGCCAGCCCTGACGCACTTCCTCTGGAGACTTCAAGCGGAGTGCCCGACAACGCTGGCTGCAGGGGAGTCTGGGTGGGGTCTCCTCCCTTAAAGGCCGCTGCCGGGCTGGTGAGAGGGGGCAGGCTGGAGTCGCTTCTGTGCTGGGCTGAGGTCCAGCAGACAGACTGGACCTTGGGAGTCTCACCAGTAAGAGTTGTAGCAGCCTGCCGACTGCTGGGGTGGGGTCACCAGGGCCCTGGGGAGAGGGGTGGCAGTGGAGACCAGCCGGGAGGAGGCTGAGTTCTGGCCCTTGGAGAAGGCGAGTCAGGTGAAGGGCCCGGTTCCTCCCTCCCTCCCTGCTCATCCCACTGCGGTTTATTTTCTTGGTTCGGTTTGGTTTTGGTGTTGGTAGTGGGGTGAACAGTGATGCCAGCCTCTCAGTGGACTGTCACTGGGCGCCCGAGGCGGGACAGTCAGGTAGCTGGGCACAGGATGTCACTGCCTCCTTCCAGGCTGGGGCTGGAGTAAGGGTTTGGCGACCTTGACCTGGAAAGGGCCCGAGAGTGAACATTTCCAGCTTTACAGACCACATGCAGGCTCTGCGGTGGATCCCTCACTGCCTTTGCCGTTTGTGTCTGTCCGGGTTTAACGGGAAAACCATTCTTGGCTCTGGGACTGCACACGAGCAGCCCCTGGGCCTTTTCAGAAGGTTCTCGGGTCCCAGGGACCCTTGGAGAGCAGGCCACCTGCACAGCTTGGCACTGCCTCCCAGCCTCCTGGCCCGCTCCCTGCACAGTGGGAACCTGAGCATGAGGCCCGGGTCGGGTTTTATTTTTCTCCTAATGCTCCTTGAGAGGTCGGGGAGTAAATTATTTAGGCTACAAATGAGACAGCTTTGGCCAAGACAGTAAGCGCCCGCCCGCCTGGAGGCCAGCTGCAGACTTCTCTATGGCCTCTGCCCCTCCTCCCCCGAGACTCCACCCAGGAGGAGGGGAGGGGGCTCCAGCCCCTACTCGGCTACTGGTCTACTGCGTCCTCGGGCTGCTGGGCTGGGGAGCAAGCCTGAGAGACTGGGGATGATGCTACGCTCGGGCTGCCCTGTGCCACCCTGCACCGCTACCAGGCCTCAGCCAAGGTCGAGCTCCCCGGCCTCCTCTGGCCTCCCTCCTCCCTGCTTTCCTTTGGCACATTCTGGATCGGCTGACTCATTGTTTTCTAACTCTTCACACCTTGCATTCCCTGTGAACCACGTGTGTGTATTGGGTGGTCCTTTCTGTGACTGTGGGAGCCCCACGCAGGAGGGTCTGATGGGGAAGGGAGGGTCTGTTGGGGAAGGGAGGGTGTCCCACCTTCCGCCAGTGGATTCCCAGAGCTTCTCACCAAGTATTTGTGTGTGTTCTGTAGCCATTACAGTGACAGTCTTTGGAAGCAGGAATGACTTTCCCTGGGGCCGTTTGTCCCCTTCGTGGGGTGGAATTGCAAGATTTCTGGAAGTGAGCTGCCACCCCTACCCCCTCGGCTTCGAAGGCCTTGAGAAGGTTGCCAGCTGCAGGAGATCATGTGGCTAATTTGCTAATTGTTATTGGCCTCCTGGCGTTTTCATTGAGGTCTGTGAGTGACATCCTAATTAATGGCCCAAGACAGCTGCCCAGAGTCGAGGCCGCAGCTTCCTAAAATCATAAGCTTACAGCTAGAAAGGGTTTTAGAGACCAGTTACCTCTCAGCATCTCTCATTTGGTGGATGAGGCTAGTGAGGCTCAGAGAGGTTAGGTGACTCGCCCAAAGTCACACAGCAAGCTGGTGGCAGGTCCAGTCCGGCAACCACTACTGCCTGTCACATCTTACCCTGGTTCAGATGGAAATCTTGAAAAGAAGCCAGCACTTGGACAAGGACAAGTGGGAAAGCATCCTACATAGAATCACCCAACACTGCCAGTAGAAGACAGGACAAAAAATGGGATACATTCACAGGAGGAGGGAAGGTGGGGATTGTGATCATTCATTCAAAACACCAAAGCACAGCACAAAAGAATTAGAACTGCTGGTGCCACACCCAATATGATTGTGTTCCTTCCTGGGGGAGACAGGGCTGAGCCCCCACCCACCTGGAAGATCCGTGCAGCATCTGGGATCCTTAGACCCTGCTGCAGGGGATCTGCACACTGAGAGTCCAGGGGCCCAATGTGGCCCTCCACCTTTTTATTTTTCAATAAAGTTTTATTGGAACAAAACTGTATTTGTTTATTTAGTATTGTCTACTGCAACTGTTGTGCTACGACAGTGGAGTTAAGTAAAGAGACTATATGGCCTGTAAAGCCTGAAATACTTACCCTAAACTTTTATTTAAGAATTTTGGCAGGGTAGCTGTTTGGCATAGTGATCAAGGCGTCTCCTGGGACGCCTGTTTCCCATGTCAGAGAACCTGGGTTCAAGTCCCAACTCTGGTCCAGATTCCAGCCTCCTGCTAATGCACACCCTGGGGGGCAGCAGGTGATGACTCAGTAGTTGGGTCCCTGCCACCCACATGGAAAACCTGGATTGAGTTCTTGGTTCCAGCTCCTGGCTTTGGCCTGGTCCCAGCCCCCTGGCTGTTGCGGGCATTTGGGGGGGTGAACTAGCAGATAAGAGATTCTCTCTTTCTCTGTCTTTCAAATAAATAACAAAAATAAATGTTTTTTTAAAATGTATTTATTTATTTGAAAGATGGTTACAGAGAGGTAGAGACAGAGAGGTCTTCCATCTGCTAGTTCACTCCCCAAATGGCTGCAACAGCTGAAGTTTTGCTGATCATAAGCCAAGAATCAGGAGCTTCTTCTGGGTCTCCCACATTGGTGTAGGGGCAAAGAACTTGGGCCATCTTCTACTGCTTTCCCAGGCCATAGCAGAGAGCTGGATTGGAAGTGGAGCAGGCAGGACTCAAACTGGTGCCCATATGGGATGCCGGCACTGCAGGCGGCGGCTTTACCCGCTACACCACTGGCTGCTGCACTTTTCATTCAGCTCCTTGCTAATGCACCTGGGAAGGCAGCAGAGGATGGTCCAAGTACTTGGGCCCTGCCACCCATGTGGGAGACCTGGATGGAGTTCCAGGCTCCTGGCTTTGGCCTGGCTCAGCTCCAACCATTATGGCAATTTGGAGAATTTAACCAGCAGATAGAAGATCTGTCTTTCCCTCTCAAACTCTGCATTTCAAATAAATAAATCTTAAAAACAAAACAAAAAAAGCATTTTGCCACCCCCTTCAACAGTGCTTCTACTGAGCTTTTCTCAACACGCCCTAGCGGTCTGGAAAGTGCTGACCCTTCACTGTATTCCTGCATTTGGGGATTTCTCTGCTTTAGGCAATGTGTGTCCTCTTTAATCCCTCCCAGTGCCACCTGTGCTGTTTAACAACCAAAGAAAGAAGGCACCAAGCCTGAGAGAGGCCGAGGGAAAGACTTGGAGGAGACGCCTGTTTCCTAAGGTGTTGTCATACCCAGAGCAGCTCAGTTCATATTTTCCAAGTTCACATAACTTCTGCTTTCAAACTTAACAGAAGTAACCACGTGTGCAGCCATGTATCAAGACATAAGTGTGTGTGCATGCTGCTGGAGTTTCTGTGTGTCTGAGGATTTGAGTATCTCCATGCCCCACAAGCAAGGACTGAAAGGTAGAGAATAAAGTTAAAGTCAGTATGAACGTATTACCGTAAATATTAACAAATTGTTTTCTTCCTTCTTTCCATTCATGACAGTGATCAGGCCTCTTGATTACCCAAAACAACCAGAAAATCATGTTGGATGCTCCCTGAGATTTCTATCAAAACCAAAAGAGATGGGGATTTGGCCTAGTGGTTCAGATGCTGGGTCAGGACGCCCACGTGCCATACTGGAGTGCTTGGTTCAAGTCCTAGTTCTGCTCCAAATTCCAGTCCCTTGCTAAAGTGCACCCTGGGAGGCAGTTGGTGATAGCCCAAGTAGTTGGGTCCCTGCCAAAGTCTGGCCCAAGCCTGGGACTGTTGTGGGCATCTGGGGAGTGAGCCAGTGGATGAGGTCACTCTCTCTCTCTCACTCTCTCCTGTTTCCCTGTTTCTCAAATAAACAAGATGAAATTAAAGAACGCAAAAATGAGTCCACACGCAATAAAGGAGAAAAGTATTTTCTGCTTGAACCAACCAAGTCATTGTAATGTAACACATACTTGAATCATTTAATCCCCATGAGAGCCTATGAGGTAAGTGTCATTAACACCAGTTGACAGGTGCAAATATTCAGAGGAAAAAAAAAGATCTTGGGACATCCAATAGCTGCCTCCCAGGCTGCGGGTCTGGGAGCAGGAAATAGCTTGTTGAACGTCAGAGCTGAAGGGCAGCCATTTTTTCTATGCAATCCTCACAACAATGCCATAAGGTAGCTAGCACTACTCTGGTTACAGGCAAGGACTCTAAGACCCAGAGGTTAAGTTATCTGGCAGAGATCACACAGGCTTTGGGCAGAAGAACCAGGGTCTGAGTCCAGGTCTGCTCAGCCCTGAAACTCATAGCCTCTTATCAGTCATGGACTGTGTTCTGGTCATATGCTTGGGAGTTGAATGCTAAGAGCCCAAACACTTCGTAGTAAATGCTTAGGGAAGGTGGGAGGGGCCAGGGGTGGACAGGTAACAAGTGCCAGGAGACAGGTGTGTCCTCAGTGTTATGGGAGGGCAGAGGAAGGAAAGTGTGTGTGTGTGTGTGTCTCTCTGTGTGTGTGTATGTCTGTGACTGTGTGTATTTGTGCGTGTTTGTGTGTGTCTGCTTCTATATATGTATTTGTGTGTGTGTGTATGTGTGTGTGTTGAAGGGAAAGGAGAACAAAGGCTGAGAGAACAGCATTTACAAAGAAGGCTGGAAACAAGTTCAAGTAAAAAAGTAGCTGAAGTGTGAAGAGAGAGGGTGACAGGTAAAGCTGAAAGTTGGACACAGCAGCTCTCAGAAGCTGGATGCTGTGCATTGGAGTTTTATCTTTTTTAAAAAGAATATTTATTTATTTGAAAGGCAGAGTTACGGGAGGGGGGGGGGATCTTCCATCTGCTGGTTCACTCCCCCGATGGCTGCAACAGCCAGGGCTGGGCCATGCTGAAGCCAGGAGCCTGGAGCTTCATCTGGGTCTCCCACATGGGTGGCAGGGGCCCAAACACTACTTTCCCCAGGCTGTTAGCAAGGAGCCGGATTGGAAGTGGAGCAGCTGGAACACGAACCAGGGTCTGTATGGGATGGTACTGTCACAGGTTGTGTCTTAACCTGCGGCAGCACACCACCACAGCTCCTGTGTTTTAACTTACAGACAATGGAGAAAGGGCTCAGGGGCGGGAAGAGAGTTGGGGCTGTAAGGCCAGACAGGAAGTGAGGCTACCGATGGGGATCGGTAGTTTGGACAGTAATCTAGAAAAGGAATCATAATAAGCCCTGGCACCAAAAGCGGAGGCTGCCTGGGGGTGTGGAGAGGGGAGGGAGGAAGATGAGGGTATTGTGCTGCCTGGGCTCTCTCCATTCCCCAGAGCTGGCTTTTCTTCCGAAGTCACAGAGGAAGGCGTGCCAGCACTGAGCCTGTTCACCAGGTGGGCGACTGCCTGGGAGCTGTCTGAAGGACACGGAAGCCAGCTCTTGCACCTACTTTCTTCAGAGTTTGTAACCCCTGAGCTGAGGTGCTTTAAATATATATATATATATATATATATATATATATATATATATATATATAACAGTTTTATGTATTAGAGAGAGAGAGAGAGAGCAAGAATTTCCCCATCAGCTGTTTCAATCCCCAAGTGCCCACAATGGCCAGACGTGGGCCAGGCCAAAGCTGGGAGCCAGGAACTCAATCCAGGTGTCCCATGTGGTGACGGAGACCCAAGTACTTGAGCCACCACTTGTTGCCTCCCAGGATGTGCACTAACAGGAAGCTGGAATAGGAGCCAGAGCCCAATTCCAACCCAGGGCCTGTGATGGGATGGGACAGGGGCATCCCAAACCGCGTCTTACCGCTGTGCCAGCCTCACGACCATTTACTGGGGCTTTGGTTAATGACGCTGTCAGAGTCCACCATTCGCATCAGCGCAATGAGGGAAAAGCCGGGAGCTAAAGCAGCAGGTGCAGCCTGAGCTGTTCCCAAATCCCACCACCACCCCGCCTCCCACGCAACCCCTAAGGGCTCGCCCAGGTCCCAGCCAAAAGGCGTGGCCGGCCAGGGCCTAGGAGTTTTCTCCTCCGGGTGGGCGCGCGGAGCGCCAGAAGCTCCAAACCTCGCCTGTCGGCCCCCAACCTGCGGAGCTCGCCCCCTCACCTGCGGAGGTCGCTGGTGGCGCGCACGCGCTGGCCGGGTAAACCGCTACCGGTACAGGAGGCTGGAGCGAACGCGCTTTGCTTTTAGTTGCTGATGGTTAAGACTAAGCTGTTCGTAAGCCGATTGAACACGAGTAATCTCGCCAGAAAAATCTTTTAATTAAGGTTACATGGAAACAATTGGTTGCGATTGTAGACGTCAATTAGAAGATGCGGGAGAAGGAGGTGGGTGGTGGAGGCGAGGTGCAGGCGCGCGCGTTCGTGTGCGTGTGTTGAGCTGGGGAGGTTGAGGGCTGTGTAGAGCCCTCGGGGAGGGAGGTTGGCCTCGGTCGACTCCGATCCGCGGGAAGGCTGGAGGGCAGCGCGGGCACTGGAGGAGGCGGCCTAGGCCTCCTCCGCTTAGGCTGTCCTGGCCCCCGGGTTCCTGCCGGTACCGCGTGCCCCGTGGACGGAGCCTTGGCGTCCAGCCCGCCTGCGCTCGCAGTCGCGGTCGCGGCCGCAGGTGCGGGGCAGCGGCTCCGTCCCGGGGCTGGGCCTCTTGCCTCCGGACCCGCGGCGGTCGCTCGCGCCTGCACCGAGCGCCAGAGCCGTCGCATCCGGCCCCGGAGGACAACGCGAAGGCGGGCGCCCCGGACTGGCTCCTCAGCCTGCAGTGCGACCCGACCGCGCCCCCTCCACCCTCTGCGGGGGAAGTCCTCAGAGCTGAAGGCGTTAAACTTGGATGGTGCTGGACGCCTGGCTATGCGGCTCCCGGGGAGAATCTCCAGGCCCGAAGCCCTAGGGCACTTGGATTTAAAAAGTGCAGCTATTGTCTGTTCCTGTTGAGGCTCTGTAGAAAGCTGTGCCTACTAATGTTTTTAAAAAGATTTCTTTTACTTATTTATTCGAAAGGCAGAGAGAGAGAAAGAGTCAATCTTCCATTTCTGGTTCACTCCCCAAAGAGCCACAATGGTGGGAGCTGAGCTGGTCCCAAGCCAGGAGCCAGGAGATTCTTCCTGGTCTCCCACGTAGGTGCAGTGGCCCAGGGACTTGGGTCTTCCACTGTTTTCCCAGACCATAGCAGAGAGCTGGGTGGGAAGAGGAGCAGCCGGGACAGGAACCAGCGTCCATATGGGATGCTGGCACTTCAGGCAGCAGCTTTACCCGCTGCGCCACAGCACCATCCCCACCTCCTAATGTTTTGAAAAACAATTTTATTGTGTCGAGGCTGTGGCCTAGAAGGTCAAGCCTGCACCTGCTGCGTCGGAACCCCATGTGGGCACCAGTTCGTGTCACGGCTGCTCCTCTTCTGATCCAGCTCCCTGCTAATGGCCTGGGAAAGCAGTGGAAGATGGCCCAAGTGCTTGGGTTCCTGCATCCACATGGGAGACCTGGAAGAAACTCCTGGCTCCTGGTTCCTGACTTCGGATAGGCCCAGCTCTGGCCATTGTGGCCATTTGGAGAGTGAACATGCAGACCTCTCTTTGTCCTCTCAAATAAATAATAATAATAAATAATTTTACTGAAGTATAGTTTATATGCAATAAAATACCCCCCATTTAAGTGGATTTTTTGATGAGTTTTGATATAGCTGTACACCATTACCATGATTAAATTACAGAGCATTCCATATCTTCAAGTTACTTTGTTGAATAAGAAATTGATTATGTATTTGATATAAAGAACTCTAAGAGAGCAATTGGAAGGTTCCCAACACAAAGGAATGATAAAGGTTTACAGAATTGGAAATCACTCACACTGTATACACGTGTGGAATTATGTTACACCCCATGGAGGTACAACTGTTACACGGTCAGCTAAAAATGAAAGAGGGTTACCCTTGCTGCCTGCCCCCTCCTGGCCCACCCCACAGGCCAGGGCTCCAGGCCAGAACTGGGCTGCTTTCTGCCGCTGTAAATGATATATTTGCATTTTCTAGAATTTCATTTACCCAGAATGAGACACCATGACTGAGCACAATGCTGTTGAGAATCATCTGTATTATTCCACCAGTGTTCATTCTTTTTATTTTAGAGTGATAATGCACTGTCTGACTGTACCCCAATTTCTTTATCCTTTTTCTTGTCCATAGACATTTGGCCTTTTTCCCAGTTTGGGCTATTTTGAATTAAGTTGTTATGAATATTTATACAAGTCTGTGTAGATCTGTGATTTCATTTCTCTTGGGTATATACCTAGAAATGGAATTGCTGATTCATATAAGAAAATATACTTTTAATTTGATTAGAAACTGCCAAACTGTTTTCTAAAGCAATTGAAGGATTGTACACTCCCATCAGTAGTTCAAGGGTACTTCAAAAAGTTCATAGAAAATGGAATTTAAAAATAAGATTATTTTGGTGCAGAATAATTTTGAAATCCATGCATATAATGGATCTTCAAAAAGTTCATGAAAAATATGTCATTTAAAAACAATGTAAGGCGGGGGCCGGCACTGTGGTGCGCCGGGTTAATGCCCTGGCCTGAAGCACTGACATCCCATATGGGCACCGGTTCGAGACCCAGCTGCTCCACTTCTGATCCAGCTCTCTGCTATGGCCTGGGAAAGCAGTAGAAGATGGCCCAAGTCCTTGGGCCCCTGCACCAGCATGGGAGACCCAGAAGAAGCTCCTGGCTCCTGGTTTTGGATTGGCACAGCTCCAGCCATTGCAGCCAACTGGGGAGTGAACCAGTGGATGGAAGACCTCTCTCTCTCTCTCTCTCTCTCTCTCTCTCTCTGCCTCTCCTTTCTCTGTGTCACTTTGATTTTCAAATAAATAAATAAATCTTTAAAAAAAAAACTGTGTAGGGATTTTAAGAAAAAGATTATTTGAAAGGCAGAGTGACACTGAGAGATGTAGAGCGAGGAGATCATCCATCCTCTGGTTCACTCACCAAATGACCACAACAGCCAGGAGTGGGCCAGACCAAAGCAAAGAGCCAGGAACCCCATCCCTGTGAGTCCCAGCTGCTCCACTTCCAATCCAGCTCCCTGCTAATGCACGTAGGAAAGAAGTAGAAGATGGCTCAAGTCCTTGGACTCCTGCACCCACGTGGGAGACCTGGAAGAATCTCGTGGCTCCTAGCTTCGGATCTGTGCAACTCTGGCCATTGAGGCCATCTGGGGGGTGAACTAGTGGATGGAAGACCTCTCTTTCTCAGACTCTGCCTCCCTGTAACTTTCTGTAGCTCTGCCTCTCTCTAACTCTGCCTTTCAAATAATAAATAAATAAATAAATATTTAAAAGAAAGAAAGAAAGAAAGAAAGAAAGAAAGAAAGAAAGAAAAGAGAAAGAAAGAAAGGATACACATTCTTCTCATTAGCAAATGGAACATTTTCTAGTATAAACCACATATTAGGCTACAGATCAAGCCACAGCAAATTTTAAAAGATTGAATTCATACCATGTATCTTCTCAGACCATAAAGGAATAAAACTAGAAATTAATAGCAAGAAGAACAGTAGAACACTCATAAATACTTGGAAATTAAGCAACATGTTACTGAATGATCAATGGGTCATTGAAGAAATTAAAAAGATAAAAAACTTTCTAGGACATAACAAAATCTGTGGAATACAGTAAAAGCAGTATTAAGCGAGAAGTTTATAGCATTAGATGCTTGCATTAAAAAAATAGAAATGTCTTAAAGATTTAATGGCGTATCTTTTTTTTTTTTTTTTGACAGGCAGAGTGGACAGTGAGAGAGAGAGACAGAGAGAAAGGTCTTCCTTTGCCATTGGTTCACCCTCCAATGGCCGCTGTGGCCAGCGCACTGTGCTGATCCGAAGGCAGGAGCCAGGTGCTTCTCCTGGTCTCCCGTGGGGTGCAGGGCCTAAGGACTTGGGCCATCCTCCACTGCCTTCCCGGGCCATAGCAGAGAGCTGGCCTGGAAGAAGGGCAACCGGGATAGAATCTGGCGCCCCAACCGGAACTAGAACCCGGTGTGCTGGCGCCACTAGGCGGAGGATTAGCCTGTTGAGCTACAGCGATGGCCCTAATGGTGTATCTTGACGACTTAGAAAAACAAGAACAAACCGAACCCCAAATCAGCAGGAGGCAAGAAATAACAAGGATCAGAGCAGAAATAAGTGAAATTGAAACTTATTTTTTATTAAGAAATAAAAAAGATCAACAAAACAAAAAGTTGGTTTTTGAGAAGATAAACAAAATAGATAATCTTCTAACCAGAATACCAAAGAAAAAAAAGAGGAAAAACTCAAACAGATAAAATTAGAGATGCAAAAGGAGACATTACAACTGACACCACCGAAATACAAAGGATCATAAGAAACATCTCTGAAGAACTAAATGCTGGTAAACTGAAAAGCCTCAAAGAAATGGATAAGCTCCTGGATTCACATAACCTACTGAGATTCAATCAAGAAGATACAGACAACCTAAACAGATCCATTAAAAGGAATGAGATTGAACCTGTAATCAAAAGTCTTCCATCATGGAAAAGTCCAGGACCTGATGGCTTTACTACTGAATTCTACAATACATTCAAAAAGAAAGTAACTCCAATACTCTTCAAACTATTCCAAAATATTAACAGGATGGAACTCTGCCAAACTCTTTATTTATTTATTTATTTATTTATTTATTTATTATTTGACAGGCAGAGTGGACAGTGAGAGAGAGAGAGACAGAAAGGTCTTCCTTTTGCAGTTGATTCACCCTCCAATGGCCGCCGCGGCACTGCGCTGATCCGATGGCAGGAGCCAGGTGCTTCTCCTGGTCTCCCATGGGGTGCAGGGCCCAAGCACTTGGGCCATCCTCCTCTGCACTCCCGGGCCATAGCAGAGAGCTGGCCTGGAAGAGGGGCAACCGGGACAGAATCTGGTGCCCCGACGGGGACTAGAACTTGGTGTGCCGGTGCCACTAGGCGGAGGATTAGCCTGTTGAGCCACGGTGCCAGCCCTCTGCCAAACTCTTTTATGAGGCCAGCATTACTTTGATACGAAAATCAGAAATGACACAAAAAGAAAACTATGGCCCTATATCCTTAATGAACATAGATGCAAAGATTCTTAACAAAATACTAGCAAACTGAATCCAAAACCACCTCAAAAAGATCATACATCATGATTAAGTGGGATTTCTCCCAGAAATGCATGGGTGGTTCAACATTCACAAATCAATAAATATCATAAATCACATCCTTCGAATGAAGAACAAAAACTATATGGTCATCTCAATAGATGCAGAGAAATAATTTGATAAGATTCACCATCACTTCACAAATTAAGTTTAATAAGGACATTCCTCAAAATTATAAATGCTATATATCACGATCCAACAGCCAATATCACATTGAATGGGGAAAAACTGAAAGCATTTCCCCTTAGATCTGGAATAAGACAAGGATGTCCATGTTTGCCATTCTTATTCAGCATAATTCTGGAAGTTCTATCAGAGCTATATGGGAGGAGAAAGAAAGAAAGGGCATCCAAATTGGAAAACAGGAAATCAAATTATCCATGTTTGCAGATGACATGATGTTGTACCTGAAAAAACCTAAACACTCCACCAAAAAGTTGTTAGAACTAATAAAACAATTCAGTAAAGTTGCAGGTTACAAAATAAGCAATACAAAAAACAGTAGCTTTCTTGTATGCTAATAATGAACTCACAGAGAAACCAAAAAAAGAAATCCCATTCACAATAGCCACAAAAATTCAAGTATTTAGGAATAAATTTAACCAAAAAAGTGAAAGATCTCTATAATGAAAATTATCGGACATTGATGAAAGAAATCATCAAGGACATACAAAAAGATGGAAAGATATTTCCCGCTCATGGATTGGAAGAATCAATATCAGTAAAATGTCTATACCACCTAAAGCAATCTACAGACTCAATGCGATCTTTGTCAAAATATCAATTACATTCTTTACAGAGTTAGAAAATGCAATTCTGCAATTCATATGGAATCACAAATGACCCAGAATAGCCAAAGTGATCCTGAACAAGAAAAATCAAGCTGGAGGCATCACAGTATCTGATTTCAAAGCATACTACAAAGCGATAGTAATTTTAAAAAGTACAGAACTGGAATAAAAACTGATACATAGATCAATGGAACAGAATAGAGAGCCCAGAAATTGTTCCACATACATACAGCCAATTGATTTGTGACAGAAGTGCTCAGACCATACAGTGGAGTAAGGAAAATCTCTTCTACAAATGGTGCTGGCAAAACTCGATGAAATGAAATTAGAATCAAGTCAAGATGGATCAAACACCTAAATTTTAAGACCTGAGTCTATAAAGTTGCTGAAAGAAAGCATAGGGGAAACACTCCAAGACATTGGTGTGAGGGACCCGACTTCTTGGACAAGACCCCAAAAGCTCAGGCAGAAAAAGCAAAACTAAGCACATGGGACTATGTCAATCTCAGAGGCTTTTGCACAGCAAAGGAAATGATCAATAGAGTGAAGAGATATCCAACATAATGTGAAAAAAAATATTTGCAAACCATCTGTCCAACAAAGGATTAATATCCCAAATATATCAACAACTTTAAAAATTCAACAACAGGGGCCAGAGTTGTGGTGCAGTGGGTTAAAACCCCAGCCTGCAGCACCAGCATCCCATAAGGGTGCCAGTTTGCATCCTGGATGTTCCTCTTCTTCTTCTTCTTTTTTTTTTTTTTTTAAGATTTTATTTATTTGAGAAGTAGAGTTACAGACAGTGAGAGGGAGAGATAAACAGAAAGGTCTTCTGTCAGTTGGTTTACTCTCCAAATAGCCACAACGGCCGGAGCTGTGCTGATCCGAAGTCAAGAGCCAGGTGCCTCTTCCCAGTCTCCCATGCGGGTGCAGGGGCCCAAGGACTTGGGCCATCCTCCACTGTTTTCCCAGGCCACAGTAGAGAGCTGAATTGGAAGAGGAGCATCCGGGACGTGAACCGGTACCCATATGGGATGCCAGCTCCACAGGCGGAGAATTAACTTACTGTGCCACGGCAGTGGCCCCTGGCTGTTCCTCTTCTAATCCAGCTTTCTACTGTGGCTTGGGAAAGCAGTAGAATATGGCCCAAGTCATTGGGCCCTTGCACCTATGTGGAAGACCCAGAAGAAGCTCCTGGCTCTTGGCTTCGGATCAGTTCAGCGCTGGCCATTGCAGCCATTTGGGAAGTGAACCAGTGGAATGAAAGACCTCTGTCTCTCTGGTTCTACCTCTCTCTGTAACTCTGTCTTTCAAATAAATAAAATAAATCTTTAAAAAAATTCAACAACAACAAAAACAAGCAATCCAGTTGAGAAATGGGCAAAGGACTTCAATAGAGAGTTCTCAAAAGAAGAAATACAAATGACCAACAATTATATGAAAAAATGCTCAACATCACTAATTATCAAGGAAATGCCAATCAAAACCACAATGAAGTACCACCTCACCCCTGTAAGAATGGCTAAAATCCAAATCACAGAGAGTAACAAATGCTGGTGAGTATGTGGACAAAGGGGAACATTTATTCACTGGTGGTGAGAATGTAAATTAGTGCAGCCACTGTGGAAAATTATGTGGAGATTTCTTAAAAAACTAGAAATAGATTTGCCATATGATCCAGCAATCCCACTGGATGTATACACAAAAGACTGGAATACAACTGGAATACAAGTTACCAAAGAGATACCAGAACCACCATCTTCATAGCAGCACTGTTCACAATAGCCAAAAATTGGAACCAACGAACGTGTCCATCATCAGATGAATGGATAAAGAAAATGAGGCATATATACACAATGGTATATTATTGTCTAGAAAAAAAAAGAGGCCGGCGCCGTGGCTTAACAGGCTAATCCTCCGCTTTGCGGCACCGGCACCTCTTGTTCTAGTCCCGGTTAGGGCGCCGGATTCTATCCCGGTTGCCCCTCTTCCAGGCCAGCTCTCTGCTATGGCCCGGGAAGGCAGTGGAGGATGGCCCAAGTGCTTGGGCCCTGCACCCGCATGGGAGACCAGGAGAAGCACCTGGCTCCTGGCTTTGGATCAGCGCGATGCGCTGGCTGCGGCGGCTTTTGGAGGGTGAACCAGTGGCAAAAAGGAAGACCTTTCTCTCTCTCTCTCTCTCTCACTATCCACTCTGCCTGTTAAAAAAAAAAAAAAAAAAAAAGAATGAAATTCTACCCTTTGCAGTAAAATGGACTCAACTGAAGTACATGTTGAGTGAAATAAGCCAGACCCAGAAAGATAAACACCAATATTCTCCTTTATATGTGGGAGCTAACATTTGAAAAACAAATAAAAATTGTTGAGCTATAAAAGTTCTTTGTTTATTTAGGATATAAGTCCTTTATATGATATATGTTTTTTAAGATTTACTTATTTATTTGAAAGAGAGAGAGAGAGAGAGATCTACCATCCATCTTCTGGTTCACTCCCCAGATCACTGCAATGGCCCAAGCTGGGCCAGGCCAAAGTCAGGAGCCAGGAGCTTCTTCCAGGTCTCCCATGTGGGTGGCAGGGGCCCAAGCACCTGGGCCACCTTCTGCTGCTTTCCCCAGGCCATTAGTAAAGAGCCGGATTGGAAATGGAACAGCCGGGACTTGAACTGGTACCCATATGGGATACTGATATCACAGGTGGTGGCTTTACCCACTATGCCACAACGCCTGCCCCTCCATCTCCACCTCCCTTCAGAGTTGCAGAGAGAGAGAGAGAGAGAGAGCGAGCCTCTATCATCTGGTTCTCTCCCCAGATGGATGCAACGGCCAAGGCTAGGCCAGGCTCAACCCAGCAGCTTCATCCAGGTCTCCCACCTGGGTGGCAGGGGCCCAAGGACTTGTAACACCTTCTGCTGCTTTCCAGGCCACCAGCAGGGAGTTGGATTGGAAGTGGAACAGTTGGAATTCATATCAGTGCCCATGTAGGATGCCAGCATCACAGATGGTGGCCTCATCAACTACACCAAAACAGCAGCTCCTGATATGAGCTTTTCGTATATAGTCTAACCGTCTGTGGCTTGTCTTCATTTTCTTTGGTTGGACAGATCACCCATTCCCCAGTTAATTGCCTGGCACTTGTGGTAAGTAGAATTCAAGATGGCATTTCATTAATACTTTCCTGTATTCAGGCTCCAGTATAGTCTCCTCTCACACACTGGTTGCATTGGATGACCCAAGCAACCAATACAATTTTGCAAAAATGAGGGCGTATAACTTGCAATGGTAGGCAATAAAAACACTGATTTTCATCTTGCTCTCTTGGCCTGCTCACTCTGGGGGAAGCCAGCTGGATACCCGGGGCACTCTATGGAGAGGTTTACGTGGTGAGGAGCTGAAGCCTCCTGCCAATAGCCAGCATCAGTGACTCATTTTGAGAGCAGATCCTCAAGTCCTTAGATGACTGGCCCATCCAGCAGCTTTTGAGAAAGATTTATTTGCTTATTTGAATGGCAGAGTTACAAAGAGGGAAAGGCAGAGAGAAAGAAAGAGAAATATCTTCCGTCCACTGTTCACTCCCCAAATGGCTGTAGTAGCTGGGGCTGGGCCAGGCTGAAGCCAGGAGCCTGGAACTCCATCTGGGTCTCCCATGTGGGTGTCAGGAGCCCAAGCACTTGGGCCATCTTCCAGTGCTTTCCCAGGCCATTAGCAGGGAGCTGGAGGGGAAGTGGAGCAGCCGGGACTCAAATCAGCACCCATATGGGATGCTGGCACTGCAGGCGGAGGCTTAGCTTACTATGCCGTAGCACTGGCCCCCAGGGGGTGTTTTACAGATTCAGTTGGGTCAAGCTATCTAATAGAACCGAGAAGTCTTTCATGTCTTGACTTTTTTTTTTTTTTTTTTGGTTTTATATGATTAGTGATAAAGGAATGATGACATTTCCAACTATACTTGTAGGTTTGTCTATGTCTCCTTTTCACTCCAGCAGGTTTTATTGTGGTTCTGGAGGAGCTGCTGGTCTAGCACTTGTCTGGCCTTACTTCTAACATGTGGCCTATCTCCTTCTGTCTGAAGAGAAGCCACATGATGCCAAGCCCTGTGTCAGCCATGGCTATAGCTGGTCTCCCAAGCTGTTCCCTCCTTGGATGTTGGTCTTGTCCAGACTCGGCTTCACGTGACCTGACCCCAAGCATGTACAGAATGGGATGTAGCCGAGGACTCGAGGGGCTCCTCTGCAGGTTTCTGGAGTCCACTCTCTGAGCAGCATGCTTTTCTCTGGTGTCCCCCCCTCCCCAAATTTCTAGCTGCCTCAGGGTCTCCAGATGCTGGTCTCTGAGTCCCCAGTGTCATGAGATTACTCGGCTCTGTTTGGGTTTCTCCTCCTGCCCTGGGGCTGGAGGTACGCTTCGGCAGTCTTGATCTCACCTCATTTGTTCCCCTTCTTCCAGGGATCCTTGTTATTCTGTAGCTGCCCGAGGCAGACGAGCCGGTTCCCTACCCCAAATCGGCAGACGAGCCGGTTCCCTACCCCAAATCGGTTTCCATGTCAAGATAAATGATGCACATGTGCACCAAGACAACATGAAAACATTCACTGCTCACTTAGTGGGGCTTCCTGGAGTGAGCAGAGCAGCATCCAAGCCATCTGGAATCGCTTGAGCAAAGGGAGGTTCTGAGTGTCTTAGTTTTTTTTACGTTCTTGAGAGCAGAGTGAGGGTTGCTGGACAGGGCCAGATTTGACAGTTCCCCTGTTGGCACCAAGGGAGGAAGCTTGCAGCCCTGTTATGGGCTTGCCAAGATAGGTCAAAAAAGAAGACTGGGTGGGGTGGTCACTGGGCACGGGGGTAAGTCCATACCCCACATCAGAGAACCTGAGTTAAGAGTCCCAGCTCCACTTCCAGTCCCAGCTTCCTGCTATCATGAACCCTGGAAGATGGCAGTGATGGCCCAAGTACTTTGGTCCCTGCCATTCACATGGGAGATGTGAGTTCTGGGCTCCTGGTTTCAGCCTGGCCCAGCCCTGGGTGTTGTGGGCATTTTGGGAGTGACCCAGCAGATACAACTCTGTTTCTGCCTGTCTCAGTCTCTCTGACTTTCAAATAAAAATTTTTTAAAAGTTTTTTTTTTTAAGATTTATTTCATTTACCTGAAAGGCAGAGTTACAGAGAGAGTGAGAGAGAGAAAGAGAGAGGTCTTCCATCCGCTGGTTCACTCCCCAAATGGTTACAACAGCCAGAGCTGGGCTGATCTGAAGCCAGGAACCAGGAATTTCTTTCAGGTCTCCCATGTGGGTGCAGGGGTCAAAGTGCATGGACCATCTTCCACTGCTTTCCCAGGCCATTAGCAGGGAGCTGGATCAGAAGTGGGTTTCTAGGACTTGAACTGGCGCCCATATGGGATGCCAGCGCTGCAGCTGGTAGCTTTACCCACTATGCCACAGTGCTATCCCCTAAAACAAATATTTTTTAAGGAGATGGGGCAGGGCAGTGGGGGAGCAGAGCACAGTGTTGTGGCACAGCAGGGTAAACCATGGCCTGTGACACTGGCATCTCATATGAGCAATGGCCCAAGACCCAGCTGCTCCACTTTTGATTCAGCTCCCTGCTAATGTGCCTGGGAAAGCAGTGGAGGGTGGCCCAAGTCCCTGGGCCCCTGCACTCCTATGGGAGACCTGGAAGAAGCTCTGGGCTCCTGGCTAGGCCTGGCCCAGCCCTGGCTACTGCGTCCATTTGGGGAGTGAACCAGCAGATGGAAGATCGCTCTCTCTCTCTCTCTCTCTCTCCCTGTCTGTAACTATGACTTTCAAAATAAATAAATCTTTAAAAAATAAAAATAAAAGTGGATTTGCTATGATATGTTTATCCAGGCCAGGTGACATGGAGAGCATCTCATTTTGTCTTGTAGAGCCTGGAGCAAGGGCTCTAGGCAAACCAGCAGCCCAGGTCAGGTGGGCGCCCCCTGGGGAGGTCTCCCGCCCATTGCTGGCAGGGAAGGTAAAGGTGAGAATTCACTGATTTTCTGCCATTCCTTGTAGGAAAGGCTTTGCACAGGCCTCAACATGTGTAACATTTGGCCCTTGTGGAGACATTTCTGCACACTCTGTCTCCTTCCGACTCCAGAACCAGTGGGAGGGAGGATGGGCAGAGGGTACAGGAAATGCCTCGTCCTGGAGTTAACTAAGGATCACACCTTGACCATATCTTCAGTTGATGGGACAGCAGAAATGGGGAAGGGGAGAGGGTGCACGGCATGGGAGACCGTGAGGAGAGGCTTAGCGCAGCTCGTGATTTGCCAAACACGAGTGTCTACACATAATCCTTGGGGATAGGGTTGTTAGAATCCTGTTCTTCAGACAGCAGAGGAAGGTACTCACAAACCACATAGCTTTCAAGAGGCTGGACCTCGACCCTGGGGCTCAGCTCTAGGGGCTCAGGCTCGGCTGCAGACCTGAGTCTGTGCAAACCACAGCAACAGACCTGAGTCTTCAGGAGCCAAGGAACCTCAGGCATCCCACTTAGTGCATGACCGTCTCTGAGCCCCCATTTCCCGAGCCTTCTGGGCCGAGCTCCTCCCCAGTCTCTCAGCAGATTTCTCTGGGCAGTAGCTCGTCTCCTCCTTAACATTTTCGCCTCCCTTATACCAAGACCCAGGGGGCTTCCTCCCCTGCAGCAAAGTATTTCAGGGTGGAGACTACAGGTGGACAGTTGTTCTGTGTGGACAGAGCTACCCCCACCCCGAAAGAAGTAGCAATGATAAAAAGACCAAAGGACAGAGAGGACCCCAGTGGCCTTTGTTGAGAGCCGCATTGCCTGACTTGTAACTTATCCCCATGTTGGGCAGCCTTGGGCAGGTCACTTCTGATACAGGCCAGGAGTCCTTGTCTGAGCAGTGGCTGTCCAAAGGGAACAGTTCCTGTGGCTTCTCTGGACTGATGCCCCATGGTCAGGAAACTAATTCTTCCAACTGCGAATGCCAACTTTCTCTGCCTTGTTCCATACTGTTCTCCCTACTTATTCCCAGTTTCCTGGCCATATGTGTAGCAGGGCTGGTCCTTCCCAAAGAGCACTCCCGTCCAGGACAGGTGGGAAGCTTGGGCAGAGGGCAGAGGACACGAAGTGGCAGAAGCTTCCCAGGTCCCAGGAATTGTCCCCAAGGGCCCAGCAGGTTAAGGAGTGTCAGCAAGTTCCTTCCTCCAAACCTTGTGTGCCTGTCTTCCATGCAGGAGTGGGCAGGGGGTGAACTCCTGGGGATGGCCTCCCGCCCGGGAGTGCCGAGGGAGGGCGGGAGACCCGGCCGTGCTGTGAGCCGTTCTGTAGTCACTGCTCACTGAGCTTCGGCTGAGTGCATCCAGGCTTCAGGCGAGGCGAACAGAGACCTCTTTTCCAGGGTGGGGCGTCCGTGCTCCCTTTGGTTTTGGAAGTCTCAGTTGAGGCAGGACGATGGGTGACTTTGGTCCTGTGAGCTCTTCCATGGAGTGCTCCGCTTGTCACCCGGAATGAGTCACTGGATGCGCAGCAGCCTCACTTACGGAGATCTGCAGGGGCACGTGCTGTCAGGGCCCCGCTAACGGGCACTAATGAAGCGGCCTGTGCCACCCCTGATGCTTCCTGGTGCGCAGCCCTGGCTCCCCTGGGGCAGTGGAGTGAAGGAGGTGACAATCATGCCCGCACACCTCTGCTCAGGGTTCTCCCAGGCCGGCCTGCGGTGAGCCCTTGAACTTCACCTGGTGTGTATAGGCAGCTGCTTGCCGTTTAATGCCACCTCTTTCCTGGTCATGAAATGCACGCACCAAGGCAGTGGGCCTTGTCTTCCAGTGTCTTGTCTGTCCAGCGCTCCACCTTCCTCCTCTGGGGACCACCCACCCCTAGAGTGCTGCTCCACTCTCCAACCACATGCTCTCAGGGAGAGATGTCGGTCCTTTCCTGACCCCACCCTCCAGCCGGATTTGATTGGCCCACAGGCTAGCATTCCTTGGATCTTACAAATTGAAATTCACCCTTAATGGAGTAGTAATAGCTACTATTTACTGAGCATGGGTCTAAGCATCGGGCTGATACTGAGTCACTGACTCCTTACCCTCACTGTATGAATTAGACTCTGTTATGAGCCCAATTTGCAGAAGAAGAAAGTAAGTCATGGGCTAGCGCTGTGGTGCACTGGGTTAAAGCCCTGGCCTGCAGTGCTGGCATCCCATATGGGCGCCGTTTCGAGTCCTGGCTGCTGCTCCTCTTCCGATCCAGCTCTCATATGGCCTGGAAGAGCAGTGGAAGATGGCCCAAGTCCTTGTGGGAGACCTGGAAGAAACTCTGGCTTCGGATCAGCACAGCTCCGGCTGTTGTGGCCATCTGGGGAATGAACTGCTGTGGTGGTCTGCTGTGTCCCTCCCCTTCTTGCCCTTCTCTTTTATAAAGTTTTAAATAGAAAGGTAGGTAGAATGGTATAATGAATTCTTATACACGCATTGCCTCAACTTACCACCTGTTAACATTTTGCCATATTTGCTTCACTTTTTTTTTTTTTTTTTTACTTTTTGACAGGCAGAGTGGATAGTGAGAGAGAGAGACAAAGAGAAAGGTCTTCCTTTTGCCATTGGTTCACCCTCCAATGGCCGCCGTGGCCAGCGCGCTGTAGCCGGCGCACTGCGCTGTTCCGAAGGCAGGAGCCAGTTGCTTATCCTGGTCTCCCACGGGGTGCAGGACCCAAGCACTTGGGCCATCCTCCACTGCACTCCCTGGCCACAGCAGAGAGCTGGCTGGAAGAGGGGCAACCGGGACAGAATCCGGTGCCCCAACCGGGACTAGAACCCGGTGTGCCGGCACCGCTAGGCGGAGGATTAGCCTGTTGAGCCACAGCGCTGGCCTGCTTCACTTACTTTTTGAAAACCTCCAATAGATAAAGATTTTTTAAAAAAATAACATTCCTGGTATCACCTGCAGTGCCGGCATCCCATATGGGCACTGGTTCGAGTCTGGGCTGCTTCACTTCCAATCCAGCTCTCTCTGCTATGGCCTGGGAAAGCAGTGGAAGATGGCTCAAGTCCCTGGGCCCCTGAACCCACATGGGAGACCCAGAAGAAGCTCCTGGCTCTCGGCTTTGGATCGGCCCAGCTCCAGCCGTTGCAGCCATCTGGGGCTCTCTTTGCCTCTGCCTCTCTGTAACTCTGCCTTTCAAATAAATAAATAAATAAATAAAAAATAACATTGCCATAAAACCATGATCACATTCAGCTAAATTAACCGTAATTTCTTCATACTATCTAGTACTTACCCATGTTCAATATTTTTCTGATTACATTAAGATGCAGTTGTTTTATTTGAATCAACATCCAAAGTTTCCATGTTGCCTTTGGTTGCTACATCTCTTAAGTCTCTTTTATTCTACAACACTCTGCCTCTTTTTTCCCCCCTTAAGCAGCTAGTGTGCGTGTGTGAAACTTGGTAATTTGTCCTGTAACGCGTCTCATGTTGCAGATTTGGCTGATTCTATTTTCATGGTGCTGTGTAACCTCCTCTCTGCCAGAACCCAGGGGCTAGATCGAGAGTCCGGGGGTACAGCTCACACCGCAGGCGCTTGGGCATTCCCCCTGCGCCTTCTCTTCAGCGTGCCAAAGGTGGGCATCTAGTTGCCTCACGGCTATTTCCTCACCATGACGCACTCTTGCCTAAACTCTGGCAAGTTAGGAATACAGGAAAATTGCTGTCTCCAGAAAGAACCCTCACCCAGTGGGCCAGGAGTTCCTGGGTACGGATCCCAGCCTCCTGTCCCTCAGCTGGGGCAGCTCTGCCACCTGTTCTGCTGTGTCTGTTCAAGCTCCCCCGCAAGGTGGAACTCCAGCTGCCCCTGGTGTTCCTGTCTCACGTTCCTACTCTCTGATTGGAGTTTTCTGGGCTCACTTCCCAGATGAATTACTTAAAGTAAATCCTAGTCTTGGGATCTGCTTCTAGCTTTGCACAAACAACTAGGTCTGGCTGTCAAAAAGTCATGTTGTATACTTTTTATTGGTTTGTGTCAAGAGGAAAATGATGTCGCACTTTCACTGAAATTAAGATTGGTCACCACGTTTCAGTAATGTCAGCCTGATACCTTTTTTTTTTTTGGACAGGCAGAGTGGATACTGAGAGAGAGAGAGACAGAGAGAAAGGTCTTCCTTCCGTTGGTTCACCCCCCAAATGGCTGCTAAGGCCAGAGCTCTGCCAATCCAAAGCCAGGAGCCAGGTGCTTCCTCCTGGTCTCCCATGAGGGTATAGGGCCCAAGCATTTGGCCTATCCTCCACTGCCCTCCCGGGCCACAGCAGAGAGCTGGACTGGAAGAGGAGCAACCGGGACTAGAACCCAGTGCCCACATGGGATGCCGGCAGTGCAGGCAGAGGATTAACCAAGTGAGCCACGGCGCCGGCCCTAGGATTTGTTATTTTCACATCATGAGTTACAATGATGGTGATTTTCTATTTCCATAATTCCTCCTAGGGGCCGGCACTGTGGTGCAGTGGGTTAACGCCCTGGCCTGAAGCACCGGCATCCCATATGGCCTCTGGTTCCAGCTCTCTGCTGTGGCCTGGGAAAGCAGTAGAAGATGGCCCAAGTCCTTTGGCCCCTGCACCTGTGTGGGAGACCCAGAAGAAGCTCCTGGCTTCGGATCGGTGCAGATCCAGCCGTTGCGGCCAATTGAGGAGTGAACCATCAGAGGGAAGATCTCTCTCTCTCTGCCTCTCCTCTCTCTGTGTAACTCTGACTTTCAAGTAAGTAAATACATCTTTTAAAAAAATAATTCCTGGCCGGCGCCGCGGCTCGCTAGGCTAATCCTCTGCCTGAGGCACCGGCATACCGGATTCTAGTCCGGTTGGGGCGCCGGATTCTATCCCGGTTGCCCCTCTTCTAGTCCAGCTCTCTGCTGTGGCCCAGGAGTCCAGTGGAGGATGGCCCAAGTGCTTGGGCCCTGCACCCGCATGGGAGACCAGGAGAAGCACCTGGCTCCTGGCTTTGGATCGGCGCAGAGCAACGGCTGTAGCGGCCATTTTGGGGGTGAACCAACGGAAGGAAGACCTTTCTCCCTATCTCTCTCTCTCACTGTCTAACTCTGCCTATCAAAAGAAATAATAATTCCTCCTGAAATTGTTAGCTATGATTCTTTTATTAAAAATGACTTACCTGTTTAGTTAACCTGGGTACAATTTTTAAAATGTAGGATAAATGCTCACCAAAAAAAAGTAGGATAAATGCTTTATTGATGTTTTAAATATTTATTAATTCTCAGAAAAATGAGTTTGTGTTCCAACAACCCCAAAGATGACAAGTGATACTTTTATTTAAACAAAGTATAATTATGAGCTCTTAAGTTCTGCATTTTTGACATAGTGTACTCTATTAATGTTTTTCTTCTTTTTCTTTTTTTTATTAGAGTGACAGAGAGAAAGAGAAAGCTCTTTCCTGCTGGCTTTCTCCCCAAATGCCTGCAATGGCCAGGACTGTGTCAAGCCAAAGCCAGGAGCCAGGAACTCAGTCCATGTCTCCCATATGAGTGACAGGAACCCAACTCTTCAAGCTGTCAATGATACGTTAGCAGGAAGCTGGACTCATGAGCCAGAGCCAGGTAGCGAACCCAAGCACATGAAATGAGACACAGGCGTCTTAGCGGGGGTCTTAGCCGTTACCCTAAATGCCTGTCCCCCCAATGTTATTATTAATTTTTGATGCTCATATATTCCTAGCTTCGGCTGGTAGGAAGCCAAATCAAGTTGACTGCCCTGTGCTTTTGACATCATTCCAGAAATCTTCCAGAACGCTTGTTTTCAGGCAGCACAAGAAGACCCAGTCCTATCCTGTGTGTTTCCAGCTCCAGCCTGGAATTAACCGTTTCTCCAGACAGCTGTGCCTCCTTTTAATAGGAAGTGGGATTTGAGAACACGACTGCTCATTGCCAGCTTTTCCCTGCTTGCTTCTGGGGCTTTTTGGTGAACAGAGCTGAGAAAAACATATTTCTTGCAAAGGAAAAAAAAATTTCTGAGTTCATACTGCTATTTCCAACTTAAAATATATATGACAGAATTTTCACTTCTTGGTTTTTAGTGCTTGCATCTCATTTGATTTGAATCTCTTGTCTGTCATTCTGAAAGTTTTACATCTTTTTTTTTTTTTTAAGAGTTGTTCTAGCTACTGGTTCACTTCCCCAACCAAATAGCCACAATAGCCAGACCTTGACCAGGAGCCTGGAACTCCATCTGGATCACCTACATGGGTGGCAAAGGCCATCCTCTGCTGCCTTCCCAGGCTCATTAGCAGGGAGCTGGATCAGAAGCAGAGCAGCTGGAACTCAAACTGGCCCTCTGATATGGGATGCTGGGGTTGCAAGCAGTGGTTTAATCCAGTGCACCACAATGATAGCCCAAATTTTTACATCTTAAAAACATGAATATAATCTTATTTGCTTTATCTCATATATACATAAATGTGTGTGCCTGTGCATATGTATATTTATGGCTCTGATTCCTCAGTCTTTTCCGCATTTACACCCTCTGCCTTGAGTCTTTTCTAGTTGGGATCAGCACTCCTTGGATCTGCACTGGTCTGGAGCCAAGAGAGTGAAGCAGAAGTGATGCTGTACCAAGCCCAAATCCAGGCTTTAAGGTTCTTGTATTTCTGTGTATTCACTTGTATCTCTCCCAGCCATTGCAGCATGGCTAAGCCAGATTAGCCAACCTTTGGTCCTTCTGTTATTTAGCATGGAAAATGTAAGCAGTTATATATGTGTATTCACATGCCCAATCCTGTATTATTCTGCTGGAGTTGCCGTAACAAAGCATTTCAAACCAGGTGTCTTAAACAACAGAGGTTTCTGCTTCCACAATTTTAGAGGCTGGAAATTCAAAGCCTGTGTCTTTTTTTTTTTTTTAAGAATTATTTTATTTATTTGAAAGACAGTTACAGATAGAAGTAGAGCCAGAGAGAGAGAGGTCTTCCATTCTGCTGGTTCACTCCCCAAATGACCGCAATGGCCAGAGCTGAGCCGATCTGAAGTCAGGAGCCAGGAGCCTCTTCTGAATCTCCCACTTGGGTGCAGGGCCCCAAGGAGCTGAACCATTTTCCACTGCTTTCCCAGGTCATAGCAGAGACCTGGAAAAGCCTGAGTCTTAGCACAGCCGTTCTCTTCGGGGCTCTAGGAAAGAATCCTCCCTCACCTGCTCCAGCTTCTGGTGGTTGCCTTTGGAGTCCCTTGGTTTGCAGCTGCATCACTCTGATCTCCGCCTCCAGCATCACTTGGGCCATCCTCCTCTGCACTCCCAGGCACATCAGCAGGAAACAGGATTGGAAATGGAGCAGGCAGGACTCAAACCGGCATTCCTGTGGGATGCTGGTGCTGAGGTGGCGGTTTTCACCCACTATGCCACTGTGTTTTTATAAGGACAGAAGTCATTGATTGGAGCCCACCCTGAGCTCTGTTCCCAGGGGTCTGACAGATGGCAATTTTCAGTGAAGAAGTGAAAACAACAACAACAACAAAGACTCTGTGAGACAAGAGGAGAGCTAGCTATGAGCCGCCATCTTACCATGTCAAGGTTGAAGAATTGCCACAGCCCCACGGCTCACAGTTTAGCTGAGAGGGAATTCCATAGTCACCCGCTGACTTTGACTTCTGCCTGGAGAGCTGACTGGGGTCTGAGCAACTGCCAGGCTCCTGCAGGGCACCAACCAATCTCCCTACCAATTGCCTGGGGGAAGCAGTGTTTGGGTCCCTGCACCCTGGTGGGAGACCCAGAAGAAGCTGCTGGCTCCTGGCTTCAGCCTGGCCCAGCCCCAGTCATTGGGGCCATCTGGGGAGTGAGTCAACAGATGGAAGATTCGTCCCTCTCTGTCTCTCCCTCTCTGTAACTCTGCTTTTTAAATAAATAAATAATCTCAAAAAAAAAAAAAAATCTGCATCTCTTGACCTTATTTCCTGTGCAGTGCCTGGTTCTTGCTGGGTGCTCTGTAAGTGTTGGGCCAATGGGTGAAGAAGGAGTAGCTTATTGAGTTTCTATAGCTACAGACTTCAGGTGCCTGGAGAGGGGGTGTCCACAGTCCCAGCCCCCCTAGCCTGGCTCTTCACACTGTACCGAGGAACTTGTGCTGCCACGCCTGCTAAGCTCCCATCTTTCCTGCTCCCCGGCACGGCCCCCTCCAGCAGCCCCAACATCTGGCTCTGCCTGATGAAATGCTGGATTAGGAGGGACTCCTGACCAGTGCGTGCAGCTAAAGCCACCTCCCACAGCTGTTTGAATTTCAGCAGCAGCTTTGGCCACCTCTCCCCCCTCCCCCACGCAAAGCCACGTTTCAAGGGGAGATCTCAATGAGGAGCATTCAGATTGGCAGCAGCCTCATTTTTACCCCCCCCCCCCGGACTCCTTACTTCTAGACAGCTGTGGGAGAAGCAGATGGGAGTCACAGAAGGGGCCAGCATGACAAACAGAACCCAGGGATGCATTATTTCAAATTAATTCATGTCTGGGGACATCTGAGTCAGGTGCCGCTGAAGGGGCTGGAGGCAGTGGAAAGGATGTAACAGGACAAAGCGGGGAGAGCCTCTGGATTTGTCTGTTCTGTCCACCTCTGCTGTGTGGGGGCTTTGGTTGGGGTAGAGGACCCCTTCTTCCTTCTACCTAGTGCCTTCTGGGGCTCCGGTGGCTTCCTTTATTCAGACTCTGGTCAGCCCTGGGATTGGCATAACATTTGTCTCAGTGTAAGGCCAGCGGCTGGGAGCCAGGGTGTGGGTCCTGGTGCATCTTCATCTAGCTGTGGCTTTAGCAAGTCATTGCTCTTCTCTGGCCTCCGTTTCCTAAGTGATGAAACCAGGAAGTGTAATCTCAGGTTGGTCCGCGTTACGTGGCTGTTGTGAAGGTGGAATGCGATCAGGGACATTGCCCATTACTCATCATACCCCCTGGGACTCATCCTCCCTGCTGGTCGCTGTGTTCCCAGAGCCTGGGAGCGTCCCTGGCATGGAGCAGCAGTGCAGTAAAAATGCTGAGTCAACCATTGTGAAAGTGCCTGTCAGCCTCCCCATAGGCCTGAAGCATTGCACAGAGAGATGGTTTCTAGCTAAGCCTGATTTATGTTCCCTCCAACCATGATGGCTACTTCAGACAAGGTGCAGGACAAAAGGGGCTCATACTGTGGCATAGCAGGTAAAGCTACTGCCTTCAGTGCTGGCATCCTATGTGGGCGCTTGTTCGAGTCTCAGCTGCTCCACTTCTGATCCAGCTCTCTCCTATGGCCTGGGAAAGCAGTGGAAGATGGCCCAAGTCCTTGGGCCCCTGCATCCATGTGGGAGACCCAGAAGAAACTCCTGGCTTGGGATTGGCCCAGCTCCATCCGTTTCAGCCATTTGGGGAGTGAACCAGCAGGTGGAAGATTCTCTCTCTCTCTCTCTCTCTGCCACTGCCTCTCTGTAACTCTGCCTTTTAAATAAAAATGAATAAATCTTCAAAAAAGAAAAAAAGATGCAGGACAAGGAACTGTGACTTCATCCATTCCCCTTCCCAACACCATCTTCTTTCCCAGTGACAGGAGTAGGGTGGGTCCAGGCTTGCTCACTCTAACCTCTCCTACTTCTAGAGAACTTTATACTTCCTGAGTGCTTTCGCATTCATTACCACATTTATACCAACTGTCGAAGAAAGCAGGTCAAGTGGGGAAGCCTAGGCCTAACATGGTGTGGGGACCTGCTCAGGGACGCATCCTACAGAAATGACTGCAGGGGCTGGTGTTGTGGCACAGCAGGTTAAGCTGTGATGCCAGCATGTGAACCAGCAGATGAAAAATCTCTCTGTCTCTGTCTCTCTCTATTTTTCTACCTTTTTAAATAAATAAATCTTTAAATAATGGGGCCATGTTAGGTACAGTGAGTTATGTTGCTACTTATAATGCTGACCTCCCATATGGGAATACCAGTTCATGCCTGGCTACTCACTTTCTGATCCAGGTCCCTCCTAATGCATCTGGGAGACAGCAGAGGATGGCTTAACTGCTTGGTCCCTGTCACCCACGTGGGACACCTAGATGGAGTTCCTGGATCCTGGCTTCATTCTGGCCCAGAACTGGTCATTGCAGCCATTTGGGGAGTGAACCAGCAGATGTCTCCATCTCTCTCTCTATCACTCTGCCTTTCAAGTAAATAAAAATAATATAATTTTTTAAAAAAGCTGCAGGACCCATCTCCCTCTGGTTTCTCTGCCCTCCGCGTCTGTTCATGTGCTGTCCTTCCCAATGTAGATGCTGTTCCCTTTATTGACAGCTACTTCAAAACTCATCTCAGGTGGCAGCTCTCCACCGCCCCTTTCCTGGCCTTCTAAGCTAGGTTGGAGGCCTCTCCAAGAGCTGCTTCCCATGGCATCGTTAGTTAACCTCTGTCATAGCATGTGTCTTACTCAGCTTTTCATTATTACAGAGAAACGCCCAAGACAAGGGGGTTTCACCTTGTGGTTCTGGAGGTTCATAGTCCAAGATCAGCTGGCCTTTGGTTTGGCCTTTGGTGGTGGTGTTTTTGCTGGCAGAGTCCTGAGGAAGTGCAGAGCATCACACGGCAAGAGGGATTGTGTGCATCGGTGACTATATGGTCCCTCATAAAGACAAAGGACTGTGGTGCAGCAGGTTAAGCTGCTGTAGCACCGGCATTCCATATGGGCACTAGTTCAAGTCCTGGCTGCTCCACTTCTGATCCAATTCCCTGTTAATGCACCTGGGAAAGCAGCAGAAGATGGTCCAACTCCCTGTGCTCCTGCCACCCACTTGGGAGACCCAGAAGAGACTCCTGGTTCCTGGCCCAGCCTTGGTCATTGTGGCCATTTGGGAAGTGAACCAAAAGATAGAAGACCTCTCTCTCTCCCTCCCTCCCTCTCTCTCTGTCTCTCTCTAACTCCGACTTTCAAAAACATAAAATAAATCTTTAAAAAGGAAAAAGAAAAAAAGGCAATCATAGTGGCTCCACCCTAATGACCCAGTCCCATTCAATCAACTCCCAAAGGCCCGCCTCCAAATCCATAACTGGATGAAGTTTCCACCCTCTCTGCATGATTAGCATAAGACTTTAGGGCCTAAGCCTTAATTTCATGGGCCTTTGGGGGACACTGAACACATCCAAACTCAGATCCAGACCAGAGCAGCATGGCCCATCTGTGTCTGCCCCACTGGACTGGGAGATTCCTGAAGGCAGGCACTAAGCTCTTCCTCTCTGTATCTGTGCACCTAGCCCTCCTGGATCATAGCTATAAGAGTTAAGTGAATGGATGGATGAACAATGCACAGAGTGGTGAAGCAGGTTACCTAAGGTCACTCAGCCAGGATTATGATCTGAAAAGCAAGCAGGAACAAAATATTGAATAAATGCACTCTGAATGCGGGATTTCTGAGCATTTCTGGTGTCTCCTGGATCCTGGTGCTTTGTGCTGCCTGTTGCCCTCTCAGGAGTGCCCACCGCAGAATGGAGGTGCCAGGCAGTAAGACCCTGGCCCTGTCATTTGCAGCCTGTAAGGAGAAGCCAGAACTTGAGAGTTCACCCCAGGAAGGCCCCTGTGCTGGAAGAGGCTGACCCAGGGTCCCTCCATCCTGCATTTCAGGTTCCCACACCCCAGAAGGCTGGTAACAGGCAGACTACAGCCTGTATGTTCCTGGACTGCTCAAGGCCTTTTAGCAGGGCCAAGGGTTGCAGGACAAGGCTCTGAGGCCTCGCACACTGCCCAGTACCGGGATTTGCACCTCCTGGTGAGGGCAGGTCATTCCACCTTGAACCCATGGGGAACACACCTGTGTACCACTGGGAGCTCCAGAGAGACCCCCCAACTCTGCCATTGCCACTGCCACCGCAGGGGACCCAAAATAGAAGGCTCTTTCCTTGGTTTGGGTTTCTCTGAAATAGATCCTGAGACAAGGATGTGAGTGCAAAGGGTTTTTTTAGGAAGAGATCCCAGGAAATGCTCATTGAAGGTGGGCAGGTGAACAGGGAAGGGGAAGATGCTATAAAACGTGTTATCAAGCCCGAGAGTGCCGGAGCCCAGGCCTGCTGGGGACCGCAGGGGATGGTGTGGGTCACGCCGCAGAGTCAGCTGGGGAGGAAGCAGCAGTCCATTGCTGAGGGCTATTTCTGGGGCTTTCAGTTCTCTGGCACTCCTGGTTTCCCAGGCATGCAGATGTCCCCAGTGGGCAGCCTTGGATGTGCACAGATGAATGCCAAGGACGTGTAGACAGAGCTGGGCAGAGCCCACGGAGGTCTCATCAGGGCTTTACCCCCATTATGTTGCACAAGGGAGCTAACAGTGCACCTCCCAAGCTGGGCTGTGGTGAGGCTGGAGGAAGTGCGGGGTGGGACACCACTTGATCAGGCGGAGGGGACGATGGTGATGGGCCATTAGGACCAATGGCAGTTCCCCTTCTCCTGGCACATGGAAGAGAGATTTAGAAAGCAAATGCCAAAGAGAAAACCAGGCAGGATGACTCCAAGGGGGAAATGGCTTTAGATTCAGATCTTAATGAAATTTCTGAGTTGGGAAATGATGGAGGAAGGCTGTGCCCAATTACCGGGCAATTCACGCCCAACCCTTGCCTGGAGGAGAAGTCGCTTCTGCTCAGCCCCAACCTTTGGTTCGGTTTTTGCTCCCCAGTGGGCAGGAACAAAATTGTGAAAGCGATGAGGAGGGGAAGACAGGGCCAAGCGTGGTCAGGAAGGGACGACACCGCCCCGCTGGCTGCAGCTCACCGAGCAGAGGGCACGTGTGGGCCTCAGCTCTCCCCACTGACCACCTAGAGGCTTCAGAGAAGGGAGGGGAAAGGAGAGTGGAGGGGAGGGCTCAGAAAGAGGTCTCTGTCAGGTCTGTTCTCTCTCATTACCAGCCAAGGCTGCTGGCAGTAAATTCAGCAAAACTACTTGACACTAATCTTGTTGAGAGAATTCACTGTAATTTGGTTCACTGAGGGGGATAATCAGATTTGTGTAAACTTTCACGATAGTCTTCAAAGGCTTCATCTATCTTGATGGATGTGGGCTTTTTCAAAAAGATTTATTTATTTATTTGAAAGGCAGAGTGACATGGAGCAAGGGAGAGAGATGTGCTGATTCACTCCCCAGCTGGCTGCAACCAGGGCTGGGCCAGGCTGGAGCCAGGAGCTCAGAACTCCATCCGGGTGTCCCACGTGGATGGCAGGGGCTCAAGATCTTGGGCTGTCCTCTGCGGCCTTCTCAGGTACGTTAGCTGCTGGATTGGAAGCAGAGCAGCTGGGACTCGAATGAGCAGCCCAATATGGGATGCAGGCATCACAAGTAGTGGCTGCCACAACGCCAGCCTCAGATGCAGCGTAAAATACCTGTGCCTTGATCTCAAGATGAGAGGAGACACTGAGCTGGTTGGAAGGGTTTCAGAGCCCAAAGACAGACCCGCTGCTTT
Source organism: Lepus europaeus (assembly GCF_033115175.1). Taxonomy (NCBI): domain Eukaryota; kingdom Metazoa; phylum Chordata; class Mammalia; order Lagomorpha; family Leporidae; genus Lepus; species Lepus europaeus. Next base: position 106,735,449 of record NC_084831.1, read on the forward strand.
CCCTGAGCCCCCGCTCCACGCCTTCACCCCACCCCTCCCTGTATGTGGGACTGCGAGTGCTCTGGGTTGGCAGGGAGGAGCACGGTAAGGATGACAGCATAGTCACTGCCCGCCCTCCCAAATCTCATTGTCCAGTCACTCCTGATCCAATCAGGAGTATCTGCACACAGTCATCACCAATGAAAGCAACTCTGCTGATGAGGCGCGTAATAATTGTCAAGGTGAGGCATGGCAAGCTGTGGACAGGTGAGCTCAGGCACAATCAAGTTTGGAAGCGATTATGTGAGCAGACAGCGACTCAAGAACCAGGCAGCACCAAACCACACACAGTTCGGGCCCATCCCCCACCACCAGGGTGAGGAAGGCAAAACTGTTCTAAGGTGTTCAGGAAAGGAAACAAAGAAAACATTTGATGGGTTCAAATGGAAGGTCTCTGGGATATTGGTTAGCTGGTGGTCTCTGGTAAAATCTCCAGTGAGAGGTTAGGTGGCAGCTTCTGAGTGGTTAAGCTTCATTCCACCATTTACACTGAAGTGGTTTTTTGAAGACTTATTTGAGATGGGGGCAATAGTGGGGAGGGGACAGAGAGAGAGAGGGAGAGAGAGAGAGTGCTTCTATCTACTGATTCACTCTTCATTTTTTTTTTTTTTTTTTTTGACAGGCAGAGTGGATAGTGAGAGAGAGAGAGACAGAAAGGTCTTCCTTTTTGCCGCTGGTTCACCCTCCAATGGCCGCTGTGGCCAGCGCATCGCGCTGATCCGAAGCCAGGAGCCAGGTGCCTCCCCTGGTCTCCCATGGGGTGCAGGGCCCAAGGGCCATCCTCCACTGCACTCCCTGGCCACAGCAGAGAGCTGGCCTGGAAGAGGGGCAACCGGGATAGAATCCGGCGCCCCGACCGGGACTAGAACCCGGTGTGCTGGCACCGCAAGGTGGAGGATTAGCCTGTTAAGCCACGGCGCCGGCCTGATTCACTCTTCAAATGGTCATAACGGTCAGGGCTGGGCCAGGTAGAAGCCAGGAGCCCAGAACTCCATCTGGCTGTCCTACATGGGTGCAGGGGCCCAAGGACAGGCGCCATCCTCTGCTGCTCTCCAGACACATTAGCAGGGAACTAGATCAGAAGCGGGGCAGCCAGGACTTGAACCCGCACAGCAGCAGCTAAGCCTGAGGTGGGTAAGGTACACAGGCACTGATGCTGCCTTGGCCCAATGACCTCTTGATTAATATTTTTAAAAGTTTTTATTTAATAGGGAGACAGAGAGCTACTGGTCCAAACTCCAAATGCTGTAAAGTCCAGGGCCAAAGCTGGGAGCTGGGAACTCAATCCAGGTCTTTCACGTGAGTGGCAGGAACACAATTACCTAAGCCATCACCTGCTGCCTCCCATGGTTTGCATTAGCAGGAAAGTGGACATCAGGAGCCTGCACCAGGCTCTCTCTCATGGAATGAAGGTGTCTCAACTGTTGGGCCAAACACTTGCCCCTAGTTATTGTCTTTACCAAAGCTCATAGCATTGTGTTCCCTGTACAGCCAATGCCGAAAAATGTTGTCTGTTTTTTGGGCCCTGTCCCTCTGACCTGATTTGATGGGTATGAAAATTGCAAGAGAAGGTATCAAGAGCTGGGCAAGGAGGAGGAGGTATCCGGGAGGTGAGCTGGGGGAGGTGGGAGAGAGAGAGAGGGAAAGAGAGAGCACCTTGAGCTTTTAGGTGTCAGAACTGCCAATTAAAACGAGCCATAAACGAAACGCGTAAAGCCCTCACTGCGCTGGCAGAAACAAGAGTGTCCAGGTGGAGGACACAGCGGCTTCCGCTTTCTGTCTTCCACCACAGAATAGCAGTGCACCTGCTAACAAGAGGGGGCTGCCTCATCCTTGAGAACACCCAAGTAAACGGCTTGGGCAGTTTTACGGGAGCAGGGAGAGAGGAGGCAAAGGGTAAGGGCTGGGGGCGGGGAGTCAGCATCTTCACAACTTTCTGCAGCCCGCGGGACCTCTGCCCTGGCCTCCGAGAAAGGACCTCCGGATGAAGGCCAGGAGCGCACGTGGGCGAGCGTGGCCCTGCGGGGGCCTGAGACCTTGACTATAGCTCCCTTCGGTTGGCCAGGCATTGGCTGTGCCCCAAGGCTGGTGTGCAATGGGCTGCTTTCCCACATGAGCCCTGTTGGGTAAAGCCTTGGCATTTGCTGTGGTTCAGGTTCACTGTGCACTGCTAATCAACCTGTCTAAACCTGGGGAGACAGGACACGCCCACACCCCAGGAGCTACATGCAGGCCACGTAGCACTCACAGACAGGCAGCAGCAGGTGCCCGGAGCAGATGAAGTCTTTTCTGCGTATGCTCCACTTGCTCAACAGCTGGGAAACCTGGAAAAGCGGCCCACCTGGGAGAGCGACCTCGGGGTCCCGAGACACACTGGGCCGAAGCATGGAAGGACGTCCTCTTGGGGGTGGGGCGAGGCAGAGCTCCAGCTGCTGCAGCCAGCTCCCTCCTTATCTCAGGATACAGCATTCCCAGCACTGTCTGGAGTTATTCTTGAGAACTCCACCCTAGAGAGGTGGGAGGACTGGGTCACTCCAAGGCCCTCGGGAGAACAATGGTCCTGCACTTGCCTATGGTCAGGTCTGAGAAACCACACGTGAGTTTTTATCCAGTGGTCAGACTCACCAGAAAGCGCCTGATAATGTCAGGCCAGCAACGTCTTCTCCAGGGCAAGAGCAGGCCAGCGACCCCAAGGCTCTGGGCAGAAGCACAGGAACAGCAGTTAGCCTGTGCTGTGACGGTAGGAGTTCAAATCACGTTTGTAGACGGGGACAGTTTAAAAGTTCATCAACACCTGTTTCCAATGCTCTGGACCTTCTCTTTGGGAATCCCAGCTGATGTTATCGAGAAGAAAGCAAAGCTGAAACAAGACAGCTGTGTCTTCACTCTGATTGATGAGGCTTATACTCCAGGTGGGTAGTTACCTGTGAGGCTCTGAAAGTCACACATTCACTTCAGTGTAAAGGGGACTCCAAGATGTCACATGGCACAAGGGAGCAGAAAAATAGGCCTGGAGAAAGAGAGAGTTCTTTCAAACAAAATTGTGGAGGGCCAGCGTTGTGGCATGGTGGTTAAGCCACTGCCTGCAATGCGGCATCCCACGTTGGGACTGGTTCCAGCCCTGGCTGCTCCACTTCTGACCCCAGCTCCCTGCTAGTGCCCTTTTTTTTTTTTTTAATGTTTCGATGGCAGAGCAACAGAGAAAGATCAATCCATGACTTCAATGGCCAAATGACTACAATAGCCAAGTGTGGGTGAGGCTGAAGCCAGGAGCCAGGAATTGCTTCCGAGTCTCCCACATGGGTGGCAGAGGCCCAAGCACTTGGGTCACATCCTTTACTGCCTTCCAAGGTGCATTAGAAGGAAGCTGGATTGGAAGGGGAACAGTGAGGACTCAGACTAGCACTCTGATATGGGATGCTATTGTTGCAGGGGCTGTGCTAACCAAGGCGTCCCATGGCCTTCTTTGGTTGGTTAGCAATTCTTTATGGTGGAAAAGTGAGCCTCAGTCAGTTTGGCAGCTGTATACGCCGGGCCTGACTGGCCACTAAGATGTGAATGGTTAGAGAAACAAATGACCCATGAGTCCTGTGATAAGAACTTTGTGGAGTCAGCTGCACCACTCGCTCCATTCAGCAGGTTAATTTTAGTAAGTGATTGATTAACAATCACAAAAGTGGGGCAAGGATACATTAAGCTGCCCAGTACTGGGGTTCTTGATTTTGCTGCAAGAAAGAGTTCAGGAGGAGTTGGAGAACAGATGATAGTGAACAGCAAGCATTTTATTGAGAAAGCAAACGTGCACCTGCCACAGAGTGTGGCCCCACTGGTCCCTGATCTGAGTTTAGCATTACATACATAGATAATACAATGAAAAGGAAGGTACAGTCTAACAAGCAAGAGGAATATTCATGGTTGTTCTGGGGAGTAGGTGGAGATTTCCTGGAATCTAGCTTCTACCCCTTTTCGTTCCTTTTGTGGTCTGATGGTGCCTGGTAGGTGCGTCATTTAGCATGCTGAGGTATTACAGTGAGCGTGTGGAGGGCTGTAGGTCAATGTAGGTCAGATTTGCCCCTTACGTGGGTGTGATCTTGGTCCAGGAACCGAAACCATATGCCATAGGTCTTGAGATAACAGGAACCATCCCCAGGTGGCTCGACTGCTCCGTCCACCTCCCTGTTGTGATGTGATCTCATGATAATAAGCTGGGGCGACAGAGCAAGGCCTGTTTGTTCCAGTTCTCCTGGGGATCCCCGTGTGACATTTCTTCCCTCCAGGGATAGGGCAGAAAGCTTGTTACATGAAGGTCTTCAGTGAAGAAGGGAGACAAGTGAGACAGTGATATTCCTATGTGTTCATTTTCATTTTCTTTTTTTAAAGATTATTTTATTTATTTGGAAGGCAGAGAGGAGAGAGAGAGAGAGAGAGAGGAAGAGAGAGAGAGAGAGAAAGCAGAGAGAGAGAGAGATCTTCCATTTGCTGGTTCACCCCCCAAATGGCTGCAATGACCAGGATTCGGCTAAGCCAAAGCCAGGAGCTTCATCCGGGTCTCCCACATGAGTGGCAGAGCCCAATGCCCTCCAGTCATCTTCTACTGCCTTTCCAGCCACATGAGCAGAGAACTGGATTGGAAATGGAGCAGCCGGGACTTGAATGGTGTTCATGTGGGATGCTGGTGTTGCAGGGGGCAGCTTAACCTGCTGTGCTACAATGCAGCTAATCATGTTCTAAAGAAAGTAGGCCCCACACTACTTGTCCCTGCTTACCTAGAGCCTGCCTTTTCAGGCCGAGCCAGTGTATGACCCCTGCGTAATAATAAATGGAAATGAAAATTTGGGCTAAAATTCAACCACTTTGGAACATTTTCCAAGACTGGTCAAAATCATTGAGTTTGTGGGGTGGGCATTTGATGCAGCAGCTTAAATAAAATGAATATATTCATTGGGCTTGTGTCTCCAGGGCCTAGGGCACTCATATTCCGTCCTAAATAGACTTATGTAGGGAGCAGTTTATTCGTGCTGGCACAGGTTCAGCAGATTCACATCCAAAGGCTGAGCGCGGGACAAAGCAAGGGCATTGCTGTAGATAGAATTTTAGTCTCCTTGTCCCCCTGATGTGGTCACATATATTCTATCTGGGGGTTCTAATGTTACAGAGTTGCTACAGGGGTTGCTACAGGGTTGCACATGCATACATAGTTGCTGGTTAGGCCACCTCCCTCTTTTCTTGTTCCCCTTAACAGCTTTAGTACTTTTTCTCCCCATGTATGGTAAACCATCCATTGATCGGTTGGGTAATCTAACTCTATAGCATTGCGCAGGAGCAAGTTGACACTGAGACTGCCACGTTGCCTTTTCCTTTGTTCCTTGGTTCCTCTGCCACATTTACGTTAACTTTCTTAGAGCCTGTGTATCTGCGTGGACACATTTTGGGGTAGTATTTGCTGCACGCCATCACGTGTTACATCTAAGACGGAGGAAGGTCACTCACAACCCATGGAAGCCACACTTCCTGTTCAAACTGGAAGGAAAGCAGAATTCGGAGAAACACAAATGCCTTAGAGACCTATTGTTTTTCTGACTCTCATTACCTCCCTACTGGGGAACAGAAACTGATACCCCAAAGTATGACACTTTGATAGGCTGAGTGAGCACTTTGAACTGGAGGGAACCAAAGCCTCTCTGAAGTTCCTGATCTTACTTCTCTGAGAGATCTACAAGAAATGCGGTTGCCTTGGACTCTTTCCCTAGCTCTCACTGACCAGGCAAGAAGACTGTTTTGTTTCTACCTACTCACTGAAGCTCGCCGCAGGAAGCTGCCGCCACAGGCAGTAAGGGAATTCATCAGAGCGATGAGAGCGAGCAGAGTTAGGTTTACCGAATCCCTGCGAGGGTGCAGCACAGCGGGCAGGACGGCTGGAAGCTGACAGCTGCTGCCGTGTGCTGCAAGGGAGCAGCCGGCTGGACAGCAGAGGCTGGCTGTTAACACCTGGACGACAGTCCACAAGACATACTCGGGGCTGCAGGATCTCTGCAGTTAGGATGCATGTTCTTCCCATGATCCAACAGGGTTTTCCAGGAGGTGATTTGCATTTCTGGGTGGAGCTGAGGAGCCTGCATCACTCAGCTTTGGGACTCTCCCGGTGCCTAGGCAACTCTCCACAACCCCCACCCCCCCTTGGCTTGACAATGACAAATCTTTTGGGAAGTAAACTAGCAGATGGAAGATATTTCTCTCTCTCTGTCTCTCTCTCTGTCTCTGCCTTTCCTTTTCTCTGTGTGTAACTGACTTTCAGATAAATAAATAAATCTTTTTAAAAAATAAATCTTAAAAAAAAAGAGAGGCCCAAGAGTTAGGGTGAGGAGGAGCGATGTTAGGGGAACAAATCTTCTCTCCTGAAGGCAGGAGAGCATATGGAAGCTGAGTTCTCCACCCAGAGTTGAGAACCCAAGCCTAGGGTCCCCCATTTCCTTCTAATCTCAGCCAAACTAACCTCACACAACGTTCAACTTCCACAAACTTTCTACAACATCCTTACATTCCCTACAATGCCTATCTTTATCCAAAATTCTCTTTTCTTAACCTTCCTTGCCAAGAACACATTCTTAGACTTATAGCTTCCTTTCTATTTCTCTCTTTGTTCTCTACTAGTTCCTTTGATTTACATTTTGAAATCATCTTTTAAAAACCTCCAAGTTAAAACACTTTTAGTAAAAGAGTGTATACACAGAATATAGGGAATATTGTACCTTTATTTGTTTTTCTGGTCAACAAACCCAGGCACAAATATATGTTAACAATTTTGAAATTATCTTTGGCCCTTTTCTTTAAACCAAATTAAAAGCAGCTTATCTATCAAACATTGACTTAAGTTATGTCAACCAACAGGCATTTGGATTAATATAATTTTTTAGAACCATTATTTTAGGTATATTCCAATTATTGCATTGGCTTGCTTTGATTTAACATTAAAAAAAAAAGCATAAAAGCTTACATATATGGAACTTACAGCAACTTTAGCTGGGAAGCAGTGACGTAACCCAGAGAGCTATCATGAAGCCATTTCTCATTCAGTCTCAGGGAGCTCTGATGCCAAGCCGACTGTGGTTCCTTTGATCGGCCAGTGATGTCACGCTCTTTGGGGAATTTTTATGATGATCAGAAGGCTTCAGCTGGTCCAGGGGTTTAAATGCAGGTGGTAGTTAAGTTCTGCAGGAATTTCCCTGCCTGGACATAGAATTCCCCTAAATAAAACCCCTTGAGACATCACTGGCCATCAAAGGTTTTATCTATTGAAGAAGCAAATGGCTTCATGTGTCCGGTGATTAGAATGTCGCAGGGCCAGCTGAACCGCTCTCTCAGCCCAGCGAGTTAATTTTAGTGCTATCCAAAGGCAAGGTAAGGACACTTGCAGCTGAGGGCCAGAGGCGAGCAGACTGGGACTTGACCGTAGCTAGCAACTGCCGTGGAGTCACCATTCAGGGGCTTGGCTGCTATTCCTTGTCCTTGTTACTCCCAAATCCGCTAGAGGCACCTACCATTCTGGCTACTTCCTGCTGTTAAAAGGGTGAAGTGGGATGTTTCAGGATTGGAGGAGAGGAGACTGGAAACATCCTCTTTAAGAAATTCCTATTCCTGGGGTTGGCACTGTGGTGTAGCAGGTTAGGTCTCCGCCCTGCGGTGCCACATCCCAAATGGGCACCGATTCCAGACCCGGCTGCTTCACTTCCAATCCAGCTCCCTGCTAGTATGCCTGGGAGGGCAGTGGAGGATGGCCCAAGTGCTTGGACCCCAGCACCTGCATGGAGGACCCAGAGGAAGCTCTGGGTTCCTGGCTTCAGCCTGGCCCAGCCCTGGCTGTTGAAGCTGTTTGGGGAGTGAACCAGTGAATGGAGGATTTCTCTTTCTCTATCTCTTCTCCTCTCTCTGTAACTCTACCTTTCAAATAAATAAAAAATAAATTATAAAAAAGAAAGAAAATAAGTCTCTGATCCTAGCTTAACTGAAGGCAACTTCTGTATCATGATATGGTTGGGTCCAGTTAGTTTGTACATAGCTTTCTCTGGCAGGTGCGTCAACATCCCACGGCAGCTGTGTATCCTTATACTCACAATGGAAACCAGAGAAAGCAGTCATTTCTGCCAGTCCCCAAACCAGGAGTCAAGCCATTGATTTAGACTTAGTGTGGGATCAGGCGTAGCACTAATGTGTGTACCCTGAAGAGCTAGGGAGATGTTTCTAGAATGATCAGAAATGTATATACATCATTCTGTTTTAATGAGGCCACAGGTTCCCCCTTGGGCCGCCATGAGGATTTCTAGAGCTGTTCCACTTAGGAAAAGTGCCTTCGCCAGGACCGTTCTCTGGCCAGCAGGGGCGGCACACAGTAGCTGCACGCACTGGGGCGGGCTGCTCCAAAGTGAGCTTCCCTGTCCTGCAGTGCCTCAGGTGCCTGCTATTCTCAGACACATCAGCCAGCCTTGGGTGATCATGGCCAGATTTTTGAAACCAGTTAGCATCTCTCTTTTGAAGAGGGGGCCCTCTTTAGAGGATATGGTTCTAGCAGAATCTTTCGTGACAGTCACCATCAGGCAACCACACACAAGAACCCTCCTTCATAACCTCTCATTTTGATCTAATTTTCTTTGGTGTTGACATTGGTCACTCCATTTTTTTTTTTTAAGATTTATTGATTTAAGCCGGTGCCGCGGCTCAGTAGGCTAATCCTCCGCCTTGCGGCGCTGGCACACCGGGTTCTAGTCCTGGTCGGGGTGCCAGATTCTGTCCCAGTTGCTCCTCTTCCAGTCCAGCTCTCTGCTGTGGGCCCGGGAGTGCAGTGGAGGATGGCCCAAGTGCTTGGGCCCTGCACCCGCATGGGAGACCAGGAGAAGCACCTGGCTCCTGGCTTCGGATCAGCGCAGTGCGCCGGCTGCAGCGACCATTGGAGGGTGAACCAATGGCAAAGGAAGACCTTTCTCTCTGTCTCTCTCTCTCTCACTATCCACTCTGCCTGTCAAAAATAAATAAATAATTAAATAATTTTAAAAAGTAAAAGATTTATTGATTTATTTGAAAGGCAAAGTTAGAGAGAGAGAGAGAGAGAGAGAGAGAGAGAGAGAGAGGGATTTTCTATCTACTGGTTCACTTCCCAAATAGATGCAATGATGGGGGCTGGGCCAGGCCGAAGCCAGGACCCTGAAGCTTCTTCTGGGCCTCCCACGTGAGTGGCAGGGGCCCAAGGACTTGGCCCCCTTTTCCAGGTGCATAAGCAGGGAGCTGGATCAGAAGTGGAGCAGCCAGGACTCAAACTGGTGCCTACATGGGATGCCAGTGCTGCAGGCCGTGGCTTTAATCCACTGCACCACGGCACTGGGCCCAGTGACTCTATCTTGATTTTCACTCTCTCCTTGTCTTCAAGATCCTTTTCTGAGAACACTGCTGGTCAATCGTCCTGTAGCTAGGCTCTGCTTGTCCCCTGTTGCCAGGTTGGATTTGACATGGTTGTTGATCCAGATCCACGTTGAGAGGGAAGTATTTGATGACCAGGAGTCAGTGTCAAAGCCAAAGCCATTTCAGCCACATGGGAGCAACAAAGAGGTTGTAGAAGGAGTGGTTCTTAGACTAACTCTGCCTGGGGTTCATTGTAAAGTTAACTTTATCCTTCGCTAAGTGTGAGTCATCATCTCAAAGTGCCGAGCCAGCACTACCTTGCTAAGGACTGTACTTCAGAATTCTGACAGGCAGTAGGCACAAATCTCAAAAGAAAAGCACAGAGCAAAACCAGCAAGACCATAACAAATTGAGTTTGCCTCTTTTTTTTCCATTTTTTAAAAGATTTATTTATTTATTTGAGAGGAAAATTTATTTATTTATACACAGAGAGGAAGAGACAGAGGTCTTCCATCCACTGGTTCACTCCCCAGATGGCCGCAACGGCTGGGGCTGCGCCGATCTGAAGCCAGGAGCTTCTTCCGGGTCTCCCATGCGGGTGCAGGGGCTCAAGGACTTGGGCATCTTCTACTGCTTTCCCAGGCCACAGCAGGGAGCTGGATCGAAGAGGAGCGGCCAGGACTAGAACCGGCACCCATATGGGATGGCAGCGCTTCAGGACAGGGCGTTAACCCGCTGTGTCACAGCGCAGGCTGTGAGTTTGCCTCATTAAAAACAATGAATGGGCCGGCGCTGTGGCTCAACAGGCTAATCCTCCGCCTTGCGGCGCCGGCACACCGGGTTCTAGTCCCGGTCGGGGCACCGGATTCTGTCCCGGTTGCCCCTCTTCCAGGCCAGCTCTTTGCTGTGACCAGGGAGTACAGTGGAGGATGGCCTAGGTGCTTGGGCCCTGCACCCCATGGGAGACCAGGAGAAGCACTGGCTCCTGGCTTCGGATCAGTGAGATGCGCCGGCCGCAGCGGCCATTGGAGGGTGAACCAATGGCAAAAAGGAAGACCTTTCTCTCTGTCTCTCTCTCTCTCTCACTGTCCACTCTGCCTGTCAAAAAAAAAAAAAAAAAAAAAAAAACAACAACAATGAATGGAGGAGCTGGCGCTGTGGCATAGCAGGTAAAGCCACTGCCTGCAGTGCCGGCATCCCATATGAGCACCAGTTCAAATCCTGGCTGCTTTACTTCCAATCCAGCTCTCGGCTATGGCCTGGGAAAGCAGTAGAGGATGGTCCAAGACCTTGAGCCCCTGCACCTGTGTGGGAGACCTGGAAGAATCTCCCGGCTCCTGGCTTCGGAGCAGTACATCTTCAGACGTTGCAGCCAACTGGGGAGTGAACCAATGGATGGAAGACCTCTTTCTCTCTCTGCCTCTCTCTCTCTGTGAACTATTGACTCTCAAATAAATAAATCTTAAAAAAAAAACACAATGAATGGAATTACAATATAATAGAAGATATACTATCATATTATACATAAGTAGTTTTACTGTATAATAATCTCAGATTTGGAACATTCTAAAATTAAGGAGCCAATTCAAGGCAGACTTAGATTTTTTACACTAAAATGCCTAATCCTTTGACATTTCAGGGCCTACTAAAAAGTGACAACTTTATTTATTCCCTGCAAAGCTGGGAACCCTTGAAGCCAGATGTTCTGTGCATAATTTTTAGCTATGCCAATGTTCCCAACTATGTCCTCTTGTGCCAAGAACAGATTCTTGCTGAAATCATGTGAACGATCACATTGCCACAAAAACCCAACCATTTTAGAGGAATTAAGCAAGATGGAAAAGATAAACATTTCCTTCTCTGTTTACAGAACTCGGGCAAAGTGCTATAAACCATAAAAATCACAGGAAAAAGTTTTCTTGAACCTAGAAGATGCAACATCCAAATGTAGAATCAACAATATTTTAAATACAAAAATAGAAATCCACAATTTTCATTAATAAATTTAATCTCAAATAACTAATTTTTCTCTTGTTTGATCTCCATTAACTGTTTTGTGGATTTCCCAGGTGGTTTTTCCTCAGTCCTGGAAAGTCTAGTCTATGGATCTTAGAGCAATTGGAGACCTGTTATTCAAGAACATTAATTAGGGTCCAGCATTGTGACTCCGTGGGTTAAGCCATTGTCTGTATCACCAGCATCCCATATGGGTGCCAGTTTAAGTCCTGGATGCTCTGCTTCAGATCCAGCTCCCTGCTAATGTGCATGAGAAAGCAGCAGAAGATGGCCTAACCACTTGGGCCCCTGCCACTCATATAGGAGGCCCAGATGAAGCTCCTGGCTTCAGCCTGGCCCACCGCCAGCCATTGTGGCCATTTAGGGAGTGAACTAGTAGTTGGAAGATCTCTCTTTCTCCTTCTCACTGTAACTCTGCCTTTTTTTTTTTTTTTTTAGATTTATTTCACTTATTTTTATTTTATTTTTATTTATTTTTTTTGACAGGCAGAGTTAGACAGTGAGAGAGAGACAGAGAGACAGAGAGAAAGGTCTTCCTTTTTCTGTTGATTCACCCCCTAAATGGCCACTACGGCCGGCGCACTGCGGCCGGTGCGCTGCGCCGATCTGAAGCCAGGAGCCAGGTGTTTCCTCCTGGTCTCCCATGCGGGTGCAGGGCCCAAGCACTTGGGCCATCCTCCACTGCCCTCCCAGGGCCACGGCAGAGAGCTGGACTGGAAGAGGAGCAACCAGGACAGAATCCGGCGCCCCAACGGGAACTAGAACCCGGGTGCCAGCGCCGCAGGCGGAGGACCAGCCAAGTGAGCCGCAGCACTGGCCTATTTTATTTTAAAGACAGAGTTAGAGAGAGGGGGTAAAGAGAGAGAGAGAGGTCTTCCATCCGCCGATTCACTCCCCAAATGGCCGCAATGGCTAGAGCTGAGCTGATCCGAAGCCAAGAGGTACAGAGGTCCAAGGACCTGGGTCATCCTCCTGTGCATACCCAGGCCATAGCAGAGAGCTGGATTGGAAGTGGAGCAGCCGGGACTTGAACCAGCGTCCATATGAAATGCCAGCACTGCAGGCTGCGGGCTTTAACCCACTGTGCCAAAGTGCTAGCCCCTTTTAAATACAATGAATAAATCTTTTTTAAAAGAATATTTGTTAGTCTTCTCCACGAAGCTGAAATGCTTTCAAAGAATCAGAACTGTGGATGACAAAAGACTTGAAGTAGACATAGTTCGAACGATAAAACTCAGCAATTGACAAGGCGAGCCAGTTAGGTCGATTGCCTACAGCATTAAGAAAGCGCCTGAGGGTTTTACAAGATTTCTGTCCCTTTTTGGCTTCTAGGCCCGTGATAAGAAGGATGACCTCAAACATCTTTGAATAGCCTCTGGGGACAGTTTGGCAGACAGAACAAGAAAGGTCTGAGGAAAGATATTTTCCAAGGTGCTTACTAAATGGGAGGTAAAGTGACTGGGCTTGGGCCTTTGCTCTCTATGCAGGTAAGGAGGACCAAGAAAGAAAGGTGGGTCCAGAGACAGTAGTAAGGGCAGAGCAGGTGGCCCCTGTGTACAAAAACACAGGAGCTAGGGTAGCTCTAGGGCTCTTTTGCAAGGTAAAAATCTTAACTCTTTTAAGACTTAACAGGCCGGCGCTGCGGCTCAATAGGCTAATCCTCCGCCTAGCGGCGCCGGCACACCGGGTTCTAGTCCCGGTCGGGGCACCGATCCTGTCCTGGTTGCCCCTCTTCCAGGCCAGCTCTCTGCTGTGGCCAGGGAGTGCAGTGGAGGATGGCCCAAGCCCTTGGGCCCTGCACCCGCATGGGAGACCAGGAGAAGCACCTGGCTCCTGGCTTCGGATCAGCGTGGTGCGCCGGCCGCGGCGGCCGTTAGAGAGTGAACCAACGGCAAAGGAAGACCTTGCTCTCTGTTTCTCTCTCACTGTCCACTCTGCCTGTCAAAAATAAAATAAAATAAAAATAACTCTTAAAAAAAAAAGACTTAACTTTCCCAAGCAGTCAGAACTTAACAAAGATAGCAGAGGACACAAGAGATTCCCGTAGATTGTGACAGAGTCAAGCTGAAGGACAGTATGGTAGCTAAGAGCTCTGTCAACGGACCAGACCTCCCATTCTGGAAGTTTCTATGGGGCTAGACAAAGGAAAACTAGATGCTGCCTTTCCAGGGTCTGGGGATTACACTGATGCCAATTTTTAAAAGGTGGTCGTCTCATTCTTTGAAGTGGTGTGAGGCAAAAAACATCCCGACTAAGGGGCTGACCAGTGCAAACCCTTTCTGGGGTGCCCCCCCAGGAGGCAGACACTCTAAACGAGTGTCTGCTTCCATGGGGGTGACTTCTTCCTCTGTGCATTGCAATATATGCTTTTCCCCGCCAAGATCCCGACTTTCTGCACATCAGACAAGCAAACCCAGTTTGGGGATTATATAGACAACCCCTCTAGCTAGTTTTAGTGCTGCTCTATGAAGGACCCTTATGGGGGAGAGGGACAGGAAACTAGGCCTGGGCAAATATCAGGGGCTTCTTAAGAGGTTAGATGCTACCCAGAGCAGAACTGCCCCTCCCCTCCAGGAAACCTCTGGGCGCGCCCCAGAGCAGAGCTGCCCCTCCCTTCGGAGGGTCTCTAGGCGCACACTTATGATGTCACTGCGACCGGCCAATCCTGTAACACCTTAGCACTCTCCCTCAGCATTCTCCGGTATGCTAATTGTCCCTCCGAACCAACCAATCCCGTGCCACCTCTGCATTTTATACCAGCACTCTCCACCAGCATTCTTCGCCAGCATTCTCCCATATGCTAACGGTCCCTCTGAACTGACCAATCCTATGCATGCGTTAGGAATATGCTAATTCGTTGCCTATATAACCTGTGTGAAACTGCCGCTCAATGCTCCTCACTGCCTGAGGTGGGGGGCCCGTTTGTGCAAACGTACAATAAATACCTCATGCTTTTTGCATCAGCTGGTTTGGAGTCTGGGTTTTTGGGCGTCCTCTCGAGCAAGTGGGCATCTCTGCAACTGAGAGGTCCAACATTTTTGGCGCCCAACGTGGGGCTCGAGGTCGCCCTCAGACCCATTCTCTGCGGACCAGTTGGAGGTATAATTAAGTGTTTTCTGTCTGTTGTTGTCTTCGTCTTGAGTATTCTGACTGGCCAGTATCTGACCTGACTCTGTGGGACCAGTGGGGGAGGCAGGCGTGCCCAGCAACCCCTGGCCCGTTACCCGGAGGACGCTCCGGGTTATGAGGGGAAACCCTCGGTCTGTTCCCCCGGAAGACGCACTCGGGGTGGTCTGGAGGTGGGTCGGAGACTAAGTCTCCCTCCTTCCCGGGGAGGGCTGGTCAGGCAGCCGCTCCCAAAAATAGCGCAATAGCGTTCGATTTGTCCTAGCCATGTGTTTTGTCTTGCTTACTGTATATGTCTGTGCAATGGTTGTTCTTTTTGTTTGGGCTGAAATCCTTATACGCAAGGGTCAACAAATAACCACCCCTTTAAGTCTCACTCTAGATCACTGGAAGGACGTTCGAGAACGCGCGCGCCACCTCTCAGTGGAGGTTAAAAAGAAACAATGGGCAAGATTCTGTTCCTCAGAGTGGCCGGCCTTCGAGGTCGGCTGGCCAAGGAACGGCACTTTTAACCTCGATATTATTTTACAGATTAAGGAGCGCGTCTTTCGGCCAGGATCCGATGGACACCCTGATCAGGTGGCCTACATTACCACGTGGGAGGATCTTTCACGTAACCCCCCTCCCTGGATAGAACCCTTCTTCCCGACGGAGCCCATACGGACCCCGATACCCCCTCCTCCTATCCCGGTTGTACCAACCTCCTCCCTATTCCCTCTGAAGGAGATTCGAGGTCCAAAACCTGACAAGCCACCGGTTCTTCCGGCTGATCAGGACTTTCTGCTCCTTGACTCTCCCCCACCCTATCTTCCCAGCCAACCTGCTCCCCCGCAGGAACCCCCACTACAACCAGAGCGGGATGTGCAGCCTTCTGCACCATCCCCTGATTCCACGAGGGAAGGGGAAGAAGTCTCAGCGCCTTCCCCGCCCTCCAGCCGCCTGCGCCTCCGTCGGGGGCAGGCAGGGGGCTCGGGAAGCGTCTGGACTTCGCAGGCTTTTCCTCTTCGCTCGGTGGCTGGCCAGATGCAGTACTGGCCATTCTCTGCTTCCGATCTTTACAATTGGAAAACCCATAACCCCTCTTTCTCTCAAGACCCCTAGGCTCTGACTGGGCTGATCGAGTCAATTTTATTGACTCATCAGCCCACCTGGGATGATTGTCAGCAGCTTCTGCAGACCCTCCTCACTACTGAGGAAAAGCAGCGCGTCTACCTCGAGGCACGGAAAAACGTCCCTGGAGCAGATGGCCGACCGACCCTACTGCCAAACGAAATCGAGGAGGCGTTTCCCTTAACCCGTCCTGATTGGGACTACACCACCGTTGCTGGTAGGGAGCGACTTCGTCTTTACCGCCAGGTTCTCCTTGCGGGTCTCAGAGGGGCTGGAAAGCGCCCCACCAATTTGGCCAAGGTACGTGCAGTAGTGCAGGGGGCTGAGGAAACGCCGGCAGGCTTCCTTAAAAGATTAATGGAAGCCTACCGTATGTACACCCCGTTTGACCCCCTGGCAGAGGACCGGCAGGGAGATGTAATCATGTCCTTTATAGGACAGTCAGCGCCGGACATCCGCAATAAATTGCAGCGGCTAGAGGGGCTTCAGGGATATACTATACAAGATTTAATGAAGGAGGCAGAAAGGATTTACAACAAAAAGGATCCACAAGGAGCAGGAGGAAAGGGAAGGCCTGCACTGGCCTGAGGGAGGCTCGTAAATCCCCAGAGGCAGTTAAAACTAAGGTAAAACTTCCAGGTGTGGCGGCAACCCCTAAAAGCCCAACACTGCCTCAACGCACTGCGCCTCCAATTCCGCCCATGTGGCCACCCCTTTATGGTTATTCACCTCCCTTAAATCGCCCGCCGCCATCTTGTAAACAGCGTGCCTACCCAACCCCATGGCCAGTCCTGCTAGGCCCCGGCGTGCACAGTCTTCCCTGTAAATGGGGGACCATGCCTTTCTCTGCACTCTCTTCCAGTCAGTGTAGCCTGTTGCACCCTTGCAGACCACAGCCAGATACTCTAGGGGAGACTAGTCCTTGGGCTGCTTTTTTCCTCTCCATTTACAATTCAATGCTGTCCTCACTAGGAAGAAAAAATGCCTTTGGCTACCACTGGCCTTACCTAAAGGAACAAAAACCTTCATCCATTAACCCTTTCCAACCTAATGAGTCTTTATTTGCAGTTAATGAAACTTTTTCTCCAGCACTACGGAAGCCTCTCATTCCCTGCCGTTTTGTTTCAGATGTGTTTCCCTGTCCTAACCAACGGGCTTCTATGCTGATGACCAGCTCTTTTCTGTGCTGCTGTAGTTAACTTATCTAAGAGTTTGCACGTGTCTTGAAGGTTTCGTGTTTTATTGGATTTGTCTGCCTTTAATGTTTAAGTGATTACCTAACTCTGATCAGATCTACCCCACAGCTTTGGTTAAAATATTCAGGTTATACGTACTAGTTTTTGGCTAGGCGGTTGACTCTCTAACAGTTTAAATTCTCAAATGGAGTCTAACAACTTTGGGACTTCCAGTAGGATCCCTGGAACTCTCAAAGGATGGGACTCTAAATTTGTTAAAGTAACAACTGTTTAAGTCTATTTAAATTATGCAGTGTGTTAAAATATTGTAGATGATGTCGGACCTATGTTGTATTCGTGTTTTTGCTTTCCAGCTAAGGTGGTCTTACAAGTTTTTATATGTCCTTAATATGCTTTAAACTTGTTTCTTTTACAGATCTGCTTTTGCAAAAACTATAGTGTCTCTTTTTAACAGTGTCTGCTTAGTGGGTTACTCTGCCATTTCTAAAGTTAGGTCATGTAAGCTCTTTTTAGCTCTGTTAAATAGTTCTAAGTTATGTGCGGATTTTGTGTGCTAACTCTTATGTTCAAGGTGTTTATTTCTGGTTTCCAAGGTAATCTAGTGTGTACTCCAAAAAAGCCTCTTTTGGATGAGCCTTAATGGACTCTTTCCCTACCTCTTCTCTCTTCTTGGACTGCTTCTTGCCCTGCTTTTAATCCTTGCTATTGGCCCATGCATAACGAATAGGCTTAGGCAACAAGGGTAAGACAGGTTGAGGTTCATTACCAAAGGCTGCTAGCCACAGAGGGCTATGATCCCCTGAACTGGGGAAGCACCCCCGGTGCTCTCCACATTGCCAATGACGGGTAAGATTCCGGATGGACCGGAACAACCTAAGACAGGCGGTGGAGAAAGCTCACCACGCCCCCATAATTACAAGTCACGCGACACCCCAAGACGGGTAAAGCACCCAGCGTCCTGCACCAACCTAAGACAGGGCTCATGGCCAAGCTGCCTGGGTTACCAATGACGGGTAAGGGCAAGGACGGCTGGGGGCAACCTAAGACAGGGACCGCGTGCTAAAACAAAAAGGGGGAATCTGTGGGGCATGAGCCTGGCCAGGCCAGGCCAGGCCAGGCCCGGGTGCCCCCGCCCGAGCTGGAGCCAAGTAAGATGGCGCCCAGAGGAAGTAAGATGGGCGGAATCCAAAGTTGTTTACCACTAAAACTAATTGGCTGCGCAACAACAAGGGAGGTAACAAAACTAGTAACAAGTGTATAGACATAGGGCTAGTCCTATAAAAATCCCCCCCCCCAAGGTGTTTTTTAAGTGATTGATTGGTCCTTAGCCCTGCCCCAATGACTCTGCAGTTTTGTGTTATAAAAGGTACTATTATGCAGAAGGTGACTGAGTCCTTGCTAGACTTGACTCCCCGCTGCGTCTGATTGTCTCCGGGACCAGGAGGCTGGGGAACGGGCGGGCGAGCGGCACACTTACCTTTCCTCGGACCCAGTCCATCCTTGTACGGGTGGACTGAGACCCAACATCTGGCGCCTTGACCAAATTAGCGTTGGAGACTGGCGTTAAAGACTGGGTCCAACTCCTCCCTATGGTGTTGTTCCGGGTCCGAAACACGCCCTCTCATTGCGGACTGACACCATGCGAGGTCCTTTGTGGAGGGCCCCCACCAATAGCAGGCTTGCTTGACCTTGCCAGTGACTCCGTTGCCGATGCCCCTAGGTTACAGGCCCGGTTGAGAGCGCTCCAGATCATCCAGAACCAGGTCTGGAAACCTCTTGCAGCAGCCTACCAACCCAAGACGACAATTATCCCACATCCTTTCCAAATCGGTGATGCCGTGTATGTCCGAATCTAAAACTCTAGAGCCCCGGTGGCAAGGCCCTTTCACTGTGCTGTTGACAACTCCCACCGCTCTCAAGGTCGACGGAATCGCTGCGTGGGTCCACGCCTCACACGTGAAGCGAGCACCACCTCCCCAGGGCCCCGAGGATCCAGATAGACCAGCCAAATGGAAGCTCCAGCGCACTCAGAACCCGCTCAAGCTAAGACTTTCAAAAACTGTTTAATATTTGTGATGTTTCTGGCCTTTCCCCATTGTTTTTCCAATCCCCATGCTCCACAATTGTTAACGCGGGAAGTAATTTCCCCCACAGGACGGGTGGCCTGGTCTGTTAGTGGTTACATACCCCCAGGGCATGGTGGCCCACCTTATACCCGAACGTATGTCAACTGGTTACTGGGTTAGATACCTGGGATGTACCTGACCAAAATAATTTGACAAAAATCCCTAAAAATAGTCTTAACTATTGGGGCGTGTATGGCTCCCAGTCCCCAGTCAGTGGGACTCAACCCAGTCCAGCAAGAACAGAGTTCCCTCCCTCCAGTGAGGCAGGCTCTCCCCAGACCACCCCTTTTGCCAGCCACCCTTTCGCCTAGCTTGGCAAGTTTAACTCCAAACCCGGGTGCTGACTCAACAGTACCAGTGTCAAGCTTCAAAGATCTCCGAGGTCCAATAGATTTTAGGATTAAAATCTGTGCAAAGAGAAAAGGAGGGAATGAAGGACCCTTATGGGGGAGAGGGACAGGAAACTAGGCCTGGGCAAATATCAGGGGCTTCTTAAGAGGTTAGATGCTACCCAGAGCAGAACTGCCCCTCCCCTCCAGGAAACCTCTGGGCGCGCCCCAGAGCAGAGCTGCCCCTCCCTTCGGAGGGTCTCTAGGCGCACACTTATGATGTCACTGCGACCGGCCAATCCTGTAACACCTTAGCACTCTCCCTCAGCATTCTCCGGTATGCTAATTGTCCCTCCGAACCAACCAATCCCGTGCCACCTCTGCATTTTATACCAGCACTCTCCACCAGCATTCTTCGCCAGCATTCTCCCATATGCTAACGGTCCCTCTGAACTGACCAATCCTATGCATGCGTTAGGAATATGCTAATTCGTTGCCTATATAACCTGTGTGAAACTGCCGCTCAATGCTCCTCACTGCCTGAGGTGGGGGGCCCGTTTGTGCAAACGTACAATAAATACCTCATGCTTTTTGCATCAGCTGGTTTGGAGTCTGGGTTTTTGGGCGTCCTCTCGAGCAAGTGGGCATCTCTGCAACTGAGAGGTCCAACACTCTACATCAGAAATTGGCTGTGGAGTGGTGAACTGGCCACCAATCTTGAAATCAGATGACTGCCTTTTAGTCCAATGGCTACTATGCACTTTCTTTCTCTCTCTCTCTTTCTCTCTCTCTCTCTCTCTCTCTTTCTCTCTTAGTTGAAGAGGCAGAGAGAGAAGAGAGTTCCCATCCATTGGTTTGTCCCTCCAAATGCAATGGCTGTAGGAAGTAAGTGGTGGGCAGTAGGGCAGTACAAAGCTGGGAGCTGGGAACTCAATCCAGGGCTCCCTTGTGGATGGCAGGAACCAACCTCTGGGGCCATCCCTGCTGCCTCCCAGGATCCACATTAGCAGGAAGCTGAAGTAGGGACCAGAGCTGGAGTTTCCATCCAATTGCTCCAACACGAGATGCAAATGTCCTGTGGAGGTCATCCAGGGAAAAAATCCCTAGCTAATGGCAATAAAAACTTCCCAGCTCCGCCCACAAAGACAAAGTACCTAACTGGGAAAACCCATCGGCCCCCAAGGAAACAAACTCTCCCTGAACCGAACTGAAAGGCGGCTGCCGATACAGGTATGTCGTTTGTGCGGCAGCAGTCGGCCTGTGGCTGTCCCGCCTGCGGGCTGCTCCATTTCTCCTGTTCAATAAATCTAACTCTGCTCCCTCTCTCTGACGGCTCTGGCGAAGTCTTTCACCACCCACCACACCAGCCTCAATCAGTCACTCCCTGCAACAGTCCCAACCTGCATCTTAACCACGAGGCAAAAGGCCTGCTCCTAGCTCCCTAGCTGTGGACTCTTCATCGAATTACTTGCCTCCTCTGTCAAATGGGAACATAGACATCCACTCACAGGGCTAATGTGAAAATGAAATCAAAATGCATTAAAATGCCTTGTACCTATTACAATTGTTTATGTCTTTAAAGGTGGGAGTGAGCAAAGAAGACTTCAAAGAGGAGATGAGAGTTGGTTTCAAAGGATGGAGAGACTTAGGCTTGCACAAAGGGGAGAGAATGTCTTCAAATGTAGTGGAGCAGGGGCCTTGTCTGTCTTGGCCACTATATGCCCCCCAGCATAGAGAACATTTACCGAACAGAGAAGGAACGCAATATACATTTGTTGGAAGATTTTAGGAGCAGCCGTGGAGTCAGAGAGGATGCATTTGTGTGGGAGCCGGGAGGCGGCAAGGCTCACGTCCCTGCTGCTGGAAGCTGGCCGTGATATGGGATGGGCAGGTAGCTGGTTTCGGAGAGTGGAGCGAGAAATGCCTGCAAGCCACCTCCTCCAACCCCCAAGTGCATCTATCCTCCCATTTGTCAACAAAACACCCCCTTTCCCAGATGCCTCTGTTTCATCCGGGACCTGGGGCAGGAAGACCCCAGGGTATTGAGCTCCACGGGGAATTCTACGAAGGTATCATAAAACTCCCAGGTGGCTTCCTGTCTGTAGAGGCGGCTCTGACCTCATAAAGAGGCCAACAACTGGGCGAGCTCCCTTCTGCTGGAGACCGGGACTGGAGGCGGTGCCAGGTGCTCTCTCTGCTTCCCCAGCCCTACCCGCTTCTCCTCCTGGGTCCACTGCCCACTCATGACAGATATTTCTCTGTGTGGGTCACATGTGTGAGTGTGTGTGTGTGCGTGTGTGTGTCTGTTTGCTTTCTCATCTTCTGAATAAAAGTTACTTATGTTGGTCCTAAGAATTCTTACCTTTGTGCGTGGCAAGAGCCTGGACTAAAAATTAACCCCCACTTCAGTTTCTTCCACGCTGCAGAGCGGGGCCTGGGGAGACAGGAGAGCAGACTGGGTAGAGTAGGGTCGGGTGGGCTGCTGAGGTGAAAGGGGAACTCATCGGTGTGCACACACACACACACACACACCCGGGTTGGAGGTGGCATGCCCTGTGGCAGTGCTTTCTGTCCCTCACAGGAAGTCAGAATGGAATCCTGAGAGCCGCCGGCCAGTGCTGCCACCCGGAACCCAGAGCCCCTGGCCTCCCCAGGCCAACCCGACCTAGCCCTTGAGTGAGCAGGCAGCCTGCCCTGGATGGCTCGGAGCACCCATCGTCTGCCTCTTCCCCTTCCTCATCAAAGGCATTAGAGGCAGCAGGCCACCCTCACGGCTCTCTCAGCCTCATTTGTGACGGTTAAGTGAACCTGTTAGCAACTGCATTAGCCAATCTCTCATCAAAGCCCTATCCCTCCCAGCCCTCCCCGCGCATCCCCCTCCTCTTGTTCTGCCCCCTCACCACCTGCACTCCCTGCCCCCCTCCCTCGCCTCCCTGTCCTGCTCTTTCTCCCTCTCCCTCCCTCGTGCCTTCGGATGGAATGGAGCCTTTCCTCCCGCAGACTGTGGGCCGTGGTGAGCACCACAGGCAGAGGGTGGGGTGGAAGGGAGGCAGGGCAGCGGCAGGTGCAATGGCCAAGATTGCAACATTAGGTGGAGGGCACTGCATTAGAGAGCTCGCCTAGAATGGATGAGCCAGACGCAGAAGGTAGGATCACAAAGACGCAAACTGAAAATGCAGCGCCTGGCCCCTCCGAGACACAGGGTTCCCTCCCCTGCAGGATGGGTTGTGGTGAAGAGGGCACGGGGTCCGATAATGAGAGCAAAGAGTGCTGAGGTCCGATAATGAGTGCAAAGAGCCGGGCTCAGATTATGACGTTGAGGATGGTGGCTGTTGTTACTATAAGGACGTGATATTTACATAATTGACAGGTATGGATCTCTCAATTAGGGAAAACTACACTAAAAAGAGGAGCTTACTATTTGGGGGAAAATAACATGAAGTAATGCTTGTAAAACTAAGCGGCTTCCAAGAGTAACAATCTACTACATAAATGCCCAATTTATGTTTTTTTTTTTTAAATTAGCTCTCAAATAAGAAGGAACAACTTAGAATAAGAATTTTTTTATTACTTGTTTTTTTAAAATTTTATTTAATGAACATAAATTTCCAAAGTACAGCTTATAGATTACAATAGCTCCCCCCCATAACTTCCCTCCCACCTACAACACTCCCCTCTCCCACCCCCTCTCCTCTTCCATTCACATCAAGATTAATTTTCAATTATCTTTATATACAGAAGATCAATTTAGCATATATTAAGTAAAGATTTCAACAGTTTGCACCCACACAGAAACACAAAGTGTAAAATACTATTTGAGTACTTAGTTATAGCATTAATTAAACACCTAAGAATAATTGTGTATTAATTACAGAGTTCAACCAATAGTTTTAAGTAGAACATAATAGAATAAGAATTAAACTCTGGGAAAAGATTAGGGAAAATGATAATCATGGAGAAAAAAATTAAAAAAAAAAAACAGAAACAGAAATGAATAACGTTTTGTTCCCACTATGATTTGTATGCAGTTTGTTTCCCCAAGGTTCGTGTGCTAGAAGCTTGCTCCCTGACAAAGTGGTGCTGAGAGGCGGTGGAACCTTGAAGAGGTGGAACTTGAAGCCAAGTGGGCGGCCGTTAGGTCACAGGCGCCACCTTCAGAAAGGACCAATGCCCATCTCAAGGGTTAGGTCTCCAGGGACTGGATTTGTTACTGTGTCTGTGGGTTGTTAAAAAGTGAGGCTCCAGGGCTGGCATAGTGGCACAGTGAGTTAAGCTGCTGCTTGGGACATTGGCATCCCATATGGGAGCACCTACCCCAGCTACTCTGCTTCTGACCCACCTTTCAGCTAAGGCACCTGGAAGACAGCGGAAGATGGCTCCAGTACTTGGGTCCCTGACACCCATATGGGAGACCAGGGTGGAGCTCCGAGCTCCTGGCTTCAGCCTGGCCGAGACCAGGCTATTACAGGCATTTGGGGAGTGAACCAGCGTGTGCAAGCTCTGTCTCTCTCTTGGTTGTTCCACCTTTCAAACAAATAAAGTTTTCTCTTTTGTAGTTTCTTAATTTCCTTAACAGTAAGTTAACATCAGCATGACTGTAAGAGAAGGACAAGATAACTTTAGACTGATAGCCCGTGAACTTCACTCCCGTGAAGTTCCGGGAGTGAGTTGGAAGTGAAACCTTCACTTCTGCTTTGCTAGTTGTGGTCCGGGTAGGTTCTGCCTCCGGATGATTTCGCTACCCCTTCCAACAGTCGCGTAAGCACCTCTTTCTGTGTTAAATTTCTTGCAGCTTAAAATTGCCAGAGTGCTTTGTTCCCCACGCAGACCCTGACTGACGGATGGGCTTGAGAGCACAGGCCACAGGGAGCAGTGCCAGGGACTCAATATGAGGACCACGGCGCAGCAAGAGGCAGGAGCTGCTCACCGCTCTGAATTTCTCTCCCGTCCACCAAATCCTTCCCAAACCAATTAAGCCCTTTTGCTCTCTGGCCATCCTCTCCAGAAAAGCAGAAGAAGCAGACACAGGGAACTAGTAGCTGCTACAGAAATGTGCATCGCAGCCCGGCCCGCGTGTGCCTGGGATGTGATGGTGGGGACTCACAGATTAGTGCTGGCGGAAGGGTCCTGCCGGGGAGCCTTCCAGTTTTGTGAGATTCCAGAGCGAGATTGGATGACACCACTGGGCCACGCCTTCCATCCAGGCAAGATTTATTTCCCTGGGGGAAAGTACCCAGGAAGCCAAAAGCCTCTCACCTGTCCCTGAAGCTCATTTCCCCTTGGCTGACACCAGACAGTAAAAGGTATTAATACCCAAGCTGGGTGATCAGCCTTCAATAAATAATGCTGGTTGTCCTAATGTACCTGGCATGAAATATTCAGAACTATTAATGCATCTTGGTTTAAGCAGTCACCAGTGCTTTTTGTCCAAATCAGTGGTGAACGTCGGTTCTATTAGCTTTTTTTTTTTTTTTTTAACACAGATCTGATGTGGGCTGCATTCTCAAGGTTCCAGGAAGAGCCACCGGGCAGCAACTCAGTGCAGAAGGTGGGGAGCTATGAGTAGAGGAATATGTGATGGGCATAATGGCCGGAGCTCTCGTGAGGATTCCTGGCCTGTTCCAAGCATGGCACTGGCTACCTGGAGAACATGGGCTTCTTTGGCCAAGGCGGGTCAGATCAAGGCATTGCTTCCTTGATTGTAAGCATTTAAAATGCTTCCAGTCTTCTGAGGCTCTAGAAGGGAACACAGGACAGCGACCACCCAGATCGGGAGTAGGACTCAAATTACCACAGGAAGCTTTGGGCAGCTGGAGACTGAGAGCACTGGGCTCAGGGGTCCTGTTGATGGACAGATGGTTGACATGTCTATAAATCATGCTGAGGCCCTGCGCTCCTGATTGGCAGGTGCTTAGTGTGGGGAGGAGTGGGGGAGCTCTGACAGAAGGGAGCGAATCTGCACCCAGCAGGGCAGGAGTTCTTCATGCCTCCCTTTCTCTTCTTTGGATCATTTTTGGGATACTCAATTAAAGGATGAGAACCGCTGGTGTTGCGAGCTCCCCAGGCAGAGCTGAATTGTGGGAGCTCCCCATTCCCAGCCCCGGCACCCTCCCCAGATCTCGGAAGCAGCTGCTCTTCCCAACACGGCCGCTGTCTCAGCTGATGCCCGTTTCCCCTGATGTTTGCCGTCCGCAGCCACTTTGTAGCTCTCAGAAGCCAGGAGGGAAGTGTGGAAGAAAGCCCCACCGCCCAGACTGGCCCCCACAGAGTGCAACTTAGTGTACGTGCAGGTTCCACTCCAAGCCCATCTTTCTGCACTCGGTTTGGTGATGCTGCGGTGAGAGCTTTGGAAATGTCATTTCTGCTTTGCTAATTGGCACCCTGCAAGCTTCCCAGAGGCTGGAGAGGAGAGGAGATCCCCTTTCCTCTCTGCTTCCAGGTCCGATCTGCATCACACAGCCTCGCTCCCTGGCAGGCAGAGGCAGCCCAGCCCACAGTAGCAGCTGTTGTCCTCTGCCCAGCCTCTGGCTGTTGCAGGCCCCGGGGCCAGGGCTCGGCCCTGCATGACTGTCGCGTGTCCAGGTCCACCTTCTCACTGAGTGGTGCAGCCAGTGGGTGGACGTAGTGGCTGTGTTTTCCCATGACGCTCAACTTTCTCTAGCGCTGGCTCTCACCCACAGACTCCATATTTGTGCTGTTAGATATTTGGGCCTATGATAGGCATCTTTGATCTTACAGGACCAAACACTTATTTCTCCTCTTTCCCAGAGGCCTCTCCTTTTCTCTTATTTGACTTAATAAACACTGCGGCAGGCAGCCAGCGGCTTGAGCCCACAGTCCCGGCACACCCTGGACGCCTCTCCCCACACTGCCTGCCGCCCAGCAGCAGCTCTCCCCTGGCCTGCGCCCTCTCTGCTTCACCCTAGGCCACGCGCCCATCAGCTGGCGGGGGGGATCCATCTCCGGGATGGGAGGGCAAGGGAATGCTTCCCTCTGCAGCTCCTGGGCGAGCTGAGTGAGGCGGGAGGAGGCAGCAGGCAGGTCTCTTCCCAGTAAGTGCAAGAGCCCTCTCCCCCATTCAAGTTGCCCATAAGCTGAGCCTCGATTTTCTCATCTGCTAACTGGGGCTTAGAACCAGAGGCTACCACAGGACTTTAAATTCTTTTTTTTTTAATATTTATTTATTTATTTAAAAGTCAGAGTAGAGAGAGAGAGGAGAGAGAGAGAGAGAGAGAGGGGTCTTCCCTCCACTGGTTCACTCCCCAATTGGCCACAATGGCAGGAGCTGTGCCGATCTGAAGCCAGGAGCCAGGAGCCAGGAGCTTCTTCCGGGTCTTCCACGAGGGTGCCGGGGCCCAAGGACTTGGGCCATCTTCTACTGCTATCCCAGGCCACAGCAGAGAGCTGGATCAGAAGTGGAACAGCTGGGTCTCGAACCGGCACCTATATGGGATGTCAGTGCTTCAGGCCAGGGTGTTAACCTGCTGCGCCACAGCGCCGGCCCCAGGACTTTAAATTCTGATGCTCAAATCTTTATCCTAGAAAAGAGGAGAGAAAGCTAAGGAAGCCCAAGGTGGAATGGACTACGCCCCAGATGGCACTGCTTAGCTGGGCTGAAGCCACACTCAGAACCCAGGTGGTTTTGGTTACTCCAGGCTTACTCATCCTTGATGTACCTCACAGGGACCAGAGGAGGAAGAGAGGAGGCGGCGGGGTGAAAGGGAGAGCCGCCAGGCCGAGGTGAACGCCTCCCGTTTGGTTCCCGGGCTCAGGCCCGTGTCCAGGGCAGGTGGGCATGGCCGGCTCTGTTGGCTCCTGAGTCCCCTCCCCTGCCTGGCTTCCCTCCCAGAGCCCTGGGGATGGGGCGGAGCCTGGCTGAAGGCTGCCGTGGGGCTCCCTCTGCCCTGTCTCCCGCAACATCGCCACGGCGCCTTCTCCCAGGACACCGGGCACCACCCATGGTCAGCAGCCACTGCTGTGTCTCCGGCCACCCTCGGAATGACAGAGCCCCCTCCTCCCACCCCCTGACCTTCCATCATGCGGACCCTTTAAACAGGCCTGGCCTCAGCTTGGGAAACAATATTTCCTTACCATCACTGCCATAAGTCGTTGGAGGAGATGATCGCCCGGTGAGATGGATTTCCCCTTGGCTGTGCCCCGTGGAAATCGACCCTGCGCAGGTCCTGATGAGGGGCCAAGGTGAGGCAGGGGCCAGCCCTTAGACCCGTGGTCTCGGATCCCGGCTGGGGATTCTCCCATCTACCCCTGCAGTGTCTGCTAAGTGTTTAACACTCTTCATTCAGCTAGTCCGATGGCTGCCCCAGGCTCCCCAGGAGGTCCCGAGTCCCTCCCTCTGTTCCCAAGCTGGTGTCATCTCACCCAGTGTGGACAGAGAGCAGCCTCCTACCTGCGGCTCGGGCTCCCTCATCCCTGCCCTCACCCGGCCTCCGACCTGGGGCAGTCAACACTTGGGCTCTCAGCATCAGCGCTGGGGAACGCTGGTGTGGACAGCCTGGCTGCTGCTGGGCACAGATGCCTCAGAGAGATCACCCAAGTGGGGGAGGGACCATGGCTGGGGGAGGGGTTGTGAGGGAGGAAGCAGTCTCCGGAAAGACCCAGAGCTTTCTCCAGCTGAGACAGGAACGCTGCCCACTCCTCTGCATTTCACTCGCACACAGTGGCTTGCAGTGGCTTGTTTCAGGGGCCCTGCAGCTTGGACAAGCCACCAGTCCTGCCTGCCTCTCCACTCCCGGCCTTGCTGCAGCCTGGCTCTGCACGGCCCCCTACCCACTCCACCCCTACTTGTTTTGCTTTTCTGGGCATCTCCCAGCCTGTAGTAGCCCATTTTTTGCTACTCTGGCACAATATCCTAGGCTGGGTATTTAAAAAGCAAAGAGGCTCATTCGGCTCACAGCCCCACCTAGGCAGCCTCTTGGCTACAGCACGACATGGCAGGTGGCATCATGGCAGGACCATGAGCAAGGCGGACTTCACGTGGAGACAGGTAGCCCGAGAGACTGAGCCAGCGGTCTCGCTGCTCTTCAGCCGCCTCTGTCCAGAACCACCTGCAGAGGGCAGCTCTTCGGTGACACAACCACCTCCCACTAAGCCCCGCCTCTTAGAGGCCCCGCTACCTCCGACCCTCACCACGCTGGGGGCCAAGCTTCCAACACGGGAAGGACAAAGTCCATCCGCCTGCGCGCCCCTTAGAGTCTCCGTTTCCTGTCTGCGGCACCCACATTCTCCCCAGTCCCTCAGCATCAGCGCGTGTGTCCGATGCCACCACTGTGTGGCGCCCTTCCTTTTCCATCCTGTAGCTGCGGGAGAGACCCCACAGGCAGGACTGGCGGAACCTGGGTCCCCTTTGTCACCACCCGGCCTGGGTGCGCTCCCGGATGTCTGATGCAGTTTGAATCTGCACAGATGGAGGCGTCTCCTACGGAAATGCAGCTTCCTCCCTATTCTCAGATTCAGAGCTTGGGTCACAGCAGGTGCCCGGGGACCCAGAGCCTCTCACTCCTAGCGCAGCCCCGCCGCCCCCACCCCAGAGGAGACAAAGCCTGCACCAGCGCAAGGTGTGCTTCTCTTCCCACGGTGCCACGGCTGCAGGGCTGGCCCTGGCCAGGCTCAGTCCAGGTTCTTATCTTGACACGAGGGAAAATTCAAGGAAGACACAGATAAAGGTGAGCAGAAAGGCAAGGTTGACTTAAAGTCAAAGTACACTCAGGGGATAAGCAGAGGCAGGCTTGAGAGAGAGAGAGAGTGAATTGCTATCGAGGTTCACCACTTTTTTTTTTAAGACTTATTTATTTATTTAAAAGAGTTAGAGAGGGAAAGATCTTCCATCTATTGGTTCATTCCCCAAATAGCCACAGTGGCCGGGGCTGGTCCAGGCTGAAGCCAGGGGCTTCATCTGGGTTACCCATGTAGGTAGCAGGGGCCATCTCTGCTGTTTCTCCCAAGCCATTAGCAGGG
Organism: Lepus europaeus; assembly: GCF_033115175.1. Classification (NCBI taxonomy): domain Eukaryota; kingdom Metazoa; phylum Chordata; class Mammalia; order Lagomorpha; family Leporidae; genus Lepus; species Lepus europaeus. The sequence continues at coordinate 106,764,756 of NC_084831.1, forward strand.
AGCTGGATTGGAAGTGGAGCAGCTGGGAACATGAACCAGTGCCCCTACTGGATGCTGGCAGCGTAGTTGATGGCTTTAGCCACTATGCTACAGCACCAGCCCAGGGCTGTCCTTTTTTTTATACTATCTGCAGGCATATGGGGTGGTGTCTGGAGTGGGGTTTAATTGACTACTCAAGCAAGGCGGAGTTTAGGGTGGGGCTTGAGTGCTGCCCATTTCTGTGTCCTTTGTTAGAAACCTTGATGCATCACGGCATCAGGTACCTTAATGGGAGTGGATACATTAGCTATGGTAATTTTATTCAAATTTCTTTTTTTTTAAACTTTTATTTAATGAATATAAATTTCCAGTATACAGCTTATGGATTACAATGGCTTCCCCTTCCCATAATTTCCCTCCCACCCGCAACCCTCCCCTCTCCCGCTCCCTCTCCCCTTCCATTCACATTAAGATTCATTTTCAATTCTCTTTATATACAGAAGATCAATTTAGTATACATTAAGTAAAGATTTCAACAGTTTGCACCCACATAGAAACACAAAGTGAAACATACTGTTTGAGTACTAGTTATAGCATTAAATCAAAATGTACAGTACATTAAGGACAGAGATCCCACATCAGGAGCAAGCGCACAGTGGCTCCTGTTGTTGACCCAACAAATTGACACTCTAGTTTATGGCACCAGTAACCACCCTAGGCTGTCATCATGAGTTGCCAAGGCTATGGAAGCCTTCCAAGTTCACCGACTCTGATCATATTTAGACAAGGTCATAAAAGACAGGGTGAGGATAGTAACCAATGATCCTAAGAGTGGCATTTACCAGGTCTGAACAATTATACAGCATTAAGTGGGGAAGAGAACCATCAGTACACACAGGTTGGGGGTAGAGCCATTGGTGGTAGAGTAGAGGTTATGATTACAAAGGAATGAGGCCCAAGTGCACTAGACAGCGTCTAGAACAAAGGACAGAGTCATTATTAGAGGAGCTAAGAAAGGTGCTATCTAAGCTACAATTAAATTTTCTGATTGAGAGGCAAATAGAACCTGATAGAAGGGGCTTGATAATAATCTGTTGGGCTTTAGGCCTTGTAAGTTAAGAGGCCCAGACCTATCTATCTCTTCACATGGGGTATATCCTAAGGGAGGTGTGAACCTCCTAGGGGAAGGCACTCTGTTGACTTTCATTACTTGGCTGGCCTGGGAGGAGAGCTGGCCAGGTAAAGGCAGGTGGCATCTCTAACAAGAAATTTACAGTTCTGCCTGCAATGTTGCTGACCCTACTTGACCATCCCCTCAGCTGCAGTGGTCACTTTGGAAGTTGGGCTGAGTGAAGGGCTTTTCAGCTTGGAGCCAATAAGATCTGTGGCTCTGACCTGGGCATCCTTCGACTCCAGGGCAGGTCCATTTCCAGTGACCCAACTCTTGGCAGAGCTGCCAGGGCTCTTCACAAGCTGACTTCTGCTGAAGCCCAGACTTACCACATTGAAAGCCACTGCAGTGGACTGGCCTGTTGGGTCTCCTTGAGGGCAGATCACCGTACAGATCAGCCATTAATAGGCCTGCCACCCATTGCTTCTGATGCCTAGCTTTCTTTTCCTCCTGGTTTGTGTTAAAGCAGACCAGAGGATGCAAGTCAAGGGAGTGCCCATGTCCCATCTCTAATCTTCGGTGGCCTGAACTACAAGTCTATAGTCACAGGCATGTTCTGTAGTAGTTTTTCTAATGTAGACAATGCCCATGAGGAAAATTATATTCTCACTTTAAAACTTTCTTTCCCTTTGGTCTGAAAGGGAGGTTTTTTTTTTTCTACTTACTGTATACTTCGCTGATGGCGATGTGAATCTAGCTATGAGATTATTATTTAAGCTCTTATTTTGGCTATGCTATTACAGAAAAATGTTAGCCATCTCTTATAAGGTCTAAAGATTAAATTGTGCGTCCTACAGATTCCTTCATAATAGAATTAGTTTCCTACCTTGAAGAGAATAGAGAAATGAAAGAACAAGTTGGCCTTAGGATAGAGAAATGAGGGAGCAAGTCCTAGATCACTTGCTGACAATAGCAATATTACATGAATACTTAGCAAACCGTTTCAACCCTTAGATAAGAACTTAATAAAACATTTACCAGAAGGTCCAATGCCTTCTATAAATTTTAAGAATTATGTATTTGAAGACACCTCTTAAATATCTAAGATGGTGTAGTTTGTTTAGCCAGTAAACTTAAGCACAACCATCTAAAATGTTTTTAGTTTCTTTCTACCAACAAGTTTAAAACATATGATACACAGATTCAGGTCACACAAATTAAAATGTATCTTTGATTGATTTTAGCAGCTTAAATTTATGGACAATCTTATCTAAAAGCCATTTAAAATAGAACTCTTAATAAAATTTCCCCATGTGGACATACAATATGTACGCACATATAACATAGCATAATAGACCAATATCAAAATCCAAAATATCTGGTTGAACTAAGATTCCTTAAAATCATGACATAACATAGACCAAATTTGATCATTGTTACAAGGTGATTATTCAAGTCTTTGAAAATAAGCACATAGTTAAATAACCCATAGCTCTTAATAAAAATTCAGCTGTTTTTGAACAATTAGAATTTAACAGACATCAAGAGAACATAATAGATTACTTTAACACATTGCTCTAACAGTGCATCAGAGTTTAATTCTATGTCAAAGAGAAATTGAGCTTCCTGTGATCTTTTGCTGTGAGGTTTCCTTCCTTTACCTTCTTTCATATTGGTGACCATGTTTCTGTGTTTCTGTGTGTAACACATCTTTAAGCATCTTTTGCAGGGCAGGATGAGTGGCAACAAATTCTTCCAGTTTCTGTTTGCTATGAAAAGTCTTAATTTCACCTTCATTCACAAATGAGAGCTTTGCAGGATATAATATTCTGGGCTGGCAGTTTTTCTCTCTTAGTACCTGGGCTATGTCTCGCCATTCCCTTCTAGCTTGTAGGGTTTCTGATGAGAAGTCTGCTGTGAGTCTAATTGGAGATCCTCTGAGAGTAATCTGACGATTCTCTCTTGCACCTTTTAGAATCTTTTCTTTATGTTTCACTGTGGTGAGTTTGATTATGACGTGTCGTGGTGAGGATCTCTTTTGGTCATGTTTATTAGGGGTTCTATAAGCTTCCTGTACTAAGATGCCTCTGTCCTTCTCCAAACCTGGGAAATTTTCTGCTAGTATCTCACTGAAAATGCCTTCTAATCCGTTCTCCTTCTCCATGCCTTCAGGAACTCCTAGAACCCGAATGTTAGATTTTTTAATAGTATCCTGTAGATTCCCGACAATAATTTTTAGATTTCTAATTTCTTCTTCTTTTCTTTGGTTTGCCTGTTTCCTTTCCTGTTCTCTGTCTTCTAAGTCTGATATTCTCTCTTCTGCTTCGCCCATTCTGTTTTTAAGGCTCTCTAATGTGTTTGTCATTTGATCTATTGAATTCTTCATTTCATTATGATTTCTCGTCACAATCACCATTTCTTGTTCCACTAGTTGTTTCATTTCATTTTGATTCCTCCTTAATATTTCACTTTCACGAGAGAGATTTTCTATCTTGTCCTTTAAGGATTTCTGTAGTTCAAGAATTTGTTTTTGAGAACTTCTTAATGTTCTTATCAATTTTTTGAGATCCGTTTCTTGCATTTCTTCTATCTCATCATCTTCATAATCTTGAGTTGGGGTGTCTTTTTCATTTGGGGGCGTCATAGTGTCTTCCTTGTTCTTGTTACCTCGGTTTTTGCATTTGTTGTATGGCATGTTGGAGATATTTGGTTTCTTCACTGTGGTGTTTTTTTTTTTTCTTGTTATACTATGACTCTAGATTAAGTGGACTGTCTGCTTTTGGTGGAGCCTTAGAGGCTTGAGATGGGTGTGGACTGAGAGCTGTGTTTGGTTCCTCAGGGTTGAGGGTGTGTCAAGATGACACTCCCAGGTTAGGTGTGGTAAATGTCTCTTTCTTTTGTTGATTCGAAAGGGAAGTAATTCCGCACAGCTGAATGTAATTGGAGGTAGTTAGCAGGCAAATGATATACCCACAGGAGCCAGAGATCAGAAGCTCTTTCCCAAGGACCACACAGGGAATCTCTGCTGCCCTCGGTGTGGGCTCCAATTCTCCTGCAGTCTCCCACTGGGTTGCCAAGTTAGATGCTAATCTCCAGTTATTTCACCCCTCCCCCCAGAGTCAGGTTTTTCTGCTAGGCTCAGGGCCGGTGCAGACCTGAGGTCGCCCTGCTTATGACGTATGTCAAAAATGGCTCCTGCTCTTTGTCTTGCTCGCCCTTGAGGGGTGAGCGGAGAGAGAGAAACTCGTGTCCGTTTCGGTCACTTTTTTTTTTCCCCTCTCTCTCTTCTAGTTAGCCTGGTGAACTTTTCCCCACGGAGTTTCAAGCCTCGTTCCCTTTAGCCTCCTCTTTCCGCTTGCCCGCTGGTATCTCGGGCTATGGAGGTTCGGCTCACCTCGCGTTCCAGCGCTGGTGCGTTGAGTCTGCTGCTGGTGTCCCGAACTTGGGCTCCCACGCTCTCCACGCAGGTCCACTGTGAATCACTAGTTCCGGAAGAGTTTCCTCTGCTGTTTCTTCCCCTACTCTTCCTTGACCCTGCAGTATCTCCACTTTTATTAACCTGTGTCTTGCTGAAGAATATCAATGTGCTCCCTTCCTATTCCACCATATTCAAATTTCAATATAATGACCTCAAGGCCATTGCAGGAACAAAGCCTGCAGCCATATTGGGTAGTCCCAGCTGGTTCTGGTGCTTAGGTGGTGAGACCCAGCGGCTGAGGTCTGCATGCAAGGGCATGGGGCTTGGGTTGTGCATGCATGGCTGCCATGCATGTGCGAAAGTCCTCAGCTCCCCTGGCTAGCCACTTCACCGTGTCCTTTCCCTCTCCACCCCCAGTCCCTGTTTCCATGTGAAGTCAGTGAAACCCCAAGGGGTCTAGGACCCCCATGAAGCCTCCAGATCTGCAGTGGGGTCCTGAGCGCTGTTGTCCCCGTGGTAGCTCCTGGTTGGCCTCTAGGTGCTCACAGGCCGGGGGAGGGCAGCTCCATCTCTCTGGCTGCAGAAGTTGGAGTTTTGAGTCTGAAACTCCACTTGACCCATATGAAAGCCAGATGCACAGGTGCAGGTTCGGAGGGGAGTGGACCCCAGGGCTGACCTCAGTCCTGCAGATGGCTGGGCAGTCCTTTACCCAGCTCCCCAGACTGAACCACGGCTGGAGAGAGGTAGGACTTTTTACCTAGAGTTAAGGAGGGCTCCTTCCTGCTTCTGACCGTCCCAGGGGCCTCCTCTGCCAGCTGAGCTCTGACCTTTCAAACCTCAGTGTGGAGGCTGCTTTCTCTGAGGCTCCCTTGGCCTCCCCGAGCAGGTGTCCAACACCCCTCTCCCTGGCCCCCCACCCCATCCTGCTCCTCTGTGAGTTTGTCTCCCATGGGAGCCTGGCCCCACCAGGCAGGACAGGAACGGGGCTGCAGTACTCAGAGCTCCTGCACGGAGGAAGTATTTGTCGAATGAGCAGTATTCTCTGAGCCCTGGAGGAAGGGTGGGCTGTCTCCCAGTAGCCATGACCACAGTCCCAGGAGAAGTCCGTGTCTCCCAGTGTCACGGGTTTGGGTACTTTGTGATCAGGGTTGGCCTGGCATGAAGGGACAGTGCCATCTAGCGGTGGCTGGATGACAGCAACAACACGGCCCCAGAGCTGCTGGGTGAAAGGGCCATCTTCCACGGGAGTCCTTGGGCATTGACTAATTTCTTAGCAAACCAGCGGCCTTCCCTGCCATATAGGGGGTGTTACAATCTCAGCTTAACTGGTTCCCTGCCTGGGGGATGCCCAGAATCAGGCTGGCTGTGGCCATAAGAGGCCCAGTTTAGGATTGGGCTAATCGAAAGCAGCTTGATGGGGCTGGCACTGTGGTGTAGCGGGTAAAGCTACCACCTGCAGTGCTGGCATCCCACGTGGGTGCAGGGGCCCAAGGACTTGGGCCATCTTCTGCTGCTCTCCCAGGCACAATAGCAGGGAGCTGGATCAGAAGTGGAGCAGCCGGGACTCGAACCGGAGCACATATGGGATGCTGGCACTGCAGGCAGCGGCTTTACCCACTCTGCCACAGTGCCAGCCCCTCCCAGAGCATTTTAATGCTGCTCAGTTTTACCCCCCTCTCAAGCTGGGATCCTCAAGAAGCAGATTTTAGCTGGAGATCAGCGGGCTGGAAGTTCTCTTGGGATGATGGTGTGTATGGGACAGGGGACAACGGCCTCTGGGCTGGGTGGATCGAGGGGCTGAGCTGCCCTGCAATCTGGAAAACAGCCCTGGCCGGCCCTGCAGGGGGCTTGGGGGCTAAAATGACCTCCAGGTTATCCACAATGCGGGTGCACGAGCTGGGCCTCACGCTCATGCTGGCCCACCCTGGGTGCACACTGGCGTGGGAGGAGCTGGCGGCACTCCCTGCAGCTGAGACTGTGTCCTGCATTGGTGGTGGGGGGGTGGGGGGTGCGGGCCGTGGTGTGGCATGGCTTCTGCCACTCTTCCATGGGGATGTCGCTGGCAGCAGCGAGCCAGGCAAGTCGGGGGCTGTGTTCTGCTTTCTGAACTCCCCACCAGCTCCTGAAGGGGTGATGGCCACAGGCCCCCTCCCCCCCGGGGGGGATTCTGCTCTCTGCTCTCCTCTGCTCAGCCTCCTCTCAGAGGAGGTGCGGGCTAGGGTCTGGAAGGCAGAGGCTGCAAAGGAAGCGGAGGGGCTGACGCTGTGATGTAGCAGGTGAAACTGCCGCCTGCAATGTCGGCATCCCATATAGGCACAGGTTCAAGAACCAGCTGCTCCACTTCCAATCCAGCTCTCTGCTATGGCCTGGGACAGCAGTAGAAGATGGTCCAAGTCCTTGGGCCCCTGCACCCACGTGGGAGATATGGAAGAAGCTTCTGGTTCCTGACTTCAGATCAGCTCAGCTCTAGCCATTGCGGCTATCTGGGGAGTGAACTAGTGAATGGAAGACCTCTCTCTCTCTCTCTCTCTCTCTCTCTCTTTCTCTCTCTCTCTCTGCTTCTGCCTCTCTGTAACTCTGCCTTTCAAATAAATAAATAAATCTTTAAAAAAAAAAAAAAAAAAAAGAAGGAAGGAAGAAAGGAAGCCGAGACCCTGTCTCTAATTGCCAGTGATGAGATCTTTGGAAAACGTCCTTGTTCCTATTCCCATCATGCAGGGGCCCAAGTCAAATGTGAACGTCCGTGCTCTGTTTTCAGAATTTCCCTGCTAGGTGGTTAACTGTCCCTTTGTGTGAGCAGTTAATTAACATTGTGTTCAGGACAGCGGAGATCAGAGAGTGTGATTTGCTCAGGAGTTTGTTTCCTTTTTTTTTTTTTTTTTGACAGGCAGAGTTAGACAGTGAGAGAGACAGAGACAGAGACAGAGAGAAAGGTCTTCCTTTTGCCATTGGTTCACCCTCCAATGGCTGCTACAGCCATTGCTCTGTGCCAACAATCTGAAGCCAGGAGCCAGGTGCTTCTCCTGGTCTCCCATGCTGGTGCAGGGCCCAAGCACTTGGGCCATCCTCCACTGCCTTCCCGGGCCATAGCAGAGAGCTGGACTGGAAGAGGAGCAACCGGGACAGAATCCGGCGCCCCAACCGGGACTAGAACAAGGGGTGCCTGCGCCGCAGGCAGAGGATTAGCCTAGTGAGCCTGGGCGCCAGCCAGGAGTTTGTTTCTTTCATTGATGTCTGTTTCCTAAGAGAACTGGCCTAGCTGGGGAGGCGGGGGTGGGGGCTGGAGTGGGGGGTGACTAGGAAAGATGCCGCACCTGCTGCCTGCAGCTGGTTCCTCCTGAGGACTCCTGAGGTCCTTCCGGCAGGGAATCCTGGCGGCGGGGCGGGTGTCAGCGGCCTTCCCTGGACCAGCACAAGCAGCAGGGTGCGCCACCCTCAGAAGGCTCATCCCCCTCCCCCGCCGCACGCGAGCTCCTTAGCTGAGCTGGGTCCCTCCGCTGCCAGCCTCCTGTGCCTGCTCCGGGAGAGGGCGTAGATCCACAGGATTGCTCACAAGTCGCAGGTGAGCGCGGAGGAACAGAAGCTGATGTTACCTTGGAAAACGCGACGCTTGCCCACCTAGGGCCCAGCATCCGTGCTCCAGGAGCCAGGCACCAAAGGCGCTCGTTCGGCATCAGAGTGGAAACAACCCAGACATCCGGGGACCCGAGACGGGACTGTGGCAGGGACCCCTCTCCTTAGGAAAAAAATAAAAAAACAACCTAGCTAAAGGCAAAGGTGATAGGGCAGCCATCGCAGCCAGGTCCCGGAAGCAAACCTAATGCACGCAGGTGTAGCTTTGTGTACTGGCTTTGTGTATAGGCAGTGCTGGAGCTTTTAACTATCCAGACAAACATATGTCACCAAATTTGTCAGAGGAAACTCACAGTTGTCTGTGCCAGGGTGGATAAGACAGCGCCCTGTTTCCTTCGGGGCGCAGACTCTGGGTACAAACCTCTGGGGCTGCCGACAAGAACAAAAGCTGTTTTCCTGTTAGGAGCCTTGGTGTCCCACGTCTCTGTCCCCACTACAAGCTAAACGCAGGCCTCTGAGGTGGCCCAGACATAACAGTGGCAGGGGGCAGCAGCCCACTCAGGGGAGCACTGTACAGAAGGTTGGAGCCGGGGGGAGGGGTCCTGTGGGGAAGGGGCACCTCCCCCACGGCATGGGGCCAAGGAATTCTATCCAGAGGAAAAAAGCAAAAGCAAACAGTGATGTAAGCAGGTGCACCTGCGTGGCAGAAGTTTTTACAAAGCAGGGGAGTGGGAAGCACACAATTCAAGGTGGCGATTACATCTGGCATGGGGAGCCAAGGGGAGGGGAGGAGGCAGGCGTCGCAAATTCAAGTTTCCATGGCCGCTCCCGGGCTGTGGGAGGGATGGGTCCCAGTGCTGAACACATGGTAGTTTACAACTAAGGGTTACAGCATACATTCTGTGGTGGTGCACCCCTAAAGAGTATGCCAGGGATCCCTGGCTCCAGAATTCACCCTCCTCCTCCCAGTCTCCCCGGGTTGGCTCTGTGCTCAGTAGGGTACAGCAGTGATGGTGTCACCTCCAAGATTAGCTTGTTAAAAATTGCCCTTATTTGAAAAGCAGAGACACAGGCAGACAGAGATCCGCCAGCCTCTGCTTCATGCCTCAAATGCCCGCTGATTGGCCAGGCCGAAGCCCAGAGCCAGGAGCTCCATTGTGGTCTCCCAGGTGGGTGACAGGGACCCAAGTACTTGGGACATCATTGCCCACTGCCTCCCAGGGTGCGCATTAGCGGGACGCTGGAACCAGGAATAGAACCTGAGCTCAAACCCAGACACTCCAATGTGGGATGCCGGCGTCCCAAGCTGCAAGCCGCGTTGTACCCGCTGTGCCAACCCCCACCCCCAGATTAGATTTTAGAAGTCTCTGTGCCTTCTGTTCCGGCGTCCCCAACTCCCTTTCTCTCGATCATTTGCTCTGGGGGAAGTCAGCCGTTACACCCCCAGCAGCCTTACCGGGAGGCCAGGGGCGAGAAGCAAAGAGCTCCACCAGCCCAGGGACAACTGTGGATGGCCTGGTTCTCAGCCTTCACACGACCACAGGCCTGAGAGCCCCCATACCGCAGGCACGTGCTCCCGAGCCTGGGACCGTGTGAGCAGACCGCTCTGCTGCTCCACGTGGCTACATCCTGGGAGTCACCTGATAAACAGGGCTGGATAACTGATGCCATCTTGATACGCATGGAATACTGAATTTTAAAATCTAAGTGAGAAAATTCAGAGACGGGAGGCAGGCACTGTGATGCACAGACCAAGCCGCTCCTCCGGACACCTCTGGTCCTTATCGGGAGAGCTCAAGGACTTGGGTTCCTGCCCCTGTAGGAAACCCAGATGGAGTTCCTGGCTCCTGGCTGTGGCCTCACCTAGCCTTGGCTGTTGGGGCATTTAAGGAGTGAACTAGTGGGTAGAAGATATTCTCATTCTCTCTCCACCCCCTCACCCCCTTCAAACAAATAAGTGAAGAGGCCGGCCTTGTGGTGTAGCAGGTAAAGCTGCCATCTGTAATGCCGGCTTCCTATATGGCTGCTGGTTCAAGCCCCAACTGCTCCACTTCTGATCCAGCTCCCTGATAATGTACTTGAGGAAGCAGCAGAAGATGGTCCCAGTGCTTGGGCCCCTGCACCCATGTGGAAGACTCAGAAGAAGCTCCTGGCTCCTGGCTTCCACCCACCCCAGCCCTGGTGGTTGTGGCCATCTGAGGAGTAAACCAGTGGATGGAAAAAAAGCAATCTCTCTCTCTCTCTCTGCCTCTCCCTCTCTCTGTAACTCTGACTTTCAATAAATAAATAAATCTTTTAAAATAAATCTTTTAAGAAATAAGTAAAACTTTAATGTGTTAAGGGAGGATTTTCTTATGTCTCATAAGTTATAGTTATGTCTAAGTGCTCACAAAAGATGTATCATTCTTAGGTGCTTATTTAAAGTTAATTAAGTTTTTTTTTAAAAAAGAAGTGAAATTAACCTGAGATGCAATGACTTTGACCTGCCCTTGTCCGGACTGTTGAGGAACAGTTTTGTTTTGTTTTCTCCTGCAAATTGTTGAACTCTTTACTTTATGGAGTTGGTCTTCTGTGTATAAAGTTAATTGGAAATGGATCTTAGTGGAGAATGGGACTGGGAATTGGAGAGGGAGGAGGAGGAGAGGTGGGAGTGTGGGTGGGAGGGCGGGTATGGTGGGAAGAATCACTATATTCCTAAAGTTGTGCTTATGAAATGCATGAAGTTTATATTCCTTAAATAAAAGGTTTCTTTGGAGAAAAAATAAAACTGAAAAAAATTAGAGATGAAAGAAAAAAGGGAGTGTAAGTTGGAGGGAGGCCAGTTGGAAGCAATGGGAGTGACACCCTGAGGAGGTGGGGGCAGCTCTGGGAGGAGGGGAAGGCAGAGCTGGAATCTGGGGTGAGGCTGCAGAGCCAGCCTTGCCCACACGAGGGCGCCACACACTGCCACATGGTACCGAAAGGAGGGAATGGAGGGAAGACACAAGGGACCACCCTCAGCGTCCCCACTGTCTGGTCTCTCCAGGTTTGTTTTTTTTCCTTCTTCTTTATAAAAAGATTTATTATTTATTCAAAAGACAGAGTTACAGAGAGACAGAAAGATTCCATTCGCTGGTTCACTCCCCAGATGCCACAACAGCTGAGACTGACCCAGGTTCCTAGAACTCCATTGGGGTCTCCCACGTGAGTGCAGGGGCCCAAGCTCTTGAGTCATCTTCACTGCTTTCCCAGGCCATTATCAGGGAGCTGGATGGGAAGTGGAGCGGCGGAGCAAGAACTGGCACCCATATGGGATGCTAGTGTTGTAGGTGGCAGCTTAAGCCTGGGTCTCTTGGGTTTTCAGTCTGAAGGTTTTATAAAGCTATGTTAAAATAGATTGGCTGTGCTGTTCCCTTGTCATCCTGTGTCTTGTGGTAGGCGCGCTGGCTGTGACCCTCACAACGCGGGAGGAGTGCAATCACTCCCCAAATGGCTGCAATAGCCAGGACTGGGCCAAGTCAAAGCCAGGAGCCAGGAGCTCCATCTGGGTCTCCCATGTGGGTGTCAGGGGCCCAAGCATTTGGGCACATTACAGGAAGCTGGATAGGCAATGGAGCAGTCGGGACTTGAACCAGGGCTCTTATTAGAGGTCGGTGTCGCAGATTGCGGTTTAAGCCACTGCCAGCCCAGCTCCCACTTTAGTAGCTGCCTTGGGAATATGAGTTACTCTGTGCCGGGTGTGGGAGGAGACTCGGAGAGTGCTCAGGCAGGATCCTGGCCGAGTCCTGGGCTAAGCTCCCTGTGGCAGGGCCTTGAGGCTGGCCTGACCCGGAAGGGGTGTGTGGGGCCGGGAGGCCACCTGGGAGAGCCAGGCTATCTGGGTCATGTCCCATGGTGGAACCAGTGTCCACCCAAGCCAGCAGTGTTTGGAGAGATGCTTCAGTGACGAGTGCACCGTGAAATGAACTCTTGGGTCAGGAGGCCAACGTGGGGGGAACCAGCCGGGTGGCCTCCCCGTGGCTCCGGCCATCACACACCTGAGGCTGTATGCCAGGCCACCAGGAGTGAACCTGCAGGAGGCCGGCTGTCACCTGCACTGGGACATCCCTGCCTGCCTGCTGAGCGCACTGTCTCCTAGGCTGGCCGGCTGTGCTGGGGACGCAGACTGCGGGGACAGCCAGAGGACTTGCTTAACGCTTCAAGCGTTTCAGGAACCCCGGCCCGGGCTGTCTACGCCTGACGTTGTGGTCAGAGCAGCCAGGTGGGCCCACTGCTCCGACCCATCTCCTGAGTCTGCGTTCGTTCATTCTCCTATACATTCCACAAATGTCTGAGTGCTGTTACCACGCTGACTGCAGACCGGAGCCAGGCCAGCAGAGACTCCAAGTCGCTGCCTCCAGGAGCCTCTGGTCCAGGGTGGAAAGCTTTTCCGGTTCCCTCATTGCCTAGGCTCTCGCTCACCACACTCGCTGCAGGCAAATTCTGTTTTCTTGGCAATAACTTCAGATGGGGCACAAAGGAACATTCGAGAAACTGCCAATCCAGTGTCAATGAGAAACAGGATGCTGGGCCGAGACTGCAGAGCTCCACGTCCAGCAACACTGACATTTGCTGCCGGCTGAGTGCTCATTCCTGCTCCCCTCGCCTGCAGCTTTGGGCGATTCTCTCTGCAGGGCCCCTGCCCTGGCCTCCTTAAAGGGGGTGGGGCAGAAAACCTGCTAGACCCCTGTCCCCATCCTCTCACCCCTCTTAGAACCCAGGATGCATGCCAAGCCCTCCCCCACAGAGTCCATAAAACTTCCAGAGCCTTGGGATGACCCCTGGCCCTTGATGGTGCACCATTCCCGGGGAGACGGGATTAGGAGAGGGCCGGCCCCTCTGGTGTTAGCCTCTTGCTCATCTCAGATGGGTAAGCGAACAAAGCCTTCTCTTTCTGGCTTGTTTGGGCCTGTACTCTGCACTTAGCAGCCCACAGCTTTCTGTTCTCACTTAGCTGAGTTCCTGAACGGTTGTGTTTTTTAAGGGATAAGAGATCATTTGCACTGGGGCCAGCATTGTGGTGCAGCGGGTAAAGCCGCTGCCTGCAATGCAGGTACCCAGGTGGGTGCCGTATGTCCTGAAGGCTTCGCTTCTGATCCAGCTCCCTACGAATGGCTTGGGAAAAGCAGCTGAAGATGGCCCAAGTATCCGGGTCCCATCACTCATGTGGGAGACCTGGATGAAGCTCCTGGCTTCTGGCTTCAGTCACTGTGGAGTGAACCAGCGGATGAAGATCTCTGTCTCTCTACCTTTCAAATGTATTTTAAAAAGAAAAAAAGGAGACACACAGTGATCATTAGTCTCCATTTTCAAGGTGTAGTTTTGTGGGACGTTGCCAAACGGGGTGCTGTGGCCACGTTGTCACTTGACTGCTGGGGAGAGGCCACTCCCACGGTCCCTCAGCTTCCACTGCAGCTCCTCCTTCAAGTCCAGGCCAAGGACAGTTGCAGCCCTGTGCCAGTGAGCACAGCGTCCCCTGCTGGGCAGGGAGAGAGGGGCCTGGCTGTTCCCTCGCGGCTGCAGTATTGATTGCCCTTGCGCTCCCACCCAACCCCCAGCGTCTCCTCCCAGCTGTGGCAATCGCAAGCGCACACGGGTGCACGGTCAGTAACCAGACTGCGCCCCGTGACGCCGCAATGACGTAAGGCCTCGTTTCTGGCGTCACTCCCTGCATGCCCTCTCTGAGCATTCTGCCTCTCCGTACAAACCTGGCGGAGCAGCTCCCCACGGCTTTGCCCACCGCCCTCAGGGACTCTTCTGTCCACCTGTGGCGAGGGGGCACCGTGGCTTATTAAGAGAACGAGTCTCGAAGTTCAAGTCCAGCTCTGAAGGCCCCTAGGCCTCAGATCCTGCACTGTAAGACGGGACTAAGAGGAGACCTCCTTCAGCGAGTTGCTGTAGTTGTCTGTGTGCCCTTGAGCCCCCAGTCTGCAGGAATTAAGGTCCCGGGGATAGAAGAGGCGGGCAGAGGTGAGCGAGCTTACCAAAGTGAAAACGCGGGGGGTGGGAGGGCACCCCCAGGGCGAGGCTTCTCTGAATTCTACAGGTGCGGTTGGACCCGGAGCTGCAGCCCTGCCCACTCCTCTGGGGCCCTAGTGGGCGTGCGCTCAGCAGAGCCAAGCTTTTTTAATTCTTGAAACAGCAAAGCATATTTGGAGAGGAAGTCTACAAGGGGAAACAGCACAGTGAGTCCCAGACCCAGGGGAGAGAGGCTGTAAGTCAGATTGCTAGTATGTTGGAGCCCTGGAGTAAGGTCACTTTATGCTGCAGGAGCTGGTGATTCGCTTGGCCTGTTCCCCCTTCAGGCTGCGGACCCAGCCACTTTGTCCCCAGAGCCTCCATCGGGCACTACCCTCAGCCCCAGCTGCTGAGCTGACACTCGGGCTTGTGCTCTTCTCGCAGACAGAGAGGCCCAGCTAAGGAACCAGTGTTCACATTTCCATCTATTTCAAATGGAGAGAGAATGACCCCACCCCTGGTCCACTCTCCAAATGCCTGCAAAGCTGGGGCTGGGCCAGGCCAACGCTGAGACTGGAGCTCCATCAGGTCTCCCAGGTGGGCGGCAGGGACCCAAGTACTTCAGCCACCACCTGCTGCCTCCCAGGGTGCACACCAGCAGCTGCTGGAAACGGGGTAGAGCTGGGACTAGAACCTACGCCCTCTGACGTGGGATGTAGGTGTCCCAAGTGGCGTCTTAACTGCTGTCCTGAATGCCCACCCAGGGTTTCCTTGTTTTGTTTTTTCCCTTTTGGAACTTACAGATGGCAGAGTTCCTGCATAACCTTCACCAGCTTGCTCTGATGTTAACCTCACACAGCGGAGCTACCTTTGTCAACACTAGGAAATTAACATCGGGGCAATTCCATGAGACAGAGTACAGATCAGCTTTTCCACCGACATCTTTTTCGGTTCCAGGATCCAACCCGGATGCCACGTTGCATTTGGAGAGGTAATTATCATTTAGGATGCTCAGCTCCGCAAGTGTGTGTGGATTAGATGATAAATGACAGTAAAAGGGCTTTGTAAGAGCCCTGAGAGCTGAGTAAACACCACCAGCTGCTCATTACTCATTATTCTTCAGGTTAATGGTGAAATGTAAGGGCACTTATCTCACCACGCTGCAGGGTGCTAGTAGATTACAATATCATTAGAACTACTTTCAAATAATGGTTGTTGGGGCCGGCGCTATGGCGCAGTGGGTAAAGTTGCCGCCTGCAGTGCCAGCATCCCCATATAGGTGCTGGTTTGAGTTCCAGCTGCTCCAATTCCGATCCAGCTCTCTGCTAAGGCCTAGGGAAGGCAGTGGAAGATGGTCCAAGTCCTTGGGCCCCTGCACTTGCCAGGGAGACCCGGAAGAGCTCTTGGCTTTGGATTGGTGCAGTTCCAGCTATTGCGGCCATCTAGGGAGTGAACCAGTGGATGGAAGACCTCTCTCTCTGTCTCTGCCTCTGCCTCTCAAATAAATCAATAAATTAAAAAAAAAAATAGTTGTAGGGCTGCAGTTGACAAAGCTGGCACTCCATAAGGAGAGTTGGCTGGAATCCCAGCTGCTCTACCTCCAATCCAGCCCCCTGCTGATGTGCCTGGGAAGGCACTGCCACCCACATGGGAGACTGGATGGAGCTCCAGGCTCCTGGATTGAGTCTGGACCAGCTGCAGCTGTTGTGGCCAGTGAACCAACGGATGGAAGATATCTCTCCCGTGCGTGCACTTTCGCCAACTCTGCCTTTCAACTAGGTAAATAAATAAATATTTATGCTTATCTCATCAGTGAGACAGCAACGTCACCTGCGTGCTCAGTGAGATACTTCTGGTCCTCCCGAGTCGGGGTTGCCCCATCAGGGTTTAGCACACAGTCCCCGGAGCTGCAGCTGCTGGAGACTTCATTTTCTTCTCTGCTCCCCGACCCTCTCCTGCAGAGACAGGCACCTAGAACAGAGGTTTGAGCACGAATGAAGGCGAATCCTGTCTGTGGCTGCATTCAGAACACTTTTGTTTTCTTCTAAGTTCCCGTTCGTTGTCTCCCTCTTCTGGAAGGTCAGATCAATGGAGCAGGCAGCTGTGTTTTGCTCCTTTACCGATTGTTGGTGCCTAGAACCTTGCTGAGCAGTGGCCCACGGTGTCAGTGGCACCTGTTGATGCATTTGTGGGAAAGCAGACGTCCTCCTTGGGCCACTATCGCCCTGGCCTTTCCAGTCACCACTCCATGTTTCTCTGGTGCCAATCTGACATGATGCTTCATTCAGACCAACGGAAGCCCTGGGAGGTGGGTGAGCGGGCGAGGGCCGGGAGCTCGGCTTCCGGAGTGACACATTCACCTGCCGCTGACTGATGTCAGGAATGCTCTCTCCAAGTGCGCTGCCGGCTGGAAGGAGATGCTGGCAGCTGGCTCAGGGGGCTTGTGGGCTCCACATTTGGCAGCTCTGTGGGATCACGATCTGAGCCTGCTGTGCTCCTGCGTTCCATGTCATTCTCCTGTCTTCCACCAGAGGGCAGCTCTTGGAGAAACAGAAAAAAAAAAACTGCCTGTAATAATCATTAGCTTCATTTTCTTAGGATGCCAGTGTCTCTTGTCAGAGCTCTTCTGTTTCAAACCTATGCCCTTCTCCCATTATTAGCGGCAACCTAACCATCACAGTCATGTTAGGAAAGCTGGAATGTAGGGGAAAAGTTGTCATCTCAACACAGACGTGCTTGGAAATCGGTGTGTGTGTATTTCTTTCCACTTTTCCCTGAGAGTAGATGACATGTACTGATCTAACTAGTTGGTGTTCTGCTTTGTTTCTTCTTTTTTATTTTTATTTTTTTAATTTATTTGACAGGTAGAGTTATAGACAGTGAGAGGTAGAGACAGAAAGATCTTCTTTCCGTTGGGTCACTCTCCAAATGGCCGCAACGCCGGAGCTGCGCCAGTCCGAAGCCAGGAGCCAGGTGCTTCTCCTGGTCTCCCATGCGGGTGCAGGGGCCCAAGGACCTGGGTCATCCTCCACTGCACTCCTGGGCCACAGCAGAGAGCTGGACTGGAAGAGGAGCAGCCGGGACTAGAACCAGCACCCATATGGGATGCCAGCGCCGCAGGTGGAGGATTAACCCAGTGAGCTGCAGCGCCGGCCAGGCCCCCCCAACCCCCCACCTTTTGGCTTTTACGAGTAAAGCTGCTACCATTCTTTACATAGAGGTCTTCGTGTAGATGTTTGCTTTCATTTCTCTTGGGCAAAGGCCGAGGGCTGGGGTTGCTAGGTTATAGGACAAGTACGTATTTAAGAAGCTATGGTGGCTGGTGCCGTGGCTCACCTGGCTAATCCTCCGCCTGCGGCACCGGCACCCTGGGTTCTAGTCCCGGTTGGGGCGTCGGATTCTATCCCGGTTGCCCCTCTTCCAGGCCAGCTCTCTGCTGTGGCCCGGGAAGGCAGTGGAGGATGGCCCAAGTGCTTGGGCCCTGCACCCGCATGGGAGACCAGGAAAAAGCACCTGGCTCCTGGCTTCGGATCGGTGCAGCGCGCCGGCTGTAGCGGCCACTTGGCGGGTGAACCAATGGAAAAAGGAAGACCTTTCTCTCTGTCTCTCTCTCTCTCTCACTGTCTGCCTGTCAAAAAGAAAAAGAAAAGAAGGTGGGGGGGTGTTATGTGGCATAACTGGTTAAGCTGCGGGCTGCAATGCCAGCATCTCATATGGGCTCCGGTTCGAGTCCAGGCTGCTTCACTTTCGATCCAGCTCCCTGCTAACGGCCTGGGAAAGCAGCAGAGGATGGTCCAAGTGTTTGGGCCCCTGCACCCCTGTGGGAGACCTGGAGGAAACTCCTGGCTCCTGGCCTTGCCCTGGCCCATCCCTGGCCGTTGCACCTTTTGGGGAGTGAACCAGCAGATGGAAGATCTCTCTCTCTCTCTCTGTCTCTCCTCTCTCTGCAACTCTGCCTTTCAAATAATTAAATCTTTTTTTTAAAAAAAATTAAATTTAAAAAAAATTAAGAAAAGCCAAAAAGTGGAAATCTCCCAAATGCCCATCAACTGACGACTGGATGTACAAACTATGCGACTTCCATACGGAGGAATTCCTCTCAGCAACTAAAAGCGATAACGTGCGGATAAATGCAACACAGATGGATCCTAAAACATTGTGTGCCAAAGAGCCAGGCACACGGAAGGCAGCCCTGAGCTGTTTCTATAAACAGCACTTCTGACTCCAGGTGTGTGGGGTGTCCCACACCAACCAGCGGCACCGGCTGGGTGTCCGACAGTTCAGTTCAATTCTGCCACTTACTACCCGGACACATGGTCAGACCCCACGGGTTTAAAGGCTCGGGCCCCCGAAACCGCCCTCACATCACATGCCATTCGCAAGTCCTAAGTTGCCACCTGAACTTCTGACCGACCGGCTATAAATCGGGGTTTCCAGGACCCCTCCCTCAAGCTTCGTAATTTGCTAAACAGTTCACAGGACTCAGGGAAACACGTTTGGTTTATCAGAAAGGACACAGCTCAGGAGCCAGATGGAAGCGATGCGCAAGGCATGGTGTGGGGGAGGGCACAGAGCTTCCCCACTCTCCAGGCCCCTCCCGGCACCGCCACCTGCTCCCCACCCAGATGCTCCTGAACTCTCTCACTCAGGGGTTTTTATGACATATAGGCAAGATGGACGAAAGTTATTTTCCAGGGGTGAGCGTGTGGTACAGTGGGTTAAGCCACTGCTTGGCACACTCACGTCCCATATCAGATGGCTGGTCCCAGCCCTGGCTGCTTCACTGCCAACCCAGCTTCCTGCTCATGATCCTGGAGAGCAGCAGGGGATGGCCCAAGTACTCGGGCCCCTGCCACCCACATAAGGGACTCAGAGGGAGTTCAGGCCTCCTGGCTTCTGCCAGCATTTGAAGAGTGAAGCAGTAGAACGAGGATATCTCTCACTCTCTCCCTCTCCTCACTCCCCGGCTTTCAAGTAAAATAAACAAACATGGCTCAAAATAAATAATTGGCCATTGGTAGTTGAACTCAACTGCCAGTCCCTTTTCCTTCCCCACAATTGCTCCTTGGTCTTCCTGGAGATTGGGTCCCACCCTGAAGCTCTCTCGAGACCCCCAACCACAAGTCTTCTCATGAACATGCAAAAAGGCCTCAGCCCCCCGGGGATTCTCGGGGCTATAGGAGCTGTGTGCCAGGAACCTGCGACAAAGACAAATTTATATTTCCCATTACGCCAAAGCCACAAACTGTGGTCCCATTTATTCCCTTTTGGGAAAGGTAAAACTATGGAGGTAGAAATGAGATTGGCGGGGCCAGCACTGTGCACAGTAGATAAGGCTGCCTTGCCAGCATCCCATCAGAGCACTAGTGTGAGTTCCGAATGCTCCAATTCTGATCCTGCTTCCTGCTAATGCACCTGGGAAAGCAGCAGGAGATGACCCAAGTGCTTGGACCCCGGCTGCCCACGTGGGAGACCGGGGTGGAGTTCCAGGAACCTGCCCAGCCCCAGCTGTTGTGGCCATTTGGGGAGTAAACCAGCAGATGAAAGCTCTCTGTCTCTTCCTCTCTCTCTGTAACTCTGCCTTTCAAATAAATAAGTGTTTAAAAAAATCAGATCAGTGGATGCCAGAGGTTGTGGGTGAGGAAAGGGGTTGACTGCAGAGTCAGGACTATTTTTGCTATGAAAAATACACTCAGAATCATCTATCTGTTCACTCCCCAAATGCCTGCAACATTTGGGGCTGGGCCAGCCTGAAGCCAGAAGCCCAGAACTACATCTAGGTCTCCCATGTGGGTGGGAAGGACCCAAGTACTTGGGCACATTAGCAGGAAACAGGATTGGAAGTGGAATAGTTGGGACTTGGACCAGCACTCCACTGTGGGTTGAGAGTATCCCAAGCAGAAATTTAACACAATGTCCCATAATGCCTGCTCCAAACTTGACTTTTAAGAAAGGGAGTAGACTTTAACAAATAAGACTTCAAATAGAAGCTAGTTCCTTCCTTCATCTTTTGTAACACCTCTGTCCCCAGCGGATGGGATCCATTTATTTTTGGTTGCTGTAAGGGAATGAAATAGGAATTCCATCAATAACCACGTGGCAGGGTTTCCACGCCAGCGTCTGCTGTCCACATGAGGCACCACTGGAACAGGGCTCCGCAGAACCTTCCAGGCGTCTTTGGTGAGTGCTCTTCTGTCTAGCCACAGATTCTGATGGAGGCTTCTCTTTGGGGCCTTCCTGGTCTGCACGCTCCGTGTCGAGGCCCCCCTTGGGCTTCTCATCAGCAGCCACACTGCCCCTCCTCACTACTTTCCTCTTGCTGCTCCTCTGCTTGCTGTTCTCTTTCTACAAGTCGATAATGGACTCCTGTGCCAACGAAGAAATAGATGCCAACGATAACCAGGATTATGCCACAGGCACAATACATGTATCTGTAGTCTCCATAGATGTCATTGAGATGACCTGCAGTTGTTAAAAAAAAAAAAAAAAAAGTCATGCAGGTAAACGTAGACAGGGTACCCTTTCCCAAAGAAAGCTTCAGGATCCACTCAGGAAGAGCTCAATCTGGTCTGCAAAGGACCACAACTAACTTTTACCTGATCAGGGCAGGTGTTTGCCACAGGGCTTGCCACCAGGGACACCCACATCCCAAATGGGAGCATCTCTTTGTGTCCTGCCTACCATGTTTCCAACCCAGCAGCAGCTACTGAGGTCCCTGCCACCCACATGGGAGGCCCAGATAGAGTTCTGGGCTCCCGGCTTCAGCCTGGCCCAGCCCTAGTCATTGTGGGCCTTTGGGATTAAACTCTGTGCCTTTCACATAAAATGAAAATCTAAAAATTATCTGCTCTTCTGTTTATAATATCTCACTGATTTTTGATGACCTTGCATATTCTGTTTTCAGTGACTTGAAAGTAATCAAATCTTGGAAAACGTGAATTGGGAAAGACCTAGAGATCACCTAGAATCAGTTCCCTCAATCCAAAGTGGAAAAAATAATTGTTTCTTTTTTAACATTTTATTTACTTACTTGAAAGTCAGAGTTACAAAAAGAAAGAGAGAGACAGACAGAGACCTTCAGACATCGGTTCACTCCCCAAATGGCTGTAATGGCTAGGGTGGGGCCAGGCCGAAGCCAGGAGCCAGGAGCTCCACACAGCTTTCATATGTGGGGAACAAAGACCTCCAAGACCTTGAGCCCTCACCTGTGCCTCCCAGAGTGCTCAGTAGCAGGAAGCCGGATGGGAGTCGGAAGTAGAGCTCCATCCAGGCACCACATACGGGGTGCAGGTGTGCCAAGTGGTGGCTTCACCTGTGGCAACCCAGCACCCACCCTTCTGTACTTTTTTTTTTTTTAAGCCATGAAACCTTTGGCATGGTAAAATTTGTCAGCATCTCATTAAACTACTGTCTCCAGGAATAAACTCTGGGAAAGTGTGACTTCATATGACCAATTCCAATACAACCCCATATGGTTTCTGAGCAGGGGTCATCCATTCAGCGATACCTACTGAGCCTCCGTCACATACCAGGCACTGGCTGTGCCGGCCCTGAGGACAAGGTGAGCGAGCAGGGTGACAATATCTACAGTGCAGTGGCAAAGAGATGTCAGCCATGACACCGGCTGTGATGGGTGCTACAGCAGGGTTCTGAAAGCAGAAACCAAGGGGTTGGGACAGCTGAGTGGGGTCAGGAAGGCGTCCCTTAAAGCTAACTGAGCCAGGACTGGCAGGAGAATAGGGCTCACCTCAGGGGACAGGGGTGGGAAGAGGATCCAGGCAGAGCAGCCCCACAATAAGCATGCTAATCTTATGATCAGAGAAAATAATTCTAAAAATACTGCAGATTGTAATCGTTTTAGATCCCACTTTCAGCTTGGTAGTTCAATTTAATTCAAAGTCTTTATTTGTGCGTGCCTAGCTTTGTGCCAGCACCAAGGGTACGGACAAGAAAATGCCTTACTGTTCCAGTGATCTCTGCCATCACCTTCCCAATCTGGCTTCGTGACCGTGGAGCCCCAGAGGCAGGAGACATACAGTACCTAAGAGGGCTGGCCTGGGAGGACAGGACGGGACTGCACGGTGGCCACCAATCCCACAGCGCTGGAGAACCTCTGGAGTCCAGTGAGGTCCATCAGGGTTTCAAACAACACAGAGCTAAACCACCCACATAGACAGAACCAATAAAGCTGGCCAATAAAGGTAGTGCCTTGCCCTTGGTGTGGGCGCGATGCTAGGCACAGCACAGATAAATCTGTTACACCTGGGAGACCGACTGTCTCCTCTCTCTGGGGGTTCTGCCGTTAAGTTCTGCCTTTGCATCACCTGGACCTTTTTCTGCACCAGGCCTTCCAGCTGCCTGAAGGGATTCTTTACACATAACTTCTCCTGCCTTGGTGGGTTGAGTCCCACGGTTGTATCAGGGCTCCAGCTACACAGCCATTTAGTAGGGAGCCCCCAGTAATCAGGAAGCTTCCTCTATAGTCAAAGATATCAAAGAGAGCCTGGTTGGGGCCGGGGGAGGAAGAATAGTGCAGTGAGGAGCCCAGGGCTGTCTGCCACGGCCAGTCCCCCGGCTGATGGTCGCCTCCTGTATGGATACTTGCCAATCATGGTCAGAGCTGGACTCAAGCTGAAGACAAGCCCAGGACCTGGGAGGGAGAGATAAAAGTCAGAACCATATTTATCATTAACTAACCAGACACAGAAACGGAAGAGAAAGACGGCAAAATCATCATTACGACAGAGGCTATTATAATTAGATCACTGGGGCCGGCGCTATGGAATAGTGGGTTAGGCCGTCGTCTGCAATGCTGGCATTCCATAGGGCGCCGGTTCAAGTCCCAGCTGCTCCACTTCTGATCAAGCTCTCTGCTATGGCCTGGGAAAGTAGTACAAGATGGCGCAAGTCCTTGGGCTCCTGCACCTGCATGGGAAACCAGGAAGAAGCTCCTGGATCCTGGCTTCAGATCAACGCAGCTCTGGCCATTGTGGCCAACTGGGGAGTAAACCAGTGGATGGAAGACCTCTCTCTCAAACTAGATCATTAGGTGCCCTGTTATCAAATAAATACAAATATAAGACTCTTTACATAACTAATTCTAGATTTACAATATAACATTGAAATAATTCTTTTCACTCTAATAACTAGAATAATAATAAATGTAGGATTCTATATTTAGTTTTCATAATATAACTTCTCTGAGGAACAGGGAATTTAAAAGATAAAATTTTAGAAATTCAGAAAGGAAGTGAGCAAGTGGAAGTTTTTTTGACAGTAAAACACAACATTGTCAAAGGTGCCATTATCACCCCAGTAAATCCAATAATTTAATGTACTTTCTATGGGAATGTCAATGTAACTTATTTTTCAAATGTGGTAAAATACATGTAAAATAAAAGGAGAATAAATGCATTAGAAGTATTTTTAAAAGGATAAATAATTGGGAACAACCCTAGCAGATACAAAAATGCATTGTAGAGCTCTAATAATTAGAGCAGTATGGCATTTATTCAAGAACAGAAAAATGATCCATGAAAGTGGATAGCAAATCCAAGGACAGAGCCAGAAAAGAGTGATTTGTCAGTCAATGAGGCTGGGACAGGTAATTACCTGAACAAGTCCCCAGTGGTCTCCCATTCTGGCTCCCCCCGCGGGTCAACCAGATGAAGACTTCCCAGTTCAGTGTCTGCTGACTGCCTGCCACAACTCCTCACCTTGGACCAGGAAACCCCTGTGATGCGGCTCGACCCAGCCCTGTGCTCTCGGCTACGTCTGTTCTCACGTGTGCTTAGAAGGACTCTGCTTAGGGCCTGCACGCAGCATGTTCCCCCATTCTTCACAGAGGCCACTCTGCATAACCATTCAGACCCCAGCTCAGAGCACTGCCTCAGGAACTTCACCATGAAACTTCGCTTTGAAGATTTTTTTAAATAATTACAAATATATAAAAATAAAGGTCTTCTATCAGTTGGCTCACTCCCCAAATGGCTGCAACAGCCAGGGCTGGACTAGCCCAAAGCCAGGAGCCTGGAACTCCAATGGGGTCTCCATGTGGATGCAGGCGCCCAATTACCTGGGTCATCTGCTGCTGCTTTCCCAGGCAGCAGGAGCTGGGTTGGACATGGAGCAGCTGGGACTTGAACTGGTGTGCAAATGGGATGCCGGCATTCCAGACAGCGTTTTAACCTGCTGCACAATGCCGGCCTGTTTTAAGTTTTTCACAGCATTTATCACTACAGTATTTTTCTTAGTTATTCATTTATTTATTGGTTGATTACTGTGTGTTTCCTACCAATTAAAGAGCAGGAATCTTGCTTATCAGGTTCACTCTGTGCTGTGCTTAGAACAGCTCCTGGTATATAGAGGGACTCACTAAATATTTGTTGAATGAATTAATAAGTGAAATAAGGATCAGGATGAGCGAACATGTTATATAGTTATGTTCCTTCTCTCTTATGTTATTAGAATGTTCTAGATGGATTAAGTTCTAGATGGGTTAAGTGTTCTAGATGGATTAGTTAAGTGTTGTAAAATGTAGTTAATATAGTGAAAGTATGGATATTAAGTTAATATTTACATTATCTCAGATAATGCAGGTGGGTCTATAAATTATTATAACCTTTCTAAAATTGACAGATTGTATCTAAAACCTTTTATTCAAGAAATACTTATTTTTGCAAAGATGTATAGAGAAGCAGTATCATACAAACACTATATGTTTACTAATAGTAAAAACAAACAATCAAACAACTCCAAAATGTCCATCAACCAGAGAATAGTGAAATCAATTATTGTTTTCCATTCAGTGGAAAATTAATAACTGATAACTATGTTTACTGAGATGAGAAACTATGTGTATGATTTACTAAGGTTTAAAACAAATTGGTTACAAAGACTGGCGCTGTGGCCTAGGGCATTAAATCGCTGCCTGTGGCACTGGAGTCCCATATGGATGCCAGTTCAATCCAATCCAGCTCCCTGCTAATGGCCTTGGAAAAGCAAATGCAGATGACCCAAGTGCTTGGCCCCCTGCACCTGCATGGGAGACCCGGATGAAGCTCCTGGTTCCTGGTTCCTGGTTCCTGGCTTTGGCCTGGCCCCTCTCCTGCCATCACAGCCATCTGGCGATTGAACCAGCAGATGGAAGATCTCACCTTCTCTCTGTAACTCTGGCTTTCAAATAAATCTCTTTTTTTTTTTTTTTTTTTAAAGAGGGGGATTACGGATTCTCACGTGTTCCCTCTTCTACTTGAAAATGTATCTGACTTTTTTGCCAGAGACTTCCTGCTTGCTATCTGCTATTCTTCCCTACTCCAACTTGAATCAACTTCTTCTTGGGCGGAAGTGCATGTAACGAGTGGGAATAGCTAATGACTACCCTTTCTTTTCTCCAAATAGCCTTTATTGCTTTGCAACAAACCAACAGCAGACACAACTGAATACTGATAAACATGACACTTCTACATTCTCAAGTGGAACTACCAGAGCAGAACGTGCTCCACCACTTAAATAGCATTTGTGGAAACTGAAATCCACAACCTGTGGCAAGAACGTTAATATTCCCAAGCAGACTCAATTCTCAGAGACAAAGAAGAGTATCAGAAAACGTACTGCCTGTGTGCAATACATAATGGAAAAGCCTTGTGCTCAATCCAAGCAGTGACCATACGAGGCACTTTTAGGAACTTAACACGTTTTTCTTTCTAGAAATTCTCCTTAGAAAGAATTGTCGAGAAAATTGTTCTAAAACCCAAGGCGGGGCCGGCGCTGTGGCCCAGTGGGTTAAAACCCTGGCCTGAGGCACCGGCATCCCATGTGGGTGCCGGTTCTAGTCCTGGCTGCTCCTCTTCAGATTTGGCTCTCTGCTGTGGCCTGGGATAGGGATGGAGAATGGCCCAGGTCCTTGGGCCCCTTCACCTGTGTGGCTTCGGATTGGTGCAGCTCCAGCCATTGTGGCCATCTGGGGAGTGAACCAGCTGATGGACGACCTCTCTGTCTCTACCTCTCTCTGGAACTCTGTCTTTCAAATGTATAAAATAAATCTTTAAATAATAATAAAACCCAATGCACAGAAGCTCATGCCCCATTTCTTTCCCTTTCCTCCTTGACATAAAACGTAGTCAGCCTTCAGCTGGGCCTAATAAAAAGATGCCCAGGTGATGCCAGATAGCCAATGTACACACAAGATGGCCAAATTGTTACTAGGGAAAAAAGAGTGACACTGCTAAATACTTCCTATTCTAGAAGCACTTAGCACCTTGCCTTCAGGTCCAAAGTCACCATTTTAATCATTTCACTTCCACAGCAGCGGTTGCCTGGTGAGTACTCTTAGTACTCTTAGCCCCAAAATGGGGAGGGGCAGTGCTATCAAAAAGTTTCCATGGTTGCCCCTAACTCTTGGGACAGCCTTCAGGAACTTAAAACTTCCTACTCTTAAAATAGAACCAAATCAGTTTGGTTTTCTAAAAGAATCTAAGGTCTCTTCTTCCTACCAAAGCCCAGCCTTTTCCTCTAAGGACATACTAGTTGGGAGGCCAGGGTTGGGGCACAGAGGATTAATAGGCTGCCTGGGACTCTGGCATCCCCCACTGGAACACCAGTTCAAGTCCCAGTTGCTCAGCTTCCAATCCAGCTCCTTGCTAATGGGAAGGCAGCAGAAGATGCTTAGACCCGTGACAGCCACGTGGGAGACCAGAATGGAGTTCCTGGCTCCGGGCTTCAGCCCGGACCAGCCCTGGCCATGGTAACCATTTGCAGAGTGAATTAAAGGATAGAAGATCTCTCTCTCTCTCTCTTCTTCCTTCCCTTCCTCTTCCCCTCCGTCCCTCCCCCCTTCTCTCTCTCTCCATGTCACTCTTCCTTTCAAATAAATAAATAATTTTAAAAAGACTAATCCACTTAAAATTACTTTAAAAAAACAAAAGCCAAGAACATACTAGTAGGTATATTGCTAATTTATTCCTATGGGTGGCTTTATACTCCCAGACCAAAGGGTCTAACCAGTTGCTAGAAAAAAGTTTCCCTAGTTTAGGACTGCATCACACGAAGTGTTAGTTCAAGCTCCACTTCCAGAGCGGAAGATGATCCAAGTGCTTGGGCCCCTCCATCCATGTGGGCCACCTAGATGAAGCTCCTGGCTTCAACCTGGCCCAGCCCTGGATGTTGTGGCCATTTGGGGGAGTGAACCAGTGGATGATCTCCCTCCCTCCCTCTCTCTCTCTCTCTCTCTCTCTCTGTGTGTGTGTGTGTCTCCCTCTCTCTCTAACTCTGCCTCTCAAAATAAATAAATAAATAAATCTTTTTTTAAAAATCACATTCCTGCCTGAAGCTGGTGCTATGACCTAGCAGGTAAAGCTGCCGCCTGCAGTGCTGGCATCTCATATGGGCACCAATTGCTCCACTTCCGATCCAGCTTTCTGCTATGGGCTGGGAAAGCAGTAGAGGATGGCCCAAGTCCTTGGGCCTCTGCACCTATGTGGGAGACCTGGAGGAGGCTCCTGGCTCCTGGCTTCGAATCGGCGCAGCTCCAGCCACTGCGGTCAATTGGGGAGTGAACCAGTGGATAGAAGACTTCTCTCTCTCTCTCTGCCTCTCCTTCTCTCTCTATGTAACTCTTTGAAATAAATAAATAAATCTTAAGTAAAATAAAATCACATTCCTTTAAAAATTATTTTTATACTGGAGTGGATGGCAAACTTGGACACAGAAAACATGGAGCATCACATCTGGGTGAAACACCACAGAAACAACATCTGTCTGCATCTGACAGCAGCAGCCAGGGCCTGCTGGCAGCAGGGACAGGGCTCACCAGGACACGGGCATTCACGCTTTTTGACTATAACGGAGCGCATTCTCTGAAACAGCAAAGAAAATGCTGTCCATGCAAAGGCTAATTTTTTTTTAAAGATTTACTTATTTATTTGAAAGTCAGAGTTACACAGAAAGAGAAGGAGAGGCAGAAAGAAAGAGAGAGAGAGGTCTTCCCTCCTTGGTTCACTCCTCAGTTGGCCACAATGCCTGGAGCTGTGCTGATCTGAAGCCAGGAGCTACTTCCGGGTCTCCCACACGGGTTCAGGGCCCAAGGACTTGGACCATCTTCTACTGCTTTCCCAGGCCATAGCAGGGAGCTGGGTAGGAAGAGGAGCAGCCGGGACTCGAACCTGCACCCATATGGGATGCCGCTACTGCAGGCGGCAGCTTTACTCGCTTAGCCACAGCGTCAGCCTCGCAAAGGCTAATTTTTAACTCCACACAACTTCTCGATTCTGACACTTCCCCCACACAACTGGTTAAGAAAACACAGTACCATGTTTAGCACCTGGGCATCCTGCCTACCTTGAGGGGCCCTCTCTGCTCACCCCTCCAGGGCGACCATGAAGTCAGCAAGCCAGGAGAGGGGGAACCCCCCCCGCCCCGCCCAGTTTTTCAACAACAGCTGCTGCTGCTTCCATTTAAGGCCCTGATGCAGAGAGCTCAGACCCCCTCCTCCACTTTGAGCACAACCTACTTGCAGGTGTCACAGTGGAGAGAAGGTGATCAAAAGTGCTGGGGCGGCCAAAAGCCTCTAGCAGGTGCGCTCCGGGTAGACAGCCTCGACAGCTCCCCAGCAGAGCTCCAACTCCAGGGAGAACCTTCTGCCTCCAGATGAGACCTGGGACCGAGTTAGCTCAATGCCAAGAAAGAACCTCCATCACTGCCTCTCCAGTCCCTAGGGTTCTACTTCCAATCGCACAACAAACGCTGTCAAGGAGACCGTGCACAACAACACAGCCCTCCAGCGATCACGCGATCTGTTAACACTGTCTGCGGGGGATCTTCACTGTGTATTTATCATGCCGGAATGTTGCCCAGTTTTCAGAAGCCCCTTGGGAATGTCCCGAGACCCAGCAGCACGCCGCTAGACCCTGGCAGTAAAGATCTCTCGAGCTGTTGGATCCAAACTCTGTAGAGCTTCTTTTCCTCTCCGATATCGGGCTCTGCATCCAGAAGGCCCTGCGGCTCCAGGGGAGGCCACAGTGGAGTTGGCACAACCACGGCAAAGCTGCCTTGTCCCTGATGCTACCCTGTCAGTAACCAGCCATGCACACTTTAGCTATCGCCATCAAAAAAAGAAAGAAAGGAAAAACTATTTCAGTTCAGTCACTCCATAAACAACAATCAGGAGCTGGCGTTGTGCAGCCGATTAAGCCGCTGCCTGGGATGCTGCCTCCTATTTGGGCTCCCCTGAGTCCCGGCTGCTCCACTTTCCTTTTTTTTTTTTTTTTTTTTTTGACAGGCAGAGTGGACCGTGAGAGAGAGAGAGACAGAGAGAAAGGTCTTCCTTTGCCGTTGGTTCATGCCCCAATGGCCGCTGTGGCCGGCACGCCGCCCTGATCCGAAGCCAGGAGTCAGGTGCTTCTCCTGGTCTCCCATGGGGTGCAGGGCCCAAGCACTTGGGCCATCCTCCACTGTCTTCCCGGGCCACAGCAGAGAGCTGGACCGGAAGAAGAGCAACCGGAACAGAATCCGGTGCCCCAACCGGGACTAGAACCCGGTGTGCCGGTGCTGCAGGTGGAGGATTAGCCTAGTGAGTCACGGTGCTGACCTGGCTGCTCCACTTTCCATCCAGCTCCCTGCTGATGCATCTGGGGAAACAGCAGAAGATGGTTCAAGTACTTGGGGCTCCTGCCACCGATGTGGGAGACCTGGAAGAAGCTCCTGGCTCCTGGCTTTGGGTTGGTCAGCCCTGGCAATACAGCCATTTGGGGAGTGAACCAGTGGATGGAAGAGTCTCTCTCCCCCTCCTACTCCCCTTAACTCTGCCTTTGGAATAAATAAATATTCATAAACTAAAACAACAATTGCCTATTAAGTGCCAAAATCATCTCTTTTTTCCCCCTGGTACTCTTAACCTATTTACAGCTCTTAAAAATAACAATGCAGTCATTTTTCTAATGAAGAAACTATTTCTCAAAAGAACTGGCAAATGAATGCTGTAAACGGTACACACATACACACACACACACACACACACACACACCCTGCTTGAAAATGAATTAGCAGCAGCTCACCTCCTGCAACTCAAGTTCCTGGACTGCATGAAGCCAAGAAGCCTAAAAAGCAGCCACCAAGGATCGTGGCTGGACGGCTGCCAGGACGCTGGCACCTGGACGCTGCTGATAGGACCTAGCAGAGAACAGAGAATGCGGTGTAGACAAAGGAAGCGACTCCCCCACACCCACACCTGCAGAGGCCTTCCTGGTGAGAAAGCTGCCGAGGGAAGACTCCCGCCCTCCAAAACAAGCAGACAAAATAACAAGCGGTGTGAGGAGTCCTGCTCGCTATGCTATTTCAGAGTCAGAGGTTTGTATAATAGGAAAAAAAAAAAAAAAGAGCATCGTCGTAGATCTCTATATATCTAGAGCGTAGTAGATGGATTTCAACAGAAGTACAGCGCTCCATCTATCTGTGACACAGAACAGGCTGGAGATGCCCTCCTTCTAAGTGTCCCTAGGGATTCTTCATGTATCCAGGACGCTATCAACACAGCCTTGTATGTGGCAAGTTCGCTGTTTCAAAATTTTTAAACGGAGCCAAGACACATGAACTTGATGAGACACATGGGCAAATCTGACCACCATTCTGGCTTTAGAACACACTTAGAGACTAGCCACAGTGCGTTTTGCTTCTCATAGAAAACAGCAAAGGCAGAACCAAACCAAAATTGCAAAACCAGAATACCTGGCATCAGTACTTTTCTTCCATTACACTGGAGGTCTGAGGAAGCACAGTAAGACAGGAAATAAGGGTGTAAGGAAAGGAGGAGACCAGACTCTCAGTATCTGCAGAAGATTATGTTTGTATATCTAAACGTTTGACAGCCTACCAATAAACTATGAAACATGACAAGAGTCTGGCATACACAACCAAAATGCAAAAATCAACTGCCTCTCTATACATCAACAGCAGACAGGAAACACATTTTTTTAAAAAGCTTCCTTTACAATGGCATCCTCTGTAACAGATTTAACAGAGTACGCATTGGCCATACTACTTTTAATGATTAAAGGGATGAAAAATACGGCTCTAATCACCTCGTTTCAAAAACTAATCTATCAAATACCTCATCAATGCACACATCAAGAATACTGAGCTTTTGTCTGCCTACTGGAAACCAAAGGAGCAGGCGTGGTGGGCACTCACCTCCACCACACGTGACCGCCAGCGTGATGGAGGATGGCCAGGACCCTTTGCTGGGGCTGTACTGAGGAGACCTTCGATTTCTTTGAAGAAGACAGCAATAGATTTGGGAAATGCATAAGAGAAGCCGATGGAAGTGAAAGCTCCGGTGACCACGGCCCCACTCCAAACCTCATTCGACGATGCCACTATAAATAAAGATAATTCCAAAATGCAGTCCAAATCCAAAGAGTGGAAGGATGTGAAGTTACAGCAGTACATCCCAGGTGGGTCAGTCACAACTCATGTCCACAAAATCCTAACACTTGATGTTACATGGAACTGAACTGCTTCTCATGGTCCCTCATCTTCTGCGAACAGAGAAGAAAAGCAGTCTGAGTCATGGTGTTGCTTGGGTTCATTTTCAGGAGCTTAAAATCACCACTACTCGAATTGTGTCCCCAAATCATTTTCAGTAAATGTAGTGTTTTTTCTTCAAGGTATAGTCATGTCTGTTTCAATAACTGATCAGTGATTCTCTACATTGCTGAAGATAACCAAATTACTCATTTGACTTACCCACTTGCAAAACCCACATAACACACATCCTAGAAAAGTTTCACAAGTTAATATTTCCCTTATAATTTCTTTCCTTGCCCCAATGTATGTTCCGGTACTTACCTGGTTATTATTTTCTCTAGGATTTAAGGGCTGATTTAAATTTATCAGGAAGAATATAGTGGGATCCATGGTTCAACAGACATATGGAAATTTACAAATAAAATTTATAAAATAAAATCCCTCTCAATACAAGATTCTCATTTAATAGATTGTAAAGTTACCTCTGTTTTGACCAACTGCTTAGATTAAAGGTTTTTTTCCCTATTATGTAACTATAAAGATTGCTAAATGATGGCTGCCCAATAAGGTTAAAACTACAAAATGAATTGTAACACTCAGAAACTGGTAGTTTTTTTTTAATTCACTTGTTATTTGGTATATTTCTTTGAAAGGCAGCGATACAGAGACAGAGAAAGAGAGAGAGATCTCCCATCTGCTGGTTCAGGCCTCAAATGCCTGCAAGAGGCCAAGGCTGGGCCAGGCTGAAGCCAGGAGCCAAGAATTCAGTCCGGGTCTCCCAGGTGGTTGGCAGGGACCCAGTACTTGAGTCATCACTACTGCTCCCCAGGGGGTGCATTAGCAGGAATCTGCAGTCAGGAGCGGAGCTGGGACATCCCAAAGGGAGCTACCTGCGGTGCTCAGTGCCCACCCGGGATGCTGGTAGTTCATATCAAAGACTTCCCCTTCGTCTTTTCTTCTAAGTCATCCAATACCAGTGAGGAACAGAGACAGAAAAGGAAATATGCTTTCACACAATTTATTCTATACTTTATAAAGTACTAAGAGAGAGGACTTGGAAGTTTCCCAACACAAAGAAATCATAAATATTTAAGGAGATAGAAATGCTAACCATCTTTCTTTATCTTCACACATTGTATGTATGTATTATCACATTGTATCCCATAAATATGTATAACTATTATATGCCAATAAAAATATTTCTTAGGGAGGAAAATAAATACATTGTAAGATTAGAAATTAATAGCAGGTACAAGATTTTTACATTTATATTTATAATAAATATGGGTCTGTAAGTTCTCTTTTCTTGTAATATCTTTGGTTTAGGATTGGGGTAATACTAGATTCATAGGGCCGGCGCCACGGCTCAATAGGCTAATCCTCCACTTTGCGGTGCCAGCACACCGGGTTCTAGTCCCAGTCAGGGCACCAGATTCTGTCCCGGTTGCCCCTCTTCCAGTCCAGCTCTCTCCTGTGGCCTGGGAGTACAGTGGAGGATGGCCCAGGTCCTTGGGCCCTGCACCCCATGGGAGACCAGGAGAAGCACCTGGCTCCTGCCATCGGATCAGCGCGGTGCGCCGGCCGCAGTGCGCCGGCCGCAGTGCGCCGGCCGCAGCGCGCCGGCTGCGCCTGCCATTGGAGGGTGAAACAACGGCAAAGGAAGACCTTTCTCTCTGTCTCTCTTTCTCACTGTCCACTCTGCATGTCAATAAATAAATAAATACTAGATTCATAGAACAAGTTGAGAAGTGTTCTCCCTATTTTTT
This sequence comes from Lepus europaeus, assembly GCF_033115175.1. NCBI lineage: Eukaryota > Metazoa > Chordata > Mammalia > Lagomorpha > Leporidae > Lepus > Lepus europaeus. Next base: position 106,798,099 of record NC_084831.1, read on the forward strand.
TTTTTAAGATTTATTTATTTATTTGAAAGTTAGAGTTATACAGAGAGAGAAGGAGAGGCAGAGAGAGAAGGAGAGAGATCTTCCATCCAATGGTTCACTCTCCAATTGCACCGATCCGAAGCCAGGAGCTTCTTCTGGGTCTCCCACACAGGTGCAGGGGCCCAAGGACTTGGACCATCCTCCACTGCTTTCCCAGGCCACAGCAGAGAGCTTGATCAGAAGTGGAGCAGCTGGGACTCAAACCGGCACCCATATGGGATGCTGGTACTGTAGGCAGCAGCTTTACCCGCTACGCCATAGCACCGGCCCCAAGGGTGTTTTATCTTAATCTCTGAGAAACCTGGGAGCCTAAACTGGGCATAGTTTCTCCCAGAAAGACACTTGTATCTCACAGAAGCCAGAAGACAACATTAGCCCTGTCCAGCATCGCTGGGTTAACTTTCCTCTATTGCTTGTCCCAAGTTTATCTCCATTACTAGCCCAAGTACGCAAGGCATGGCATAGAGTACAATATAATTCATACATTAGAGTGATAAGTTTACTAAAGAGAATATAAACTATAGTTCTGGCCCCCAAGGAATTTATAATTTTGTGGTAGATGATGACAGATACAGCTGATTCTTAAACAACCTGGGAGTTCAGGGTATCAATTCCCATGCAATTGAAAATCTTCATATAGTTTTTCTTAAGTTTTTTTTTTTTTAATAGGGGGCTGGCATTGTGGTGTAACAGTTTACTTATTTAAGATTTATTTATTTGAAAGTCAGAGTTATACAGAGAGAGAAGGAGAGGCAGAGAGAGAGAGAGTTCTTCCATCTGCTGATTCACTCCCCAGTTAGCTGCAACAGCCGGAGCTGCGCCAATTTGAAGCCAGGAGCCAGGAGCTTCTTTCAGGTCTCCCACATGGGTGCAGGGGCCCAAGAACTTGGGCCATCTACTACTGCTTTCCCAGGCTATAGCAGACAGCTGGATCGGAAGTGGGGCAGCCGGAACTTGAACTGGCGCCGATATGGGATGCTGGTACTGCAGGCAGCAGCTTTACCCTTTGCACCACAGCGCTGGCCCCCCCTTAAGCTTTTTTTTTTTTTTAATGAATGCATTTTATTTATTTGAAAGGCAGTGAGGCAGAGAGAGAGAAAGATACAGAATTCCCATCACTGGTTCACTCCCTAAATGCCCACAACAGCCAGGGTTGGGGAAAGTCGAAGCCAGAAGCCAGGAACTCCATCCGGTCTCTAGGGGACTGTTGTATGTGGAAGTGGCCCTTACGTCTTTTGGTTTCTGGCCTTGTTGGTCCTTCTCTGACCTCCTCCCACATTCTCTCCTCATAGGCGACTCTCTGACCCACTCATGATGGGGGTCTCTCCGTGTGGGGTTCCTACATCATGTATATTCACTGTCTCACTTTTAAGTAAATCTTGCTCTCACTTGTAGACCTTACTTATGCCTCGACTTTGAATTCTTATCTCTGTAGGGCAAGCACTTGGAATAAAAATTGAGACACACATTCCCCTAACAAGACCACCTACTAGGGGTGGGGGTGGTAGTATAGTAGGGTAAGCCACCACTTAGGACACCTGCATCCCATATTGGAGTGCCTGGGATTAAGTCTCCCCTCTACTTCCTCCTAATATATACATTGGGAAGAAGCAGATGATGGCCCAAGAGCTTGGGTCCCTGCTGCCCACATGGGAGACCCAGTTGGAGTTCCTGGTTTTGGCTTTGGCCTGACTCAGCCCTAACTTATGTGGACATGTGGCAAGTAAACCAGCAGATTGAAAATCTGTCACTCTAGGGGCTGGCGCTGTGGCGCAGAGGGTTAACGCCCTGGCCTGAAGCGCTGGTATCCCATATGGGCGCCAGTTCAAGACCCAGCTGCTCCAATTCCCATCCAGCTCTCTGCTATGGCCTGGGAAACCAGTAGAGTATGGCCCAAGTCCTTGGGCCCCTGCACCCATGTGGGAGACCTGGAGGAAGCTTTTGGCTCCTGGCTTCTGATCAGCGCAGCTCTGGCCATTGCGGCCAATTGGGGAGTGAACCATTGGATGGAAGATCTCTCTCTCTCTCTCTCTCTCTCTCTCTCTCTCTGCCTCTCCTCTCTCTGTGTAACTCTGACTTTCAAATAAATAAATAAATAAATAAATTTTTAAAAGAAAAGAAAATCTGTCCCTCTGCCTTTCAAAACAAAGCAAAAGACTACATGCTAACATTTTATATCAAAACTTTAGTCATCGTTTTGAAAGTTTTTGCCTCAAATACCCTGTCTCTCCTTGCACACAGTCGTTTAGTATTCCATGAGGGTCTGAACATCATTATTACTGCATTATCTGAGCCCAAACTTCAAAGAATGAACAAAGCTGCTCTGTAGACAGCGCAGAAAAGACTAATCAACTGAGCAGTGTTTGTCAAGCATCGGCACCATTTGCGCTAAGCACAGGTAAATGGTTGTTTGCAAAATTGTTTCCGAGGACATTTTTGGACACTAAAGGAGTAATTTACGGCAAGCTTAGCAGTCAAGAGGCCTGCATCCCACGTTGGAGTGCCTGGTTCCAGGCCGGCCTCTTACTCCTGATCCAGCTTCCTGCTAACGCAGACCCCGCGGGGTAGCAGTGATGGCTGGAGTGACTGGGTTCCTGGGACACACAGGGTTCCCAGAGCCAGCCCTAGTGAGGAGCTTTTGTTGGCATTGAGGGAGTGAACCAGCAGATGGGAAATTCTCTCTCTCTCTCTCAAATAATATTGATCTATTTCACTTCCTAAAAACACCAGTAAATTGTTAATCTACATCTCTTCCCTATTCTTCTAAATGACAGCTACAAATGCTTGGTGCAACCATGAGAAAGGGAGGTAAACATGTTTATTTCTAATTTGCAAAGCAGGTGTCCCAGATCTGAAGTGACTGCAATTGGTGCTGAAAGGGCCTGCATCAGAGTCACCAAAGGCAAGGCCTGGGACAAACTAAGAAATGTCACTCAGTGACTGAACCCACAACGGTAGAGGCGTGCTTACGGACCAAGAGAGTTCCCAAACAGCTGCCGAAGACATGTGCCTTAAACAAACTGACCGATCTGTTAAACAAGAAAAAACAAAAATGACACAAGGGTCCCCGAATACAAAAAGCAACAACAGTGTTGAACAAGAGGTCTTCCATTTTCTGGTTCACTCACCAGATGGCCACAACGGCTGGAGCTGTGCTGATCTGAAGCCAGGAGCCAGGAGCTTCTTGTGGGTCTCCCATGCGGGTGCAGGGGCCCAAGAACTTGGGCCATCATCTACTGCTTTCGCAGGCCACAGCAGAGAGCTGGATTGGAAGTAGAGCAGCCAGGACTAGAACTGGAGCCCATATGGGATGCCGGCGCTTCAGACCAGGGCTTTAACCTGCTGTGCCACAGTGCCAGCCCCCAGCCTTTGTCTTGATCCTTCTACCTACCTCAGAAACCTTCAGACACCAACTGGAGGAAACATTCAATTCTTTTGTTAGAGGAAGGAGCAGGGATGCCAGACCCTGTGGGTACAGTGGAGGATATAGAAGCTTGTCCACCCTGTAGAGGTCCTGACCCCAGCTGGGACATCTGTCTCTGGTCTCCGGGAGCAGTGTCAGGCCCAGCTCTGGAGAATTCCATGGTGCCAGCCCCTATGGTGCTGGTGTCTTGGTGGCAGGGTCTGCAGAGGAGATGTTCTGAGGGAGGGGGGAAGGAGCAGGAACTAAACACCCCCAAGAATCCTACAGCCCTTGGGAGGGAGCCGTGTCCCTCCAGCCACAGGGGTCTTGGGAGACAAAGCTGTTGCCTCAGACACCTGGGGAAGGAGGGCTGCTGCTGCTGCCCTGAGCCCCCTGGGGAGAAGGGTCACTGGCCCAGTGTCCCCTCATCTGACCAGCTGTGGCTAGTGACGGCAGGGGAGCTGGGCCGGCGGGGGCTGAGGGAGGGCGAGGCAGTGCCAGGACTGGTCTTGTAGGAACCTGTGTTCTGCTCCCAGGTGGTGATGGGATGGTGGTTGTGGTGCTGGGCAGGACCAGATCTTCCTGGCGTTCTGCAGAGAGATGCCTCCGGGATGTGGCTGAAGGCCTCTGGGTGCTGCCAGGCCAGCTTCCCTTGCAGCACCCGGATCTGGGGGAGGGCAGATGCTGTCCAGGTTACACTTCATCCCCTCCAGGGTCCATGTGGTGCAGGATGCGCTCACTCACCTGTCAAAGGCGGGCACTGGACAGGTGGTCTTCTCAAAGAGGTCCAGCATGTTCTGTGCTGGGAGGATGATGTTGACCTTGGCCACGATCGCCAGGCTGCAGACCTTCAAGGCTGGGGGGTCCGTGTCTTTCTCCTCAGTGGCCTGCACGTCTGGCAGCCTTGCTTGTGCTTCTGCTATTACTTTCTTTTCTTTCTTTTTTTTTTTTAAGATTTATTTTATTTATTTGAAAGTCATAGTCATAGAGGTAGAGACAGAGAATTCTTCAATCCACTGATTCATTCCCCAGATGGCTGCAACAGCTGGAGCAGTGCTGATCCAAAGTTGGGAGCCAGGAGCTTCTTCCAGGTCTCCTATGTGGGTGCAGGGGCCCAAGGACTTGGGCCATCTTTTACTGCTTTCCCAGGCCATAGCAGAGAGCTGGATCAGAAGAGGAGCAGCCAGGACTTGAACTGCTGCCCGTATGGGATGCCGGTGCTTCAGGCCAGGGCTCTAACCCGCTGTTACTTTCTTAAAGAGGGCTGGTGTGGTAGACAGACTAACACTCTACCCGCCCCTCCCCTGCAAAGGTGTCCGTGGCCGAGTGTGTTGGAGGCCTTTGTCTTTTAATTCAACTTTCTTCTAACTGACACTATTAAAGTTGTGGTAGAGGCCTTCCCAAGGTCAGAAGAGAAAAGGAAAGCATCTGACCTGGGAATGAAAGGTGGCTGTTATCTGCTTGCCTGTGAATGCTTGGGCTGTAGCCCCTGTCTGCTCACACGTGACCATTCCAGGTTCTGTTTGTCAACACCGAGCAGTGATGCTACCTTTTGCTAGACAGCCTCCGGCTCCGGCTCTGCATGTGTTCTCATGCGCAGTGTTGCATCAATCCTGTGGTGGCCATGTGACATCAGAATATCCAAATGTTTGCAGGTAACCAAGGGAGGCGAAGAGGCTAAAGCCATATATAAGGGAAGACCCTGTTTTGTTCGGGCTCGGGATTTTGATAAGAACTCCCACCTGGGCCTTAAACCAGCCTAGTAAAAGGCTACTTCCTGCTGAGACGCCTTGGTGTCTGTCTCAGCACACGAATCCTGCTACACCTCGCCTCAGACCCTGCAACTGTACTGTGTTACGTAAGGAAGACGAATTAAGGGTGCAGATAGAGAAAAGTTGGTAATTAGCGGGACTTAAAGCAGGGAGGCTAGGGGGCTTTTCTGGGTGGGCTCTGTGTCCCCGAGAGAGTCCTGACAAGGGGACGGGGACATCAGAAGAGATGGTCAGAGTGACGCCACGTGGGGACAACTGCCGGGCTGGTTTTGGAGGTGGAGGAAGGGGCCCCATGGCCTCCAGATGTTGGTGAGGAGAAAGAAACTTCCTCGCCCAGAACCTCTGGAAAAGCCCTCTTCATGTTCATTTTGGCCCGGTGGGGCCGATGGGGACTTCCGGCTTAAATGCTAGTGGTCACGGGTTCGCAGCAGGGCTGGAGGACCAGCACACCCAGCATGGATGTGCATCCTGCAGGCCCCACAAGGCCCGTGTCTGCCACAACAGGGGCAGTTGTTGCGAAGTGTGCTGGCTGCAGTGCTGCGGCTCACTGGCGGTTACCGTGGGCTCCTCCCCGGGCTCGCCAGACCTCTCCCCACCACTTAGCATGGGGGCAACACCTGCAAACCCGCTCTGCTGTGAAAGTCCAAAGGGGAAGTGGTCATGCAACTTGGAAAGCACTCGAAGAGCACTTGTGTGTCGTGTTATTACAGCTCTGATAAGGTGTGCAGAGCAGGGAGAGGCCCCAAGCGATTCGAAGCAGGGAGGGTGGGCAGGGGAACCAGTCTGGGTGAGCTGGAGGTGATGACGGTGAAACAAGTACTTCTTGCTATCTTTCAAGATGGGCCAGTGCAAGATGGAAATCTTAGAATTGAGCTTGGAAACATGACTGTATCTCCCCCGGCCCCAAAACACACACACCTTTGCAGATATGGAAATGAGACCCAGATAGAGTGGAAGGTTTTCCTAAGGCCACCTGGCTGATAAGTGATTTGACTAAGTTTATACACAGCTCTCTGGGCCTATAGGAAGCATAGTCTTCAGTATTCATAGAAATCTTTACAGCAAACCAGAGAGGGTACAGTGCCCTCTAGTGGTTGTTCGTGTTGTCTTACGAAACCCTGTTGTTTTCCATTTCTGCTATAAAGGTTGAGAGCGTTTGGAGATGGGGTAAGGTGGTCTGGCTCAGAGAAAGAGTCTGCAGTTCTTTGCAAACCCAAAAAGCAAAACTCAGGAATATTTTAAGTAAATTAGGGTTTTAACCACAAGTGAGGGATAAGGATGAGAAATACTATTAAAGGAGAGGGTTGTAAATGCAAAATTGGAAACACTGCAGTTACTGTTTATGGTGGGTACATTGTCCAAGTATTATTTTTTGAAGATTTATTTATTTATTTGAAAGTCAGAGTTATGCAGAGAGAGGAGAGGCAGAGAGAGAGGGAGAGGTCTTCCATCCGATGGTGCACTCCCCAGTTGGCTGCAATGGCCAGAGCTGCACCGATCTGAAGCCAGGAGCCAGAAGCTTATTCTGGGTCTCCACACAGGTACAGGGGCCAAAGGACTTGGGACATTTTCTACTGCTTTTCCAGGCCATAGCACAGAGCTGGATTGGAAGTGGAACAACCAGGTCTCGAACTGGCGCCTGTATAGGATGCTGGTGCTTCAGGCCAGGGCATTAACCTGCTGCGCCACAGCACCTGCCCCCAAATATTGTTTTAAATATTTATTTATGTATGTTAAAGGCAAAGTTACAGAGAGAAAAGGAGAGAGACAGAAGGAGATCTTCCATCCACTGGTTCACCGCTCAGATGGCTGCAACAGCCAGGGCTGCTCCAGAACAAAGCCAGGAACCTGAAACTCCATCTGGGTCTTCCACATATGTGCCAATGGCCCAAGCATTTTGGGTCATTTTCTGCTTCTTTCCCAGGTGCATTAGCAGGGAGCTGGATTGGAAGCAGAGTTACCAGTGCTGCGATACGGGATGCCAGTGTCGGCAGTGGTGGCTTAACCTGCTGCACCACGACGCTGGCCCCTCTCCCTTCTGCTTTCTGTCTCTGTGAATCTGATTCTTCTGGTACCTCATATAAAGCGGACTCACAAGCACTGGTCCTTTTGTGACTGGCTTATTTCACTTGGCACTTCAGGTCCTCAAGGTTCACTCATGCTGTGCACATAGCAGAGTCCCCTTCCTTTGAGAGGCTGAATGATATTTCACTACAAGTCTGTATCCCATTTGGTTTATCCATTCATCCATTGATGGACACTTGAGTTGCTTGTATTTTTTGGCTACTGGAATAATTATACTAAGAACACCAGTACACAAATAGCTTTTTTTTCCCAGTAAAGATTTACTTTATTTATTTGAAAGAATTACAGAGAGAGAGGGGGGGGGGGGGAAGATCTTCTATTTACTGGTTCACTCCCCAAATGGCTGCAATGGCAAAGCCAGGAGCTTCTTCCAGGGTTCCCATGTGGGTGCAGGGGCCCAAGCACTTGGGCCATCTTCCACTGCTTTCCCAAGCAGGGAGCTAGATGGGAAGTGGAACAGCAGGGACTCGAATCAGCATCCATACAGGATGCTGGTGCTACAGGCGGTGGCTTAACCCATTATGCCATAGCACCTGCCCCACAAATAGCTTTTTAAGATCCAACTGTCAGTTCTTTGGAGTGTAAGTCCAGATGTGTGGAATTGTTGATAAATCTATTTTTAAATTTTTGAGGATCTCCCATACTAGTTTCTTTTTTAAGATTTAATTTATTTGAAATGCAGAGTTACAGAGAGAGGGAGAGTGACAGGGAGAGAGTGAGATCTTCCATTCACTGGTTCACTCTCCAAGTGGACACAATTGCCTGGCCTGGGACAGGCCACAGCCAGGAACCTGGAACTCCATCTGGGTCTTCCACATGGGTAGCAGGGGCCCAAGCACTCAGGCCACCTTCCAGTGATTTCCTAGGCACATTAGCAGGGAGCTGGATCAGAAGTGGAGCAGCTGGGACTTGAAGCAGTTCCCATATGAGATGCTGGCACCTGCCAGCCCCTCCCATACTCATTTCTATAGCAGCTGCAATGATTTATGTTCCCACCACCAGTGCACCCTTGTTCCAATATCTCCACATCCTTTCCAACACTTGTTATTTTATATTACATATATAAAATATAATTTATTATATTAACATATAACATTGATATGCAATTATATAATATATAGTGAGTATATGTATATGTGTGTGTATATATAGAGTAGCCATTTAAGTGGTTGTAATATGGCATCATTTTCTTTTTTTTAATGAGATGACACATACAGCAACACAGATGTATCTCTCTCTCTTTTAAAGATTTATTTATTTATTTGAAAGCAGAGCCACAGAGAGAGAGAGAGAGAGGGAAAGACAGAGAGAGAGATCATCTATCTGCTGGTTCACTCCTCAATTTACTCCCCAAATTTCTGGAATGACCAGAGCTGGGCCAGGCTGAAGCCAGGAACCAGGAGCTTCTTCCAGGTCTCCCATGTGAATGCAGGGGCCCAAGGAGCTGGGCCATCTTCCATTGCTTTTCTCAGGCACATTAGCAGGGAGCTGGGTCAGAAGTGGGGCAGCCAGGACTTGAACCATCACCCATACAGAATGCCAGTGCTGCAGGCAGTGGCTTAACCTGCTGCACCACAGCAGCACTGGCCTGCCCTTCCTTCCTTCCTTCCTTCCTTCCTTCCTTCCTTCCTTCCTTCCTTCCTTCCTTCCTTCCTTCCAAGATTTGTGTATTTGAAAGGCAAAGTGACAGAGAAGGGCAGGAACAGAGAGAGAGATCTTCCATCTTCTGGTTCACTCTGCAAATGGCCACAAAAGCCATTTTGGGCCACACCAAATCTAGGAACCTGGAACTCCATCTGGGTCTCCCATGTGGATGGCAGGGTCCAAGTACTTGGGCCATCTTCCACTGCCCTCCCAGGCGCATTATCAAGGAGCTGGATCAGAACCCAAGCGAGCGGTACCCTGACATGGGATGCTTGTGTCTCACATGGCAGTTGACCCATTGCACCACAGCCCTAGCTTGATATTGTCATTTTGATTACATCCCCCTAATGACCAATGATGTGGAGCATCTTTTCATGTGCTCAGTGGTCATTTGTTTATCTTTTTTTTTTTTTTAACAGAGTTAGAGAGTGAGAGAGAGAGAGACAGAGAGAAAGGTCTTCTGTTGGTCACTCCCCAAATGGCCACCTGGGCCGGTGCTGCGTTGACCCAAAGCCAGGAGCCAGGCATTTCTTCCTGGTCTCCCACGCGGGTGCAGGGGCCCAAGCACTTGGGCCATCCTCCACTGTCATCCCGGGACCACAGCAGAGAGCTGGACTGGAAGAGGAGCAACTGGGACTAGAACCCAGCGCCCATGTGGGATGCCGGCATGCAGGCAGAGGATTAACCAAGTGAGCCATGGTGCTGGCCCCTTATTTGTTTATCTTTAGAAAAGTGGTGTATTTGAATCTTTTGGCCATTTTTCATTGGGTTGTTTATCCTTTTACTGTTGGGTTGTGAAAGTTCTACATATATCCTGGATTCAATTTCTTTATCAGATACATGATTTACAGAAAGGACTCTTTTTTAAACTGTACTCTGAGGTATAATCTACTTAGTTAAAATATACAGCTCATTGGATTTTGACAAAATTATACGTACTTATAACTCATCCGAATCTAGTTAAAAACATTTTTATCATTCCAGAAATTCCCTTTTCATTCTTTCCAGTTAATATCCCACATCCTCTAAGGCAATTACTATTTTGATTTCTGTCAATATAGATTCATTTTCCAAGTTCTTAAAATTCATAAAAACATTTCTTGTGTCTAGCTTCTTTCCTCAATATTGTATATGTGAGGTTCATTTCTGTTGTTTATGGATGCATGATTTTTATTGCTTGTTTTAAATTTTGATGAAGTCAAATATGTTCTTTTCTTTTTGTTTTTAGTTTGTGCTTTTTGAATGCTAAGATATCTTTTCCTGAAACCCTCCTCCCCAATTCCTTCACCCCTAGCACTCAAAAATATTCTCCTATGTTTTCTTAGATTTCTTTTTTAAGTCCATGATACACCTCAAATTAGTTTTGGTACATTCTACTGTGAGGTTGGAAGTGGGTAGTCAGTGTTCTTTTTTCTTCCACTACTGACACCCAGTAGCTCCAGCAGTGTTTTTTGGAAGAATTTTTCTTCCCTCATTGAATGGCTTTGGCTCCTGTCAGAATCAGCTGACTGTGTTTATGTGTGGGTTTATGTTTGGACTCCCTGTGCTGTGCCATTGATCTGTTTGTCCATCTTCACACCAGTGCTGCCTTGTTTTTCATTATTGTAGTTGCAGTCAGCCTTGAAAGTAGAGTAAGTTCTAAAGCTTTGCCATTTTAGCTATTCTGGGTAGTATTCATTTCTGTATAATTTTTAGAGTAGGCTGCTCAGTTTCAACCCAAAGAGCTAGCTCTGTGTTTAATCTATAGAACAAATTGTTGAGAATTGTCATTCTTACAAGCTTAAATCCTCTAATCCATGAACATGGTATATCTCCTCACTTATTTAGGCTTTAATTTCAAAAGTGTTTTGCTTTTATTTGTCTTAAAGATTTATTTACCTATATACAAGTTCTGGCTTGTCTATTAATTTGTGTAATTAGGAAATGTTTCCAATAAACATCAAAAGTTGAAACTGTCTTACTTTGAAAACTGGTATTCTAACATTAACATTTTATATTCTAACATTAACATTTTAGTTCACTTGCTTTGTCACATGTCTCTCTGTCCACCCATTAGCATTTTATTGATGGATTTCAAAGGAAAATGTAGACATTAGTCCATTTCCTCCTAAATACTTCAACATACATATCGTTAACTAGAGTTCAGTATTTGTTTATAGTCTCTTTATTTTCAAGGAAATTTATTTTATTTATTTAAGAGGCAGAGATACAGAGCTCCCAAGGCTGGTTCACTCCCCAAGTGCCCAGGAGCAGAGAACTCAGTCCAGGTCTTTGTGTGGGTGGCAGGAACTTAAGCATCACCTGCTGCCTCTCAGGATGTGCGTTATCAGTAAGATGGAATTAGAATGAAGCCAGGACTCAAACCCAGGCACTCTGATATGGGATGCAGCACAGGACAAAACTCCTATCTCCATTTTCAAGAAATGGACATATTTTATAGGTTGCAAGTTAACCTGTTTTATTAAAGTCAATGACTTTATCAGAGCATACTTTTCATTATAAACAGAAAATTTTTAAACTCTAATGCTGTATAATTTTTCTGCATTTTATTTTGCTTCCACAGTTATAAAATAAATGCTGCTTGACAAAAATAGGTAGTCATGGGTGGCAGCACTTTCTAAACAGCTCATGTTGTAATTTGAGTCACTATTCAATTAATTCCAAAAACTGGAAGGAGGGGCCGGCACTGTGGCATAGTAAGTTAAGCTTCCCCCTGCAGCGCCCGTGTCCCATATGGGTGGTGGTTCACGTCCCGGCTGCTCCTCTTCCAATCCAGCTTTTTGCTAATGGTCCAGGAAAGCAGTGGAAGATGGCTCAAGTGTTTGGGCCGCTGCACCTGCGTGGGAGACCCGGAAGAAGCTCCTGACTTCTGGCTTTGGATTGGCTCAACTGTGGCCAATGTGACCATTTTTGGGGAGTGAACCCCTAGATGGAAGACCTCTCTCTCTCTCTCAGTTCCTCTCTCTGTCTATAACTCTGCCTCTGAAATTAATAAATACATCTTTTTAAAAAAAATAGCTTAAAGGGTAGTTCAAATTTTTCTTTCAAAATTGAAATAAAAATAGTATTTAATGAAAGTTTAAATTTCTTTTCATATCTGTTACAGTTAGACATAAGTCACCCCAAATCACAACAAATGCTGTGTCCATGATTGTTCCCTGGTTATTGTACAAGTGACCACTACAATGTGAAGAACATTTGCTCCAAATAGATGATCCTTGTGCATTTTATTGGATGTTTTATTGCACATGCTGGATTACTAACCTGAGCTATTTTACAACCTGTGGTTTTAAAAACACAAGAGTTACCACGCATTTAAAAGAAGTTCACGTTGAGTGTCATGGCGGGAGAGGGAGAGGCTTTAGTCGGAGAGTTGTATTTTTGCCGTGGGAGGAGTTGGGAAAATGCACTGGGATGACCTGGGCATCTAAGTTCTCTAGAACTCCACAATTTGGAAGCAGAGGCGGCCCCTGGCAGCCGGGCCTGAAGGCTTGGCACACAGGCTTTCTCACCCCTCCCTGGTGATATTCCGATCAATTGCTGTCTGCTGCGAGGGCATCTTTGGAGAATTCAGCTGGGAAAAGTCACAAAACCCATGTAAGAGATCCAAAGTAACCACTTAATTAAGGCAGAGGATTCCCCCTGGAAGAGGCTCAGAACTTTAATTCCAGGAATGATTGGCACTTGAGTCACTTTTCCAAGAATAGAAGTTTCTAGAATACTTGGAAACTTCCCCAGGGCCTGACTTCACTGGGATGGAACCAGTCTGTCCTGAGGAAGCTGGACCAAACGTGCAGGCTAGCAAGAAGAATCCTGAATTCAGAGTAAGAAGACTCTTACCTTGGGCTGTGGCACAGTAGGTTAATCTTCTGCCTGCAGTGCCATTATCCTATCTGGATGCCAGTTCTAGTCCCAGCTGCTCCTCTTCCAATCCAGCTCTCTGCTATGGCCTGGGAAAGCAGTGGAAGATGGCTCAGGTGCTGCGCCCCTGCACCTGCATGGGAGACCCAGAAGAAACTCCTGGCTCCTGGCTTCGGATCGCTGCAGCTCCAGCCATTGCGGCCAGTTGGAGAGTGAACCAGTGGATAGAAGACCCTTCTCTCTGTCTCTCCCTCTCACTGTCTATAACTCTACCTCTCAAATAAATAAAATCTTTAAAAAGAAGAAGAAGAAGAAGAAGAAGAAGAAGAAGAAGAAGAAGAAGACGACTCTTACCTTACACATACTGGGGACGTGACCTTGAGCAAGTCACTTATATCTGTCTTCTCAGCAGTAAGTGGATTACTGTGGAAAGGACTTCACCAAGTCCATGTGGAAGCTCAGAATACTAAATATCAGTATATATTACTTCATCTGAATATAATCCCCTCCAAAAAAAGTCCTTAACACAGCAACTGATGATGAGACTGGGGAGGAGAACAAGTTTTTCAGTGGACCATCATCAAATAAGTCTCAGGTGTTCACATAACTATAGTTATCATTGCTTCACCCTTAGTATTGAAAGAAACCCGAGAGACCGGGAGGAAGCACCTGGCTCCTGGCTTTGAATCGGCACAGTGCCGGCCGTGGCGGCCATTAGGGGAGTGAACCAACGGAAGGAAGACTTCTGTCTCTCTCTATCACTGTCTCTCACTCTCTCTCTGTCTCTCTCTCCCATTGTCTAACTCTGCCTGTCAAAAAAAAAAAAAAAAAAAAAGAAAAGAACCTGAAACATCTAAGAGAATCCTGATATGGCTTCTACTTTCTTCTTTTCTTTCTTTTTTTAAGATTTATTTATTTGAAAGGCAGAGTTACAGAGAGAGAGAGAGATCTTCCATCTGCTGTTTCACTTCCCAAATGCTGCAACAGCTGGAGCTGTGCTGATCTGAAGCCAGGAGCCAGGAGCTTCTTGTGGGTCTCCCATGTGGGTGCAGGGGCCCAAGCACTTGGGCCATCTTCTACTGCTTTCCCAGGCCATCACAGAGAGCTGGATGGGAAGTGGAGCAGCCAGGACTTGAACCAGCACCCATATGGGATGCTGGCACTGCAGGTGGCAGCTTTACCCGCTGTGCCACAGTGCTGAGCCCCTCTTTTTCTTTTAAGATTCTGCATATAAAAGGCAGAGTTACAGAGAGACTGAGGGAAAAACAGAAAAACAGGCCGGCGCCGTGGCTCAACAGGCTAATCCTCCGCCTTGCGGCGCCGGCACACCGGGTTCTAGTCCCGGTCGGGGCACCGATCCTGTCCCGGTTGCCCCTCTTCCAGGCCAGCTCTCTGCTGTGGCTAGGGAGTGCAGTGGAGGATGGCCCAAGTGTTTGGGCTCTGCACCCCATGGGAGACCAGGATAAGCACCTGGCTCCTGCCATCGGAACAGCGCGGTGCGCCGGCCGCAGCGCGCTACCGCGGCGGCCTTTGGAGGGTGAACCAACGGCAAAAGGAAGACCTTTCTCTCTGTCTCTCTCTCTCTCTCACTGTCCACTCTGCCTGTCAAAAATAAAACAAAAACAAAAACAAACAAACAAAAAAAAACAGAAAAACAAGGTCTTCCATTTGCTGGTTCACTTTCCAAATGGCCACATGGTTGGGATTGGGCTAAGCCCACACCAGGAGCCTGGAACCCCATCTGGGTCTCCCACATGGATAGCAGGGGCCCAAGCACTCAAGCCATCTGCTGCTGCTTTCTCAAGTGCATTAGCAGGGCACTGAATCAAAAGTGGATCAGCCAGGACCGGAACCAGTATTCACGTGGGATGCCAGCAATGCAGCAACGCTTTTACCCACTGTGCCACAGTTCCCGCCCTGGCTTCTGCCTTCTTATATAACTCTTGCAATAATGAAGAAAAGGACAAAAAAAAAAAAAAAAACTATCAAAGATGTCAGTCCAATTAGCTGTGTGCAGCCCCTCGATCTGGCCAGGGTCACCAAGGTGCTGGTCAGGACTGGCTCAGGGACAATGTGTGCAGGTGCACGTGGAATTTATGGGTGACACAAGCCACTCCATCATCTGCAATACGAAAGGCCCAATGCATGGCCCGGGGTGAGGAGTTCCCCTGCTGGAGTCAGAGGGAGGGGCTTGGAGGCTGCACTCAGCTTCTTCTGTGTCCTGGATGATGGGATTGACCACTTGACCCACAACAGCAATCTGTAGCTGTTAAATAACGTGATTGTATTATAAAAAGAGGGGGAGAGAGAGAGAGAGAGAAACAAGGGTGTTAGCCTGTTGAGTCATCAGCAGTAGCTGTCTGTTCCAAGTGGCTCTTTACATAAGGAAAAGCAGCTTTTCATTTTGGCCAAGTTCTCTGTTGTTTGCAGCTGGAAGCATCCCTGAGTGATGAAACATCTCCCTGGCTGCAGGTTCAAGGATGAGCACGTGACTCGAGCTAGTGCAATCAGAGCCACCGAAGCCCGACTGTTGGAATAAGTTCTTTTTTTATTTGTTTAAAGATTTACTTTACTTTAAAAGTCAGAGTTGTTTATTTGAAAGTTAGAATTACAAAGAGAGAGAAACAGACAGAGAGATCTCCCATCTGCTGGTTCCCTCTCCAAATGGCCACAATGGCCAGGGCTGGGCCAGGCTGAAGCCAGGAGCCAGGAACCTCATCTGGGTCTCCCACTTGGGTGCAGAGGCCCAAACACTTGGGTCATCTTCCACTGCTTTTCCCAGGCCATTAGCAGGGAGCTGGATCAGAAGTGGAGCAGCTGGGACACAAACAGGCATCCACAGGGGACGCTGGGGCCACAGGCAGCAGCTTTACCTGCTATGCCACAACACCAGCCAAGAATAAGTTCTTTATCTCTAGACTTGAAAGTTAAAACACACAAGCTCTGAGATGCTAGCAGCCCACTTGCCCTTGTGTGAAGACAGCCTGTGAAAATGCAGCCAGCACAGGGGGAGCAGAGGCAAGGTACAGAGGGAGCATGCGTTACGATCACATCTTTGAGTCCCTGCTCCCCCTGAAATGTGAGTGCCTCAAGCTCCTGAGATGAGTTTTTTGGCGCAAGCGTGTCTGAGACGTTTTCTGATGTCATGTCCTGATCGATCCTTCTCAACACATGGTTCACGCCGCTTCTAGTCCATAGTTCCTCTCACCTGCACTGGCTCAAGTGATGCTTAAGTACCTAAGAGTAGGGCTTAATATTTACTCTCTGTAAAAGAGAGCAACTCCTCCCCTTCTCTCTGTGCAGGCCCCCGGAGCCGTCCCTCCCTGTACTCCGCAAGGCGGGCTCCTGCTCCGGGTGAGGAGAGGTGAACTAGCCCACACATCTCAGGGTGAGACTTGCCAGCACAGGGAAGCACGGTGCGCCTGATTCTCCCCTGGGTAGAATTCATAAAGAGGCTGTTCAGGGAGAAGGGGGGAGGGGAGACCAGAGGAAGTCCCTATGAGGCAGGAGAAGGTTGGCTACTATAGAATTGTTCCCACTCCTTTTCTCCCAATGATCAAAGTTGTACTGGAATATAAAAAGAGAGAGCACTATGTTTCATACGTGATTTTTCTTCTGGCAAGCGTGTATGTCTGTGACGATCAGAATAAAATGATGCCTCAATCAGTTTGAGAGCTACAAACACAGCTCTCAAGGTCAAGGGATGGCAGTCGTCTGGCCCAGTGTCAGGAGACGAACCAGGGGTCCCCCCGACCCAGCACCCACAGCCGCCTTCTCTCTTTGACTTTCTTGCTTCTTCGTCTATAAAGTGGAGACAACAGTACCCATCTACTCCACGTGGGCATTGTGAGAATCAGATCAGACTGCATCCATGGATGCTCCTAAATAAGCAAGAATTTGTTTCTTTTGCCTCCTCTTAGAGGGTTCAGATGGAAGTGACCAGGAGCTGGGAGTCGCAGGAGGGAAGATGGGCGTGGGCCCTGGCCAGCTTCCCCCCCTCCCCCCACTATCACAGTGCTGCTCCATCCACTCATCACCACGGCTTCCAGCCCTCCTTCCACCCACTCACATCGCTTTACTCCTTTCCCTCTCCACCTTGACTCAGAACATGCATCTGGGCAGTTGTTCATGAATTCAAAGGGGAAAACACCCTCCTCCCACGCTGGCCTCGCTGACTCCACAGCTTCCTGCCTCTTCTCCTCTCACTGCCTCTCTAGAGGCTAACTGCCACTCACAGACAGGTTCTGCAGGGCCGTGTTGTCCATGCACACAACGTGACCGGCAGGTGAGGTTTCTGGTCTGACCTCTCCCCTTTGAAGCCTTGTGATGGGTCACCAAGGACTGACGGAATGGCTGAGAGCTGCTGTGGCAGGGGAGGGGTCGGGGGCCCCCACCTGCCCAGACAACCCCTGAGGGATCCCTGTGTGGCTTCCTCCCCTGTCCGGAAGCCTCTGCCATGCGATTGGAGAACGCAGACTCCTCAACCCCCAGAGACCACGGCCACGACCATGGCCATGGCCCCTGAGCTCCATCCACCCACAGCGGGCACGCACCCTCCCTCCCACACGCACAGGTCTGTGCCCAGCCCAGGAGCTAGAGAAACAGCAGCTATTGCCTGGATACCCACCGCCTGGGATGATTTCACATATATTTTCTCTAATCGTTTTATAACCTCCTCTCCTTTCTCGCTCATGGCTCAGGATCCAGGTTCAGGGTGTGAAGTAACTCGCTTCAAGTCAAACAGCTGGTAAGTGTCAGCCAGGTTGTAAGCCCAAGTGTGCCAGGCCACCGCATCCCTGTCCTCATGGGGCCAGGCGGCCTCCTGGCATGCACTGTCAAGCTTGTGGCCAACAGGCATGCATCTTGCTACTTCCTGGTTAGCTGCTCTAAGGGCAAAACCCAACCCCGTCTGATCCAGGGGGGAAAAGCCATTTCCCTCTGTCACGCAGCTGGATTTCTGCAGAGAGGCAGCTTTACTTAAACAAACTCAGCCACTGTCCGCTCCCTCCCTGCCCGTCCTCGGGTCACTATTTGCAGGAATTAAATGAGTTTGGATTGAAAAGCGGCCTTTAAGCATTCACAGCATTAGTCCCGGTAGAGTCTCGGCCACATGGCAGAGCAAACGTCCAAAGGGAATGCAGCGCTGACTCACTTCCTCAGCCCCCACCCGGCCAGAGGACACCGCTGGGCGTCCACAGGGCCGGGGCTTTAAAGTCACAGGGGCTGCAGCAGCTGCACTGGCTTTGTCCAAGTAAAGATAACTTCATCCAACCCCAGACCCGGGGAAAGCCGAACTTCAGAAATGAAGGAGCCAACGTGACCCTTTGTTTTCTAATAAAACCAATGTTTACTACTAAAGGATCAGAAAGGGAAAACACACTCACCATGTTGTCAACATGTGGCCTTCCACAGCTATTTTATTTGTTTTTGTTTTTTAAGACTTATTTATTTGAAAGACAGGGCAGAAGACACACTGAGAGATCTTCTATCCTCTGGTTCCCTCCCCAAGTGGCCAGCAGCCCCAAGCTGAAAGCAGGGGCTGGAACGCCACCCAGGCCTCCCACCTGGGTGGTAGGGGCCCAGACACTTGGGTCATCATCCGCTGCCTCCCAGGCACATTAGCAAGGAGCTGGATCTGAACAGAGTAGCCAGAACTCAAACGTACACTCCAATATGGGATGCCAGCGGCGCAACAATGCCAGCTGTGCTACGACGCTGGCCCCTTAAAAACATATTTATTATGTGAGAGGCAATGACACAGATAAAGCTCCCATCTGCTGGTTCACTTTTCAAATATCCACCATAGCTGGGATGGAACCCAGGCCAAAACTGGACATAATCAAGTCTCCCATGTGGGTGACAAGAGCCCAATTGCTTGAGCTATCACCTGCGTACCTGCATACCTGTGTGGATGTGCACGCGTGCACACACACACGCACACACTCACAAAATGCCTCAGGGTATCAGGAAGAAAGCAGCAGAGTGGAGGCAAAGGAATTCATTTTATGTGTTGAAAAAAAAAAAGCGAACAGACAGATTAAACCTATGTGTGTGTTCAATAAGCATATCTCTCTCAAGACTCTGTATGTTCCTGGCTCTGTAAATCAGTAGACAAGAAAGTTCCTGTCCTCAGCGTGCTTAGTTTACCCAGGGAGATAAACAAGTCAACGAGTAACTTCCGTCCGTGATGAGAGCTGGGTTTGCATCTGCTGCGTGCAGTGCTCACTCTTACCTTCCACAAGTGCCCTCGCTGAGCTCATGTCCCAGTGCAAATCCTCGATCTTCTTACTTCACCTGTTGGTAGCATTTGACACTGTTCCTTGGAGGCCATGCAGTGGGGCAGCCAAGACTGTGGACTCTTGAGCCAGAATGAACTCAGCACCAAAGCTCCAGCACCATCAGCTGTGCAATCATGAGACAATCCTTTAGACTCAGTGCCTCAAGTTTGTCATCTCCAGCGTGGGGGTGATGACGACGATATCTGCTTCCCAGCGTCGTGAGGATGGAAGTGCACTGGGAGCAGTGATTTTTATTGGGAAACTTGCTTGACTAAGCTCCCAAGGCTGTTGGAACTCACCCAGCTACTCCTTCCCAGTCTCCTCTGCTGGTTCCTTCTTGCCCTGATCTCTAAGTTGCCCCAGGTCCTTGTCACGATAACTTCTTTCACTGTAGCACTCTCTGGGCGAGCTCACCCAGCCCTATGGCTTTAAATATTACCAGATGGGGAAACGTGGAGGCACCACCCAGTTCTCCCTCCACTGAAACACTTTTGCCCTGACGCTGTCCGTGGACAGCCCTCACAGGGATTATCTCGGCTTCAGAGAGCCGTCTTACCCAAGGCTGTGTTTTCCCGGAAATGGCCGACATTCAGTTCCTGGCTGGGACAGAGCATACAGGCCTTGCTATCTCATCCCCACGGAGAACAATTCTGAGCCTGGAGTTCCCGTGGGATCAGCGAGGCTCTCAGGCCTGCACCACTGTCCACTCTGCTCAACCCTGCCTCTTCTCCCTGCCTCCAGAGATGTTGCTCCCAAGGACAGTGTCTATGAACCACCTGAACACTGAACCCTGTCTGTTTCCCGAAGAACCCACACTGTGGTGCCATTTGCATGCCAACGAGCCCATGTTTTACACCACGAGGCCTACCCTCCTCCTGCACACCAGCTGGTACTTGGAAACTTAAAGGATGTCTCAGACTTAAATATCTAAAGCTAAGCTCTTGATGATCCCCTCCTTTCAGCGAATAAGTTCATTCTTCCATTTTTTCAGGCTCAAACAGAGGAACAATACTTTATTCCTATCTTTATTTCATCTCCTTCATCCTGCTTTCAGCGAATCCTCTCTATCCTGCTATCAACATACATTAGAATCTCATCAAGCCGGCGCTGTGGCTTAACAGGCTAATCCTCCGCCTTGCGGCGCCGGCACACCAGGTTCTAGTCCCGGTTGGGGCGCCGGATTCTATCCCGGTTGCCCCTCTTCCAGGCCAGCTCTCTGCTATGGCCCGGGAAGGCAGTGGAGGATGGCCCAAGTCCTTGGGCCCTGCACCCGCGTGGGAGACCAGGAGAAGCACCTGGCTCCTGGCTTCGGATCAGCAAGATGCGCTGGCCACAGCGGCCATTGGAGGGTGAACCAACGGCAAAAGGAAGACCTTTCTCTCTGTCTCTCTCTCTCTCACTATCCACTCTGCCTGTCAAAACAAAACAAAACAAAAAACCCATCAGCTCTCACCATCTCCACTGCAAACAGCCGAGTCTGAGTCACCACTATCTCTTCTTTGGATCACCGCAGTACCCTTCTCACCGGGCTTGCTATTGTTTCCTTTCCTTCTACAATTCTATTTTAGACCAAGTAACCAGAGTGATAGTGCACATCGGAGGTCAGAGCTTGTCACACCTCAGCTCAGCACCCTCCAATGTGAGAAGCTGCATAAAACTGATCAATATCCAGACTCATCAGGAAAAAAAGTTACCAGCACGGGTGATGAGAGAGGATGTCACCACAGACGCTACAGGTATCACACGGAGAATATTCTGAACAACTTCACACCAACACGACTGACAACACAGGTAAAATAGAGAAATTCTTTAGTGATACAAAGTGGCAGCACTCACTCAAAAAGAAGTAGGTGGCAGTGGCGTTGTGGCGCAGCAGGTTAAGCTGCCACTGGCAATGCTGGCGTCCTATACTGGAGCGCCAATTCAAGTTCTGGATGCTTGGTTTCTAACCCAGCTTTCTGCTAATGTGCCCAGGAAAGTGGTTGATGATAGCCCACATGCTTGGGCCCCTGACACCCATGCGGGAGACCCGGGTGGAGTTCCAGGCTCCGGGCTTCACTCTGGGCTGCCCCAGGCTGTGTTAGAGTGAAAAAGCAGATGGAAGATCTCTCTCTGTCACAGAGCCTTCCAAATTAAACAAACAAACAAATAAATCTTTTTAAAAAAATAGGCTACCCTGGGGCCGGCACTTCGACACAGTGAATTAATCCTCCATCTATGGTGCTGGCATCCTGTATGGGCACCAGTTCAAGTCCCGGCTGCTCCTCTTCTGATCCAGTTCTTTGCTGTGGCCTGGGAAAGCAGTAGAAAATGGTCCAAGCATTTGGGCCCCTGTACCCACATGGGAGACCCAGAAGAAACGCCTGGCTCCTGGCTTTGGATTGGTCCAGCCCCGTCCGTTGTGGCCATTTGGGGAGTGACCCAGTGGATGGAAGACCTTTCTCTCTGTCTCTGCCTCTCACTGTCTGTAACTCTACCTCTCAACTAAATAAAAATCTTTAAAAAAAAAAAAAAAAAAAAAAAGCTACCTTAATAACCCTACAAATTGAATTTGCAGGTAAAATCTCTCCCACAAAGAGAACTCCAGACCCAGATGGCTTGACTGGTGAATTCTGTTGAATATTTTTCTTTAAAGATTTATTTATTAGCCGGCGCCATGGCTCAACAGGCTAATCCTCTGCCTAGCGGCGCCGGCACACAGGGTTCTAGTCCCGGTTGGGGCGCCTGATTCTATCCCGGTTGCCCCTCTTCCAGGCCCGCTCTCTGCTGTGGCCCGGGAAGGCAGTGGAGGATGGCCCAAGTGCTTGGGCCCTGCACCCACAAGGGAGACCAGGAGAAGCACCTGGCTCCTGGCTTCAGATCAGTGCGATGCACCAGCCGCAGCGTGCCGGCCGCAGCAGCCATTGGAGGGTGAACCAACGGCAAAAGGAAGACCTTTCTCTCTGTCTCTCTCTCTCTGTCCACTCTACCTGTCAAAACAAAACAAAAAGATTTATTTATTTTATTTGAAATGCAGAGTTACAAAGAGAGTGGGTGAGAGAGAGAGATATCTTCCATCTGCTGGTTTACTCTTCAAATGGCTGTAATGCCCAGAGCTGGGTCGATTGGAAGCCAGGAGCCAGGAGCTTCTTCTGGGTTTCCTATGTAGGTGGCAGGAGCCCAAGTACTTGGGCCATCTTCTGCTGCTTTCCCAGGCACTTTATTGGGGAGCTGGATCAGAAGTAGAGCAGAAGTGGGATGCCGGGACTGCAGGAGGTGGCTTAATCTGCTACACTACAGCACTGGCCCTGGTTTAACGAAGAAATAATATCAGTTCTACAAAACTCTTCTAGAAAATTCAATACTAGGATATATTTCACGACTTATATGAAATTATAAATACCCTGATACCAAAACCAAAGACATTACAAAAAAAAGATAACTGAAGACCCATATTCCTAATGATATGAATGTTGATCATTTTTTATCAAAAACATAGACAATTAAATACAGTAATATGGAAAAAGAGATGAACATCATGACCAGATGGGGTTTAAACGGCCTACATGGACTGGAAGTTTCAACACAGTGGCCTAAAAGCTTGGCTCCCCACCGTGTTTCTGATCCTCTCCTGCTACTCTTAGCTTTCCGCATCCCAGGCACACTGGCTTCCGTGACGTTCTGAGTATTCCTGGAGTGCTTCTAACCAGGACTCCTCACTGGGGTTTCCTCTACCCGGGTAATCCTCCCCCAGATTCTTCCATGTCTAATTCTTTGACCGTCAGTTTTATGGGTCATGGCTAAGCTATAGTTTTGTTATTCAGTTAGACATGAACTGGGAGAGTCTCCACTTACTGGTCTTTACTCCAATGTGGCCTTCTCTAGCAAGGATTTCCTTGACAATCCCACTTAAAATTGAGACCCCTGACCATTTTTATTTCCTTTCCTGCCGTTTTTTTTTTTTGTAAATATATATTTATTTATTTGAAAGCCAGTTACAGAGGGGCTGGTGGCACTGTGGCACAGTGGGTTAATGCCATGGCCTGAAGTGCCAGCATCCCATATGGGCACCAGTTTGAGATGTGCCTGCTCCACTTCTGATCCAGCTCTCTGCTATGGCCTGGGAAAGCAGAGGAATATGGCCAAGTCCTCGGGCCCCTGCATTCACGTGGGAGACCCGGAAGAAGTTCCTGGCTCCTGGCTTCGGATGGGCGCAGCTCTGGCCATTGCGGCCAATTGGGGAGTGAACAATTGGATAGAAGACCTCTCTCTCTCTCTCTCTTTGCCTCTCCTCTCTCTGTGTAACTCTGACTTTCAAATAAATAAATAAATCTTAAAAAAAAAAAAAAGAAAAGAAAACCAGTTACAGAGAGAAAGAGAGGAAGAGGCAGAAAGAGGTCTTCCACCTGCTGGTTCACTCTACAAATGTCTGCAACAGCCAGGGCTGGGTCAGACCACAGCCAGAAGCCTAGAACTCCATGTGGGTCTCTCACATGGGTGTCAGGTGTCCAGGCTCTCAGGGCATCATGTGCTTCTTTCCCAGACACATTAACAGGGAGCTGGATCAGAAATGGAGCATCTAGGAATCAAACCGGCATTCATATGGGACGCTCTCAACAGATGGTTGGACATGCAAAATATATACACAACAATGGAATATAATTTAATCTTTAAAAGTATGGGACTTTTGACACATGTTACAATATGGATGAATTGTGAAGACATTATGCTAAGTTAAAAGAAGCCAAACATGGGAGCCAGCATTGTAGTGCAGCAAGTTAAGCCACTGCTTGCAACACACACATCCTGTATTGAAGTGCTAGTTCAAGTGTTGGCTACTCCATTACTCTGCTTCCAATCTAGCTCCCTGCTGAAGTGTCTGGGAGGCAGTGGACAATGGCTCAAGTACTGAGTTCCGGCCACCTGCATGAGAAACCCAGACAGAGTTGCAGGTTTCTGGCTTCCATCCGGCCCCATCACAGCTGTTGTGGACACTGGGGAGTGAACTAGAAGATGGAAGTGCCCTCTCTTTCTCTGTATATGTATGTGTCTTTCAAATAAGTAAATATAACATTTTTTTAAAAAGCCAGACAGAAAAGGACAACTACTATATGAGCAAACTCAGGGAGAGAAACTAAAATAGAGGTTACCAGGAACTGGGGGGAGGAAGGAAAGGGAAGTTACTATTTAATGGGTAGAGTTTTTGTTGGGGATAACGAAAAAAACCTGGAGATAAACAGGATGGTAGTTGTACAACATTGTGAATGTACTCACTGCCATTGAACTGAATTCCTAGAATGGCTAAAGTGGTACCTTTTATGTATATTCTACCACAAGAAAAATTTATTTTTAAATTTGTAAAGATTAATATGTATTAATTATATAATATTAATATTAATATATATTACAAAGGCAGAGTGACAGAGAAAGAGAGACAGAGATCCTCTATCCACTTAGCCATTCTCCAAAAGGCCACAACAGCTGGGCTGGGCCAGGTGGACGCCAGGAGCCAGAAACTCCACCTGGATCTTTTATGTGGGTGGCAGGGGCCCACTTGGGCCATCTTTTTTCACTTTCCCAAGCACATTAGCAGGGGGCTGGAGGCGAAGCAAAGCAGCCAGGACTCAAATTGGCTCCAATAGAGGGCGCCAACATCACAAACAGCAGCCTAATCTGCTCCACAGCCAGCCTCTGAGGAATCTTTTTGAGGGGAGTGGAAGCCAATGGGCGGGAGTTACATAATACACAGGGAAGTCACTAGGTTAATGCCTGCTGACTTCTCTCTCCAGGCTTGCTTGCCTCTGGCTTGGGTTATTTTCCTCAAAAAATGATCTCTGAGATAGGGATGCAGGAAATGCTGCCTCAGGGGTACCACCTGGGGGAGAAGGACCAGAGCAGTGTTGGGCAAGGGGAGAAGGTGGATTATGGTGAGCTCACACCACAGGCCCCAGCCAGTCCTTGGTGAGCCCTGGAGCTGGACTGATGGAAACATCCCACACTGGGGCGAGTGGGCCCCACTACTTTCTCAACAAGCAATCGTTGGATGTAAGCTGCTGCCAAGAATGACAAGACACTGGGTGAGGTAGGTTCCTTCAGCTGAGGGCAATTCCCAGAGCAGAACTTACCAGTCATGCACCCTCTTAGCATCTGGGCAAATGAGTGTCTCCACTTCGGAGGGTGAGGGCTCAGTTGCACCCTACAGCATCCATTACAGTCCACCCTTGCACTGCTTGCTTCATTGCAGTCCTGTGACAGGTCCTCAGGGTCCTGTGGGATTCTTTTCTTGGAGAATGTTACAAAATGAAGGTTAAGGAATGTACAACAACTACTGAGAATCACAGTCAAGCACTTTCCAAAGCCTAGAAACTACACGGAATCTTATCAAGGAATTTTTTTAAATTTATTTATTTACTTGAAAGAATGAGAGAGAGATCAATCTTTTATCTGCTGGTTCATTCCCCAAAACCCTGCAATAGCCAGGGCTGGGCCAGGCTGAAACCAGGAGTCTGGAGTTTTATGTGGGTCTCCCACGTGGGTGGCAGGACCCAAGTACTTGGGCCATCATCTGCTGCCTCCCAGAATGCTTTATTTCTTTTTTTTTTTTTTTAAGATTTATTTATTTATTTGAAAGGCAGAGTTACATAGAGAGAGAAGGAAAGGCAGAGAGAGAGAGAGAGGTAATCCATCCATTGGTTTACTCCCCAATTGGACACAACAGCTAGAGCTGTGCCAATCCAAAGCCAGGAGCCAGAAGCTTCCTCCAGGTCTCCCATGCAGGTGCAGGGGCCCAAAGACTTGGGCCATCTTCTACTGCTTTCCCAGGCCATAGCAGAGAGCTAGATAGGAAGTGGAGCATCTGGGTCTCGAACTGACGCCCATATGGGATGCTGGCACTGCAGGCGGTGGCTTTACCCACTATGCCACAGTACTGGCCCCATCCCAGAATGCTTTAGCAAGAGTTAGAGTGGAAGCTGAGGAGCCAGGATTCAAACTGGCCCTCCAGTGTGGGATAGGGGCATTGCAAGTGTAATTTATGTATATCTTGTGTCTAAACAAAGTCAAAATTAAAGATTTCCACAAAGCAGACCCAAAATTCTGAGACTGTCAGAACTACCGAGGCTGAATTCTTCAAGACAAGCTGACCCAACTTAATGACCCAACCCAAGTCGGCACATTAACTTCGAAAAGTAGAAGCTGCTGGCGCCGCTGTTCACTAGGCTAATCCTCCGCCTTGCGGCGCCGGCACACCGGGTTCTGGTCCCGGTCGGGGCACCGATCCTGTCCCGGTTGCCCCTCTTCCAGGCCAGCTCTCTGCGTGGCCAGGGAGTGCAGTGGAGGACGGCCCAAGTCCTTGGGCCCTGCACCCCAAGGGAGACCAGGAGAAGCACCTGGCTCCTGCCATCGGATCAGCGCGATGAGCAGGTCGCAGCGCCGGCCGCGCCGGCCATTGGAGGGTGAACCAACGGCAAAAGGAAGACCTTTCTCTCTGTCTCTCTCTCTCACTATCCACTCTGCCTGTCAAAAAAAAAAATAAAAAAAAAAAAAAAAGAAAAGTAGAAGCTAAAACGGGAACAAAACTAACACCTAGAGACCTAATAAAGATTTACCATACCTTATTTTGCTCCTGTGAACTACTTCCACCCTCCTGCTTAATAAATCAGGGAGGACGTACACTTGTTCAGGACGTTAGAGTCACATACACATG
Source organism: Lepus europaeus (assembly GCF_033115175.1). Lineage (NCBI taxonomy): Eukaryota > Metazoa > Chordata > Mammalia > Lagomorpha > Leporidae > Lepus > Lepus europaeus. Next base: position 106,824,865 of record NC_084831.1, read on the forward strand.
CTTTAGATGCAGGTGAAGCTCTCAGGCTGCTCCACTTCTCATCCAGCTCCCTGCTGATGCGCCCGGGAAGGAAGATGGCCCAAGTGCCCCCATGGGTGACTGGATGGAGTTCCGGGTTCCTGGCTTTGGCTTGGCCCAGCCCGGCCATTGTGGCCATTTGGGAAGTCAGCCAGCAAATGGAAGTGCGCTGGCTCACTCGCTCTCTTTCTCTGTTATTGCCTTTCAAATGACCAAACAAATCTTTACAAAAAATGCTAGTGAGGAGCTACTCTCTCATCAACTCAATCAATACATTCTAGAAACAGAAACCTGACACAGAGGTTGAAATTGTACTCCTAGATCCTTGCTGAACAGTCACTGAAAACCATGTCAAACAGTAGTGAGATCTGAGCTGATACTAACTCCAGATAGTAATGGTTTATCCTCCACTGAGACTGAATCCAGAAAACTCTTGCTAGGAGCATTAGGCTACTCACAATTAAAAACAAATATGTAACTTCAATTTCTTTGTTGCAAATTACTATGTCTTTTTAAAATAATTAATTATTTATTTATTTTGAGAGGCGGAGAGAGAGCGCGCATTCACAATAACCAGGGCTGGGCTACCCCCAAGCCAAAAGCCAAGAATTTGATCTGCATCTCCCACATGGGTTGCAGGAACCCAATTACTTTGCCTTCTGGGCTATATATCAGCAGGCAGCAGGAACAGGAAGTGGAGCTGGGATTCGAACCAAGCCACTCCAGTACAGGATATGGGGCATCTCACCTACTGTCAACCACTAAGCCAAACATCTGAATCATTTAAGTCAACTTTTAAAAATGTATTGATTGATGGGAGAGAAAGAGCTCCTACCTACTGCTTCACCTTGCAAATGCCGGGTGGCTGAGGCTGAGTGGGGGCCAAAGTGGGGAGCCAGGAAGGCAATCCAGGTCTTTCATATGGTAGCAGGAATCTAATGACTGACGTCCCAGGCCCTGCGTTAGCAGGAAGCTGGAGTCAGGAGCCACAGCCAGAATTAGGCCCAGGTGAGTACCAGCATGGGCCATGGCTGCCTCAACCACTAGGCTAAACACCTACTCACAAGCCAATGGTTTTTACACAAACAAGTTGCTCATCTGGTCAAACGCTGTGGCCTAGCGGCTAAAGCCGCCACCTGCATTGGCTGGCATCTTTGTAGGCGCCAGTTCTAGTCCCGGCTGCTCCATTTCTGATCCAGCTCTCTGCTATGGCCTGGGAAAGCAGCAGAAGATGGCCCAAGTGCTTGGGACCCTGCACCCACATGGGAGACCCGGAGGAAGCTCCTGGCTCCTGGCCTCGGTATGGCCCAGCTCCAGCAGTTGTGGCCATCTGGGGAGTGAACCAGCAGATGGAAGACTTCTCTCTCTGCTTCCGCCTCTCTATGATTCTGCCTTTCAAATAAATAAACAAATCTTTAAAAAAATTTTTACTTATCAAGATTGACTTTCAGGATAAGCTGTGATGCCGGCATCCCAGATGAGTGCTTGTTCCTGTCTGGGCTGCTCCACTTCCCATCTAGCTCCCTGCTAATGTACCTGGGAAAGCAGCGGAAGACGGCCCAAGTGCCTGGGCCCCTGACAGGCACATGGAAGACCCAGAAGAGGCTCCTGGCTCTTGGCTCTGGCCTGACCCAACTCTGGCTGTCGCAGTCACGTGGGGAGTGAACCAGTGGATGGAAGATCTCTCCCTCTCTCTCTCTAACTCTACCTTTCAAATAAACAAATCTTTTTTAAAAAAAAAGATTGAGTTTAAGACCCTAGCTTTCCTGTGTCCACTAGTTCTAAACGATTGCACCTCAACCTTTGCCCAGTCCCAATCAGTGTTAAAGGTCTAAGGCATTTGACACCAGAATCCAAAACCTATCATCATGTGGTGTAATCCTGTTTCTCCTTTTGGAGAGCAGATTAGAACAGGATGAGTGATTAACATCTCTGCGTAATCGGACTTCCAGCACCTGATTGCTCCTAGGGTAAAGTACCTCTTGCCTCAGAGGGAAGCCTGGGCCAGCAGGAACAACAAAATATAGGTGGGGTTCTGAGTCCTGCCTTGGGCAGTCCCTCTTGCAGGCCCCTCCCACACCACCCACAACTTGGACTGAAGGGAACTCTGGTGGAGGGAGGGAGGGAGGTGGGGGGATGTGAAAAAAGATTTTGGCTGTTGGAGTTGGTGCTACAGCTTAGTGGGTTAAGCTACCACCTGCAGTGTTGGCATTCTTTATGGGCTCTGGATGGATTCCTGGCTGCTCCACTTAGATTCAGCTACCTGCTTAATGTGCTGCGCCTGGGAAAGCAGCGACAGATGGCTCAAGTGCTTGGGCTCCAAAGAAGCTCCTGGTTCCTGGCCTGGGTATGGCCTAGCTCTGGCCCCTGCAGCCATTTGGGGAGTGAACCAGCAGATGGAAGCCCTCTCTTTCTCTCTCTCTTTTAAATAAAATAAATAAATCTTAAAAAATTTTTTGGCTGTTAACAAAAAGACCTTCCCTGATTCTGTCACAGGGGTTCCCCCACCCTTCATGGGGTAGATCTAATAAATTTATTATTTATTAACAAGCTTCCCGGGGATCTCCAGGTGCGCTGACGCAGCAAAGTAATCACTGTGTCTCTTGGGAGCTGATCGGGTTCTCCACTCCACAGAATCATTTATAATAACTTTCCCAGGTGCTGATGAAGAAGAAAATTGGGCATCATTCAACCCCAGTAAATTGCAAAATGCCTTCTTCTTTGTCCACCCCCTTCCCACCAGGCCCCTCTCACTAATGCCTGTGGCCATTGGCTATGGGTCTGCACACGTGATGTATGAGGCCGTGCCCAGCCCCCTGCTACTGGCTTTACTGCTGCCTACAACACAGAGAAATCACCAAGGTTTCGCAAACCAAATTGTAAATTCCAGACTCTGCAAAGCCTGCTCTAGAGCGAGCAGGAGAGCACGAACTCTCAGATGCCTCTTCCCGAATTGCGCAGACCAGGCTCTCTCTGAGGGCCCTGGGAGCTGCTGTCCCCAGGCACTTCAGGGAGCCACACTCAAGCCTGCACGACTGAGCCCGGGGGCGCTGGGGCTCCCTGCCTGGATATTTTCTCTGGGAGCTGCAGGGCACGGCACTGGAAGGAATCCGGAATTAACACCTTTTAGCCCAGTGAACTCTGGCCACCAAGCAGGTAGAGGTGGCCCCAGGTCCCGTCACACCCGCAGGCCAAGCAGGTGAAGGAGGCGACACCCTCGCCAGACTGGGGGCACCGGGCCAATGCCGCTGCGTGTCCAGAGGCAGAAGGCCCAGACCCGGGAGGAGGAAACGCGGCCGCACACCTGCGACCGCGACCCCGCGCAGGTGGGCTGGACCTGAGGGCGTGGGGCTCGCGCTCCCCCGCCCCCTCCCCCTCCCCTGGGGTCTCCACTGCCTCCCCCGCCCTGCAGGGGCCCCAAGGGCCACGGCGTCCGCGCCTGCCTGGATCCGACTGGAGCTGTGACGCCGATCACGCGGTACTGGGGCCAGGCAGGAGCCCGCGAGCAAGGGCAGCCTCAGCCGAGAGGCGGTGTGGAGGGGGAGCCCCGTCCCGACACGCATCCCGGAGGCGGCGACCGGCCCGACGTCCAGTTCCGCAGATGGGCACTGCGCTCAGGGCCCAGCACTCGGCCCGCTGCGCGTCCCTGCCCCGCACCGGCGGGAGCTGCTGCAATGCGCCGAGGGAAGGAGAAGAGAGAAGCAGAAGAGCGATTCCCAGGGCGGGCAACTGTCCAGCCTCATGGGGTGTGGAGGGGAGCGTGCGGGGATGGGCAGTGTTGCCAGAGACCCCGGCCCTCTATCCGTCTGGCGCAAACGCGCAGGCGCTCCCCCTCTACCCCCACCTATTCTCTCCGACCCCTGCACAAGTGCACAAACCAAAGGCCCACCCTTACCCGGTGTGCGGTCATCCTCCGTCCTCAATCTTCCCCCCTGCCCCTTTTTAAAAACCCTGAACATTGCGAAGCAAACTTCCATAGCTTTCGAAATAGACATGACATTTAAAGATGGTTGCCTTTTATGGAAAAGAATAATATCTTCATGTGAAACACAGGCTGAACCAATCATTAATGAGGAAGGAGTTTAAACTTGTAACTGAAGATTGTGAGCGATGGTATAAACAGGTGTGCTCAGTTACATACTCTGAGGAGTTACATGGGCTGATAGGCAGTCCCATCGGGTCCCTGTTGGAATGAAAAAAGGTACTGTGTCTCGGCAGAAGCTGTCCTCAGCAGGACAGTGACAGTGAGCAAAGCAAGGTTTGTTTAGATCAGCAACTCTGCCGCTGCATTCAGGAGGAAGACCCTAGGAACTCCTCAAAGTGGGGTCTTTCAAGCACAAATCAGAGGGTGGGGACAAAACCCATTAGAGCGCCAGAACTGTAACCCTGTCTAGCCTGCTCTTGATAAAACAAAAGAGCAGGGGTGGGTGGCGTGGTGTAGTAGGTTAAGCCTCCAGCAGCTGTGCTGGCATCCCATATGGGCGCCAGTTGGAGTCCTGGCTGCTCCACTTCTGATCCACTCCCTGCTAATGGCCTCAGAAAGCAATGGAGCATGGCCCAAATGCTTGGACCCCTACACCCATGTGGGAGACCCAGAGGAAGCTCCTGGCTCCTGGCTTCCCATCGGCGCAGCTCTGGTCATTGCAGCCATTTGGGGAGTGAATCAGCGGATGGAAGACCTCTCTTTCTGTCTCACCCTCTCTCTGTAACTCTGCCTCTCAAAGATACAAAGAGGGAGAGAGGGAGAGGGAGAGAGAGAAAGCCATCAGAAGGGTGGGATAAGTAACTTAGTCTTTCTGTTCTTACAATAAAACTAGAAGCTCCGAAGAGTGAGATTGGTACTTTGTCTTGCTGAAGACACCTTCTGGGCAGAAGCAAGCATCTTGTCCACTCTTAAAGGGACTCCCCCTTTTCTTATTCCAGCAGGGCCCTGACCTAACTGCCTGTTAGCTCATCTAGCTGCTCACAGAATGACACCTGAGTGCTAGCCTTTGAACTAGGTAAAAGTCTACAATGCCATTAGCATCTTTTATTGAAGCCTGCATCTCAGCGAATGTCACAAATGTGCAATGAACTTTATCCGAGAGATCACCCTGACAATCAGCCCCGTGTAACCTAGTGATGTACAGCTGGGAGCTGGGGTGACGTCTCTGCACCGCTCACCTTTCTTTTCATGGAACTTGTGGAGTTTCCTTTGTCCTCAGCTTCTCCTCCCATTTAAAAGACCTGTACAATCTGAGTGTCTTTGGAGCACTCGGTCAACTGTCTGAGTCTGTGTTTCACCGAATTGCAGTGTTCAGGCCCCAAGTGAGGTTCTTTTGCTTTCACAGTGTCTGAGTTTGAATTGGTCAGCATTTCATGGGGTCAGAAGTGGGATCTGAAGTGACTCACCCTTGCTTTGGACACCCATAGGAGTCTCATTCTCCATCACCTCCTGTGTGACTTCAGATCACGGGGGTAACTGCTCTTGGTCCCTGAACCTCCTGTCTCCTGGGCTGAGGTTCCAAATCTTTGAGTGTCTTTTTGTTGCTGGCTACCTAAGAAGGGCGGCCATTGCTTAGGTGTCTGGAAGGGACATCTCTCATCTTGGTGAGTACTCAGTTTTCTTTTTCTTTAAAAAAATTTGTTTATTTATTTGAAAGGCAGAACAACTGAGAGAGGGAAGGCTCTTCCATCCATGGATTCACCCCCAAGTAGCCTCAATAGCCAGGGCTGAGCCAGGCTGAAGCCAGGAGCCAAGAACTCAATCCTGATCTCCTTCATGGGCAACAAGGAACCAAACACTTGGGTCATCTTCCCCTGCTTTCCCAGAAATATTAGCAGGGAGCTGGATCAGAAGTGGAGCAGCTGGGACTCAAACCCAGCACCCATATGGGATGTCATCATTGCAGTGGAGGCTTAATCCACTGCCCCACAACACGGTCTAGTACTCAGTTTTCAAGAGAGGAACTTTCTGTCTTGAATTAATTATGGGGAGTTCTGTCTCCAAGAATGCTGTTGGTGGGCAGCCCCATCCTAATCCCTGGCTTCCCTTATGGCTGAACTTTCTCTGCCCTCTTTTAAATTCCTGTGGCAATGGATCAAAATCACTTGTGTTGATGTGAAATTATGCTGGACCGTTTGGGGGTCTTTTGATATTTTGAAATTGGTTCTTGGTTGGAGTGAAGTTATAAAACTAAACAGAGTTTCACATCCCTTAATAATTGTATTTTGAAGCTACTCAATGCAGTAAGGAATCCCTCAGCACTTCTCCTAGAGAGACAAATTCATAGCCGTCTCAGACTGTTCCCAAACCGGTGTCTGGGAGCTCTGCTCCTCCGGTGCCTTCAGCTCCCTGTTGCTCTCCTGGTTGCCCCACCTTGCTGTCCTCCTTGCTATCCCCCTCTGGGAGCTTCCTTTTTGATGATACTGAATTGAACCCCCTCAAAAGTCCAGCTCTGATGTACTACTTATTTTACACTTGATCTTAGCCAAAAGGCCGAGAAGCAATCATACTATTTATTTTGACAGTCCTCCCCCCCCTTTTTTTAAAAAAGATTTATTTATTTATTTATTTTTTAAAAATTTATTTATTTTTTTATTTTTGACAGGTAGAGTGGACAGTGAGAGAGAGAGAGAGACAGAGAGAAAGGTCTTCCTTTGCCGTTGGTTCACCCTCTAATGGCCGCCGCGGTAGCGCGCTGCGGCCGGCGCACCGCGCTGTTCCGATGGCAGGAGCCAGGTGCTTATCCTGGTCTCCCATGGGGTGCAGAGCCCAAACACTTGGGCCATCCTCCACTGCACTCCCTGGCCACAGCAGAGAGCTGGCCTGGAAGAGGGGCAACCGGGACAGGATCGGTGCCCCGACCGGGACTAGAACCCGGTGTGCCGGCGCCGCAAGGCGGAGGATTAGCCTGTTGAGCCACGGCGCCGGCAAAAGATTTATTTATTTATTTGTAAGTCAGAGAGAGAGGCAGAGAGAGACAAAGGTCTTCTTTCCAATGGTTCACTCCCCAATTGGCCACAACGGCCAGAGCTGTGCCGATCTGAAGCCAGGAGCTTCTTCTGGGTCTCCCACGTGGGTGCAGGGGTCCAAGGACTTGGGCCATCTTCTACTGCTTTTCCAGCAGAGAGCTGGATCGGAAGTGGAGCAGCCGGGACTAGAACCGGTGCCCATATGGGATGCCAGCACTGCAGGCCAGGGCGTTAACCCGCTGCGCCACAGCGCTTGCCCTGACAGCCCCTTTTAAAATTAGGTTCAAGGGCAGTCATTTGGCACAGCAGCTAAGATGTTGCTTGGGGTGCCTGCATCCCTTAACAGAGTGCCTAGATTCAAACCTGTGTGTCACTCTGTATTCCAGCTTCCTGCTAATGCACACCCTGAGAGGCAGCAGGTGATGGTTCAAGGACTTGGGTTCCTGCCACCCATGTGGGAAATCTGGGTTGGGTTTGGCTCTTGGCTTCAGCCTGGCCTAGACCTGGCTGCTGTGGGCACTTAGAGAGTGAACCAATGTATAGAACATGTCTCTCTCTCTCTCTCCATCTCAAATAAATCAAAATAAAATAAATAAAATAAAATTTAATAAGGAAAAACTTTTTAAGATCTATTTTTATTTGTTTTTAAAGGCAGAGTTACAGAGAGAGAGGGAGAGGCAGAGAGAGAGGTCTTGTCTCCTGGCACACTCCCCAAATTGCTACAATGGCCATGGCTGGGCCAGGTCAAAGTCAGAAGCCAAGAGCTTCTTCCCAGTCTCCTACATGGGTGCAGGGACCCAAGCACTTGGGACGTCCTACGCTGCTTCCCCAGGTGTATTAGCAGGGAGCTAGATCAGAAGTGGAGCAGCTGGGTGACAAACCAGCACCTATATGGGATGCTGGCAGTGCAGGCAGTGGCTTTACCTGCTATGCTAAAATGCCAGCCCCAAGGACCATGTTAAAGCCATTACCTCTGTCACTTGGACAAGGCTGAATTGTGTGCTATCACTAAAGACTCTCCATCCAGTATCAAGGAAGACTCTGCTGAATTTTCTTGACAATTTCAGCCCTTAATGAAAACCATCAGTCCAGCTTTTCAGATTTATATCAGTTTACTTGCTTGTAGGAGATATTATGGCTAAGCAATGGATTGCAGCCGTCAAGTAGAGTGAGCTACTAAAGATTTCTCAAGAATAAATTCTAAGGGCCAAAACAAATGCTTTAAAATCAGCCCAAAAACTTCATGAAACACTTCTCTTCTAGTTCCCAAATTGGCTGGTGCAGTATCCAACAGTGCACTTACGGCCTGATGAGTCCATTTATGATTGTGACAGTTATCTTGTGGAAACTTTCTTCCAAAAACCTGGCCTGAAAAACTGAATGCCTGAAAGATGAAACCAAGAGCCTATTCAGTTCTAATGCTTTAGCCAGTCTTCAGGAAGACGCAAGCACTTGGATTAAAGCACATTTCCTGACCTGGACTGAGAAAAGGCCTTGTATGTTAGTTGCCCTAACTGAGCGGTTGTCCAGAACTCTTGCAAACAAGCCTCGGATCCAGCTTGCTCAGTGCATGAGCCTCCAGGTGAATTAATTATCTCTGAGGCCAAATTCCTCAAACTCCTCTGGGTCTCCCCAGGGCATTTGTTACTGTTGCAAAAATCCTGGGCATTTTTAAAAAGACTATAAAAAGTTATAGAGCAAACATCAGTGCAAACAGTGGGACTTTAGCAAGCAGCCTCCCCCTACATCCTTCAATGCCAGCTCTCTATAGGGCTGCTCTGAGGAATTACGGGCCATTTCTTGACACTCACTACAAACCTTTTGGGAAGAATAGGTTTTGGAAATGAGGTTCAAGGCCCTAATTGACATAGGAGCCACTTCATTAGTTCATTTAAAAAAAAAAAAAATGGAAAGACAGACAGAAAGACAAAGATCTTACATCCACTAGTTCACTCCTCAAATGCTTACAACAGCTGAGGTTGGACCAGGCCAAAGCTAGGAGTTTGGGACTCAATCCAGGTCTCCCTTGTGGGTGGCAGGGACCCAAATACTTGAACCATCACCTGTTACCGCCCAGGGTGGGCATTATTAAGAAAGTGAAATCAGGGATGGGGCTGGGACTTGAACCCGGGTGCTCTGATAAGGGATGTGGGCAGCCCAAGCTGCATCAAAACCACCAGGGCAAATACTCATCTCTCATCAGTCCCTAACCCAACCAGATACCATACTCCACCTGCCAGAACCAGGATGGTAGGGGTCTCAAACCAGCCCATGATGGTTTTAAACCATGATCTACTGCTGGTGAATTAGGGCCTATCCAAGGACTTCATTGATTTCTAATGGTTCTGTCGACTCTCTACGCACCAGCTTGGAAGAGATTTTTCTTGAAACTTATCAGGAAACATTTCATTTTCCCAAAAGAAGGAAATATTTTTACACTTAAATCAACCTTCCCCTTCAAGTCCTGACTTAGAAGAAATTTCATCCATAAACATTCCAGTGTAGTTGGTGACTATACAAAGTAAGAATTCCCTATTAGATGCTTGACTAGACTGTTTATAATCTTTAAAAAAAAAAAAAAAAGACTCAGATACTGGCCAAATTCACTCAGGACCACCTTCAAAAATCCAAGTTTATGAGAAAATAAAGCGCTTCCCCAACATTAGACAGTGCCCTCTAAACTTGGGATCTATTACAGGAGTCAGGGCTGTCATTAGGGATTGTAGAAGTAGGGGCTATCACTCCCTGCTCCGTCCTTGCCGGGCACCCATCCTCCCTGTCTGGAAGCCAAATGGGAGAGGACGGAGTCGTGTTGAAGGCGTAAGAGCGTTGCATTACACAGTGATCCCCAGGCTCCTTGTTACACCTGGTACTGTACCCACAGCTTTTCCTCCTAACTGTGCATTTTTCACTGTTTTTGATCCATATAACCCTTTCTTCGGTATTCTTGCTACACCTGAAAGCTAATTTTTGCTTGTCTTCACGTGGGAAAGCCAATAGTGTTCCTAGACTCATATGCCACAAGGCTATACCAAGGGTCCCACATATTTTCCCCAGGTTCTGAAACCTGACATTGCTGCTGTCACCTTTTTGAAGGGGTCAGCCCTGCCACCACATGTGGGTGACTCGCTTTTATACACATGCATCAGATAGCATCCCTGGAGCCACACATACCACTTGTCACAGGAATTAGCACAAAGCAGACATTTGGCCTTAAAGGAGAAACTACACTTTTGTAAGCCCCAAATGAAGTATTCAGACATGTGATATCCAGGCAAGGACAAAGCTTAGACCCTAACTTAAGCCAGGGCATATTGTCCTTTCCACTCCCTAAAGCCAAAAGCCAACCAAGGGGATTTCTAGGGATTGCAGGATGTTGTAGGAACTGGATCTCACTTATTATGGCCAAACCTTTCCATAAATTTCTTTTTTTTTAAAGATTTATTTATTTACCTGAAAGAGTTACACAGAGAGAAGGAGAAGCAGAGAGAGAGAGAGAGGTCTTCCATCCTCTGGTTCACTCCCCAGATGGCCACAACAGCCGGAATGGTGCCAGTCCGAAGCCAGGAGCCAGGAATCTCTTCCTGGTCTCCCATGCGGGTGCAGGGGACCAAGGACTTGGGCCGTCCTCTACTGATTTCCCAGGCCATAGCAGAGAGCTGGATCAGAAGTGGAGCATCCGGAACTCGAACCAGCACCCATATGGGTTGCCGGCACTTCAGATAGCAGCTTTACCCACTATGCCACAGTGCCGGCCCCTCCATACATTTCTTAAGATAAATAAAATTAAATATTAAGACTGAGCAGAGGAACTGAAGCTGCCTTTACGGACCTAGAAGAGAGTCTCCCTTCCCCTTCCTCTGGGGCACCCTACTTATCAATCACCATTTCTTCTTTTTGTTCACAAAAAGCAGGGAATTTATTGGGGTTATGAAACTGGAAACACAGAGAACAGCACAGACCGCCTGGCTACAAAGGCCAACATTAGACACTGTCCCTGTGGACTACCTCCCTGCAGAAACTGCCAAAGTTTTATAGGTTGGGGCCAGCCTGGTGGCACAGTGAGTTAAGCCATAGCCCGTGGTCCTGGCATCCCATGTCAGAGCACCAGTTCAAGTCCTGGCTGCTCTACTTCTGATCCTGCTCCATGGGAATGCCCTGGGAAAGCTGCAGAAGATGGCCTGAGTACTTGGGCCCCTGCCACCCTCATGGGAGACCAGATGGAGTTCCAGGCTCCTTGCTTCCTTCTGGGTCAGTCCCAGCAATCGTGGGCATTTGGTGAGTGAACCAGCAGGTGAAAGATCTCTTTCTCTCTTTGTGTCTTCCTCTCTCTCCATCACTCTGCCTTTCAAATAAGTAAAATAAATCTTTTTTTAAATAAAATACTCATCCACCAAAAAACTCTGGAAGTCATAAGTCAGTTGAATAAAAAATTTTAATAAATAAAATTAAGTTATATAGGCTACAGAAGAAATTATCATGGACTCCCCATTAACAATATTTGTTCCTCATTCTGTCAAAGCCTTATTAAATTCCTATCACACTCAGCATTTCTTTAAAAGCAGCCTGACTTCCTATGACAATCTTACCATTTCTTTCTAATGTAACCATCGTTCCGTGCAGTAAGTCTTTATTAATCTGCTGTGTTTAAAGGCAAGCTTCTAACTTATTGTCAGGCACTAACCAGGGCCTTCAGGGCTAATTCACAATCTGTGCAGCAATCTTGCAACAGCACATTCCCGGGAGACAAAGAAATAGCGTTGGGGCCTGTGTTGTGGCGTAGCAAATAAGACAGTAGAAAGATGATCCAAGTCCTTGGGCCCCTGCACCCTCATGGGAGACCTGGAAGAAGCTCCTGGCTCCTGGCTTCAGATTGGCACAGCTCCAGCCATTGCAGCCATTTGGAGAGTGAACCGGCAGATAGAAGACCTCTCCTTCTCTCTACCTCTCTGTAACTCTGCCTTTCAAATGAATAAGTAAATCTTGAAAAAAGAAAGGAAGGGAGGGAGGAAGGAAGGAAGGAAGGAAGGAAGGAAGGAAGGAAGGAATAGAAGAAGGCTACTCCACCTGAATGGCCTATTGAAGACATTGAGAGGGGCAGGCATGGTGTTGCAGTGGGTTAAGCCACTGCTTGGGACACCTGCGTGCTGTATAGGAATGCCTAGGATTGAGATCCACCTCTGCTTCTGGCTTAGCTTCCTGCTAGTGCACACCTGGGAGGCAGCAGATGATAGCTCAAGTACTTGGGTCCCTGGTTCCTATGTGGGAGATCTGGATAGAGTTCCTGGCTCCTGGCTTTGGCCTGACCCTGCACTGACTGTTGTAGGCATTTAGGGAGTGAACCAGTGGATGGGAGATCTCTTTTTCTCTCTCTGTATCTATATCATCTATATAGATGATACATCTAGACATATATGTTATCATATGTTGGTACCTTTGGTTCCAAAATTTTTCTTTCATGGGCTCAATCATATGCTAATCTAAAAAACTAATCCAGTTGCTGGGTTTGCGGCCTTTTACTAAGCCCAGCACCTCTGGGCTTCTCTGCTGGATATCCCCATTACAAGGGAGCAAGTGGGGAACATTAAGAAACTATATTTTGTCTGAAAGAGGCCATTCCTGTTTTTCAGTTTGCTGACATTCCTAATTGGAACTAAGTTAAACATTTGCTTACCTTGTACAAAATTGTATATTTTCAAAAGATGCTACCCTAAAATCATCATCTAAAAAAGCAAAATTAGAGTCCAAGCATCATTCTGTCTAGCTCTTAAGAGGAAATATTCCCTAGTGAGGGACAGAGTCATGAACCTTTTTTCTGGTTATGAAGACTTAAATCCAAGGGTTCCCTTATGTTGGGAACCACATAATCTCAACTAAAATTGGTCATCCAAATGATACTCATCACCTTGAGTGGTGTTCACCTGAAAAGTCTCTGATTAGGACAGATTGGAAATGACACCCTGGCATTTACTGGACAACACTAATGGAACGAGGTGAATCTGTGGAGTGATCTCTGGCCCTGGCTTCCCCTGGGTGGATAGGACATTGCACTGTGTGTTGCCCCTGGGCATGGGGCCATATGGTATCTCACCTGGGTATGGGCCTAGCTAACTTTCTGTTTTTAAAGGCTAGATAAGTTCAGTCTGTGTTTCAATACTGTGATCATTGACTTTCTGTATTCATGCCTTATTTAGAGCTTGGAGATACAGTTGCCTACATAAAAGCTTTGGCTAAATTTACCCACTGGGCCTTTAATGACAGCCACCATGCATTAAGCTTGGTAACTATTGAAGAACTAAGAAGAGTGGTTTTTACAAAACTACATGGTACTTGACACAATCAGGGCTTCCCCCGGGAGCACCTACGCTATTATTCAAGCAGAATGTTGTGTCTGTATAGTTAGTGAATTGTAAACTATCACACCTAGTCAATCAAATGAAGAAACAATGCCTCAAGTGGTCCAACATCTACTGTAAGAGATTTATTAAAAAGTTGGTTGGGATCAGGTTCTAGCTGGCTAAAGACCTTGCTGATGACTCTGTTATTGCTTCTTGCTGTTCTTTATACCGTCTCTATTTTCTATAAGATCCTGACATGTTGTATAACAGCTCACTGTTTAGATTTGTCCTGCCAAAATAATCATACAAGGAAATGAATCATCCGTTTGGCCCCTCTCTGATGAAAAATATCCAGATGTTGCCTACACTGTGTTCCCTGACTGCCTCCTTGTCGCTCAAACATGGCCTTAAGATCTTCAACTACAATCACTCCATACCTTCTCCATGGGACGTGACTTCCTAGAAATGAGCCTTCCCAGCTCTGAGGGACCAGGCCTATGTACAAGTGACACACATTCCAAAGACTGAACATAGTTACCTCTTCATCATGACCAAAAGGGGGAAATAGGAAATCCAGAAAAACACTTATGGCAAAAAGCAACTTTTTTCCAACTGAGGTATTTTATTTATATGTATGCATTACATCCTAAAAAAGAATTCCAGGCTTTTTCCTTCCTGTGTGTTTTTTGTCTTTCTCCATCATGGTCAATGACACCAGCCGAGGTCATCAGTACAGTGAAACCAAATCAGCAGGATGGAAGCAAGTTATTATTATTATGTACCATTTTTATAGCTCTTTCAGTTGTACATCAAATCTGGGGCTGACCAATCCACACTTGTTAACCTGCTTTAAGGTTCATAATAATTCTCTCAGCTCTGTAAATATCAATTATTTCAAATTTGCCGATGTCACCATGCTTCATGATCACTGTTAGAAACCAGATGACTTTGGAGCACGGCCTAACATGAACTTGGTGCTTACCTCTTTGTTGGCATTGTTGATACTTTTTTTTCAATAAAGATTTATTTATTTATTTGAAAGGCAGAGTTAGAGAGAGGCAGAGGCAGAGAGAGAGACACACACACATCTTCCATCAGCTGGTTCTTCCCAAATGGCCCCAACAGCTGGAGCTACGCTGATCTGAAGCCAGGAGCCAGGAGCTTCTTCTGGTTCTCCCACACAGGTGCAGGGGCCCAAGGACTTGGGCCGTCTTTCAGTGCTTTCCTGGGCCTTAGCAGAGAGCTGGATCCGAAGTAGAACAGCCAGGACTAGAACTGGCACCCATATGGGATGCCGGTGCTCAGGCAGCAGCTTTACCTGCTAGGCCACAGCGTCGGCCCCTGTTGATACTCTTGAGAGCATCAGATAAGACAACAATGTGCACCAGAATGGCAACACAAAATGATGGTGGAAAGAATATAAAAATGTTTCAGAATGGACTTGGGAGGCCATTAGGGGATCATGACCTGTGCACGTGCTAAGTGACTGGCTGGGAAAGTGAACTTTTGAACTGAGCACCAGAGAACAACACCTGAATGCTAACCTTTGAAATGGGCAAAGGTCTACAAAGCCATTAGCATCTTTTATTGAAGCCTGCATCTCAGCGAATGTCACAAATGAGCAATGAACTTTATACGAGAGATCGCCCTGACAATCAGCCCCGTGTAGCCTAGTGATGTACAGCTGGGAGTTGGGGTGACGTCTCTGCACCGCTCACCTTTCTTTTCATGGAACTTGTGGAGTTTCCTTTGTCCTCAGCTTCTCCTCCCATTTAAAAGACCTGTACAATCTGAGTGTCTTTGGAGCACTCGGTCAACTGTCTGAGTCTGTGTTTTGCTGAATTGCTGTGTTCAGGCCCCAAGTGAGGTTCTTTTGCTTTCACAGTGTCTGAGTTTGAATTGACCAACAAAGAAAAAAATATTTTCCTTCTTACATCCTGAAAACCCATTTATCTTTCCAAAAAGCCATTTATTTTTCCCTAAGTATCTTTTTTCTAACTCCCTGCTTTTTTTTTTTTTTAAGGTTTATTTATTTATTTGAAAGGCAGAGTTACAGACAGGCAGAGGCAGAGAAAGAGAGAGAGAGGTCTTCTATCCGCTGGTTCACTCTCCAGATGGCTGAAATGGCTGGAGTGCACTGATCCGAAGCCAGGAGTCAGGAGCTTTCTCTGGGTCTCCCACACAGGTGCAGGGGCCCAAGGACTTGGACCATCTTCTACTCTTTCCCAGGCCATAGCAGAGAGCTGGATGGGAAGTGGAGCTGCCAGGACTTGAACTGGCGCCTATATGGGATGCTGGCACTGCAGGAGGCAGCTTAACCCGCCACGCCACAGCGCTGGCCCCTAACCCCCTGCTTTAATCTAGCGATAGCATCCCCAGATTGTAACCATCATTTCAATTTTCTCAACATTGAGTTCTTCCACATCTATGCACCTTACACATGCTGAGGTTTAAGACCTGCTACCACTAAGATACGGCACCATGACATTTGAGGAACAGGAAGGTCACTTTCACTTTTCCTTTACCAATCTTCCCCAAAGCAGGTTGTAAAACTCTCTTTGCTGAGTTGCCGTCCTTATACCCAGAAAGGGACATCTTTATCTCTGAAGACACAGGGACATAGAGAAGGATTTGAACACCCAGGCTTTGCTAAGTTCCCTCCAGATTATCACCATTATCCAACCATATTTTTTCATAATTGTCTAATTTTCACCAAACATAAGCATACAGTACACAAGTTTCCATCCGTTTTGGGTTTTGTTTTGTTTCTTATGGTTGTTCTTCCTTGATGAAGCCTCCTTTATTTTAAATAAGTATCGATCTAGTTATTCTGTCTTTTGTTATAGGCACCTCAGCTATGAAATCTACTGATGGATGAGAAAGGACATTTTCCTCCCCTACACAAACATAGCTAACTGACATTTTCTCTTATTAACTTGTCTTTGGTCTGTTCAATTTGCAGGCCCCCAACCACTGAAATAAGAGGGTAAACAGAAAGCTTTTCCTTCCTTACAGAAGCAGAGTTCATAACAGCCAAAAGATGCAAGCAACCCAAGTGTCCGTCAACAGATGACTGGGTAAGCGAAATGTGGTGTACGCAACACAATAGAACATTATTGGGCCATAAGAAGGAAAAAATGTACTGGTAGATGCTATCATAGTGGTGAACAAAGGAAACATTATGTTAAGCAAAGGCTGTGGTATACTATGTACATGGACATCCAAAGTAGACAAATCCACAGAGACAGAAGGCCAATTAATGATTGCCAAGGCAAGGTGGGGCAGAGGATTAGGGAATGGCTGCTCACTGGGTATGGCGTCTCCTCTGGGGATGATGAAAATGTTTTGGAGCCACATAGAGGTAATGGCTGCACAGAATTGCAAATGTGCTAAGTGTCACTGAATTCTAAGTTCATATTGGTTAATGGTTAATTTTATATTATGTGAATTTTACCTCAATAAAAATTAAATTTACTAAAGATGGAGTGGTAGTACTTTCCCCTATTTCTTCTCTAATCACAACTATAAACCCTTGGAATTATATATAAAACAAACATGAGAAGACTCCTATAGGTGCAGAGAAAGAAGGCGGACCAGGTTGGGACTTTGGGACCCAAGGAATGATGGAGCAGTGAGTTCCCTGTGTTTTCTTTCTGCCTTGTGTATTTCAGAGTGAATGCTGGACAAGCTATCAACTCGAAAATGCCAACAGGCCCCCCCAGGAGAAAGCTCCAAGGAAAGCCTGCTGATTCTAAGCACAGGAGCAAGACAGAAAGCTTAGATGATAACAGCTCCACTCCGTTCAACACCAGCGAGAAACGATGGCTTCATCCACTCCTGCCACCAAAGGCTATGTGGGGAAGCTGCCCCTCCACCCTCAGCAGACTGTCATGAGGCGTCCCAGCCTCCCTTGAGGGTATCTGGAGAGAAGGCCAAGGGGACGGCGGGGACTCTCGTCCTCACTGGGCAGGGAGTTCATGGCCAGTCTCACCCAGAGGTAGCAGAGTCGCTCGCACCTGGACTCCAGTTCCCTGCTCTGCTGGGTGGTGCCAGTGGACACTAAGTGGGAAGGCAGAACTTTCACCACTGCCCAGGGGTCATGTGGGGAGCAGTACCAGCACCCCCACACCGCCCAGCAGAGGCCTAGTGAGGTTCCTGCCCTCCTACCCTGCCCAGCTGCAGCTAGGAAGCGCTCCTCATCCTGGGAGTCGACAGAAGCTAAGCTGGGAACCTGGTCGTCCACCCACAGAAACACAGGGACACTCCCCTCCCCCACCACAACAGTGTCAGAACTGTTGTGGGCTGCACCACAAGGCCTAAACGAATCCCACAGTCTTCAACGTAATGCTTGGATGTCTACATTTCAATAAGCAATAACACCTACCAAGAACCAGGAAAAGCTCAACGTGAATGAGCAAAGAAAATCAGGAAATACCTGTAACTAGGCAGGCATTTGGCCTAGCATTCAGGCCACGAGTTGGGACACCTGCATCTCTTATCGGAGTGTTTGGATATGAGTCATGGCTCTACTCCCAATTCCAGCTCCTAGGAATGTGCACCTTGGGGGCAGCAGGTGGTAGCTCAGGTACTTGGGTCCCTACACCCATGTGGGGGACCTGGATTGAGTTCCCAGCTCCCAGCTTCAACTTACCTCCCTCCAGGCTATTGCAGGCATTTGGGGAATAAACCAACAGATGCAAGATCTCTCTCTCTCTCTCTCTCTCTTTCAAATAAATAAGAATAAATAAACATTAATAAAAGGAAAATGAATTAAACCATGCGCAGGTGTTTGACCTTGTGGTTAAGGTGCCGCTTAGATGCCCACATTCCAACCCCAGCTCCAAGTTCCAGTTGTCTGCTCATGTGGACCCTCAGAGGCCGCAGGTGGTGGCGCAAGTCTGAGTCCCAGCCACCAGCATGGGGGACTTGGCTTGATTCCCAGCTCGCAGTTTTCAGCCTAGTCAGGCCTGACTGTTGTAGGCTAAAGAGGGAACCAGCAGATGGGAGTTCTTTTCCTGCCTGTCTCCACCCTCCCTATCTCTATCTCTCTCTGCCTCTTAAAAAGCATAAAAGGGAAATCAAGATGTTCTCAGAGGAAGGAAAATGAAGGAAATTTGTTCAGCAGATTACCTCGAAAAGAATGGCTGCAGGAAATGTTCTAAGCAGAAAGGATATGACGAAAGGAGTCCTGGAACATCAGGAAGCAAGGGGAACAACGGGAAGACTCAAAATACTCCAGCACCACGCTGGGGGCAGGAGCATCTTGGCTCCCAGGCCAGAGAAGAGCCTCCAGCAAGCCACGGCAGAGACCTGGAATTTGGGTCTTTGTGAGTCATTAACATTTGATTGTACACTTGCTTCTGCAGCACAGCCCATTTGTGTTATCAATTCAATCAAATGGGATTTTTAAAAAATCTTTAGAAAATACAACAGAGTTAATAAATAAACTCTTATAACTAATTTGGTTCAGCTAGATTACAGGCTCCATCATCATCCTCTTTGCCAACAAAAAGCATGGGCAATGGAAAATAAATATCCTATAATTGCAAACACAGAGTTTACATTTTTATGTGTAATCTAGGGCAGAATCTTAAAAAACAATGTTTTGACTTAATATTCATAATTTTCACTTTTCTATTCACACTCTCTATAAATCTTCTAAAAATATTCATATGATGTGCACAACACTGGAGCATCAAATTGTATAAAGCAAGAAATATTAGATCTAAAAGGATGGGGCCAGCACTGTGGCATAGCAGATAAAGCTGCTGCCTGCAGTGCCAGCATCCCATATGGGCACCAGTTCGAGATCTGGCTGCTCCACTTCCGATCCAGCTCTCTGCTATGGCCTGAGAAAGCAGTGGAAAATGGCTCAAGTCCTTGGGCTCCTGCATCCACATGAGAGACCTGGAGGAATCTCCTGACTCCTGGCTTTGGATGGGTGCAGCTTCGGCCGCTGTGGCCAGTTGGGAAGTGAACCAGTGGATGGAAGACCTCTCTCTCTGTCTCTCTGCCTCTCCTTCTCTCTCTGTGTAACTCTGACTTTCAAGTAAAATAAATAAATCTTTTTAAAAAATATCTAAAAAGAGAGATGGGGATAGGTGCTTAAGCCACTGCTTGGCCTGGCCACATTCCATGTTGGGGTGCTTGAGTTTGAGTACCCCTTCTGTTTCCAGTCCACTTCCTGCTAATGTGCACCTTGGGAGGCAGCAGATGATGACTTAAATGGGGGTCCCTTCCACTCATGTGGGAGACCCAGGCTGATTTCTGGGCTCCTATGCTTCTCCTATGCATTTGGGAAGCAAACTGGTAGAAGGCAGATCTCTATTTCTCTCTTCTTTCTTTCTTTCTCTCTTTCTTTCTTTCTTTCTTTCTTTCTTTCTTTCTTTCTTTCTTTCTTTCTTTCTTTCTTTCTTTCAGATTTAATTATTTATTTGAAAAGCAGAGTTACAGACAGAGGGAGAGACAGAGGGAGAGGAGAGGGATTCCATCTGCTGGTTCACTCCACAAATGGCCATAATGGCCAGGGCTGGGCCAGGCCAAAGCCAGGAATGGGAGCTTCCTCTGGGACTCCCACATGGATGGCAGGGGCCCAAGCCCTTTGCCATATTCTGTTGCCTTCCCAGGTACACCAGCAGGGAACTGGGTTGGAAGTGGAGCAACCAGAACATGAACCAGCACCCATAGGGAAGGGCAGCATTGCAGGTGGTGACTTAACCCGGTATGCCACAATGCTAGAGCCCCAGTCTGCCTTTCAAATAAAATGGGTAGTTGGGGGAAAGTCTATGCGAGTGGCCAATGAGTATATAAAAAAAAATGCCCTGTGTTACTAATCATCAGGGAAACACAAGTCAAAATTACAATGAGCTATCACTTCACCCCAATTGATCAAAAAGATAAAAAATAACAAACACTGGTAAGGCTATGGAGAAAGGGGAACTCTCATGTTGTGCTGGTGGGAGTGTGAATTAGTACAGCCATTACGGAAAATAGTACAGAGGCTTCTCAAAAACCAGAAACAGAATTAGCACACAATCCAGCAATCCTACTGCAGGATATCCTACACAGGAATTGAAGTCATTATGATGAGGAGATCTCTGTACTCACATGTTTATCTCAGCACTGTTCACAGTCGCCACGGCACAGAATCAACCTGGGCTCCATCGACAAGAGAATGGTAAAGAAAATGTGGTATAAATACGCAATGGAATATTATTCGGCAATAAAAGTGAAAATCTGTCACTTGTGACAACATGAATGGAGATAGAGGACAGAGAAAACCAAGTCCCACAAGTTCACACTTCTATGTGGGGACGAAAAATGTCTCTTGCACGAGAGGAGTCTAGAGTAGTGATGATCAGAGCCTGAGAAAGGTGTGGGGCAGGAGCATGGGGAGAGGTCAGCTGATGCGAACAGGGGTGCCGTGGGTGGGAAGAATCACTTCTCATGTCTGCAGCACAGGAGGACAACGATGGTTGACTACCATTAGTTGAATATTTCAAAATAGCTAGCGGAGGGGATTCTGAATATTCCCAAGTTAAATGTATGAGGTTATAAGTATGCCAGTTACCCTGATCTAGTAATTACACCTTTGTACACATGCATTAAAATATCATTAATAAGTACATTTAAAATTCATCAAAAGTAAAAGCATTTGGAAAAATATGAAAAGTAATATTCATATGAAAAATAGTTATCTTCCAAGCCAGTGTAACTTTCCACAAACAAGAAAATGACTGGCTCAATAAAAGCAGGAAAAATATTGAAAAAAAATAATTAAAGAGGTGCTTAATGAGACAAAGAGCAGGAGTGAATCAAACGTAGAATTTAGAGTGGAAAGACTGCACTCAGAGTGCTGTGGGACCGAGGGCTGAGTCACCACTCGGGACATCCACACCCCACATCCGAGGGCCTGGGAGCAAGTCCCACATCTGCTTCCTATCCACCATCCTGCCAATGTGCACCCTGGGAGGCGGCAGGTGACAACTGAAATACTTGGTCCCTGCAATCCTCCTGGGAGACCCAGGAGGAGTTGCAGGCCCAGCCCTGGCTATTGCAGGCATTTGGAGAGCGAACCAGTGGAAGAAAGATCCCTCTCTATCTCACTTTCTCTCTTTGTCTCTGTATTTCAAGTAAACATAAATGAATAAGTAAATTTAGAGAGACCTACATGCAGATCTTGACCCTGCAGTAAGATTCCTTGCAAGTTGCTTAACTTTTCTTTTGTAAAATAGATTGTTTGAAATATTATTATATAGCCCTTTTCACCAAGATGGCGCCGAAGGCGAAGAAGGAAGCTCCTGCCCCTCCTAAAGTCGAAGCCAAAGCAAAGGCCTTAAAGGCCAAGAAGGCAGTGCTGAAAGGCGTCCACAGCCACAAGAAGGAGAAGATCCGCACGTCCCCCACCTTCCGGCGGCCCAAGACACTACGCCTCCAACGGCAGCCCGAATACCCTCGGAAGAGCGCCCCCAGGAGAAACAAGCTTGACCACTATGCCATCATCAAGTTCCCCCTGACCACGGAGTCGGCCATGAAGAAGATAGAAGACAACAACACCCTGGTGTTCATTGTGGATGTCAAGGCCAACAAGCACCAGATCAAACAAGCTGTGAAGAAACTCTATGACATTGATGTGGCCAAAGTCAACACCCTGATCAGACCTGATGGAGAGAAGAAGGCCTATGTGCGGCTGGCTCCTGACTATGATGCTCTGGACGTTGCCAACAAAATTGGGATCATCTGAACTGAGTCCAGCTGGCTAATTCTAAATATATGTTTTTCCACCATACATAAAAAAAAGAAATATTATTATATATCAACAACTTGATATTCAGCTCAAACTAGGGGCCCAGCAAGTGGTAGCTATGATTACTATTATGTTATTCACTTTTTTTTTTGAGAAATTAATGTCTGTGTTTTTTTTTAAAGATTTATTTATTTACTTGAAAGTCAGAGTTGCACAGAGAGAGAAGGAGAGGCAGAGAGAGAGAGAGAGAGAAGGGTCTTCCATCCACTGGTTCACTCCCCAGTTGGCCGCTATGGCCGGAGCTGCACTGATCTGAAGTCAAGAGTCAGGAGCTTCTTCCAGGTCTCCCATGTGGGTGCAGGGGTCCAAGGACTTGGACCATCTTCCACTGCTTTCCCAGGCCACAGCAGAGAGCTGGATCAGAAGTGGAGCAGCTGGGACTTGAACTCGAGCCCATATGGGATGCTGGCACTGCAGGTGGTGGATTTACCCACTACGACACAGTGCCGACCCCACTATTATGTTATTTACAAAGGATACAGATGGTGATGATAATGACAAATAGATGGATGATAGAAAGATCAGACAGATAGAAGATAGATAGATTTGTAGACACAGATGTGTTTCTGGGCTAGGAGTCTCATACTAGTGGAAGATACAAAGGATCTATTGGGGTTACATATGAAATAGTACTTGTATAATTGAGATCCCAAAGGACAAACATCTATACTACCTGAATACCTCACTTAGGCTTTGATTGAAGTAAGCCTTTCGGGGCAGGTGTTTGATACAGTGGCTAAGATGCTGTTGGGAGACCCACATCCCATATTGGAGTGCCTGGCTTTGCTCCCAATTCTGGCTTCCTGCTATACACACACTGGGAGACAGCAATGATGGCTCAAGAACTGGAGTCCCTGCCATCCACATGGGAGACCTGGGTGGAGTTCCAGACTCCTGGCTTTGGCCCGGCTCAGTCTCTCAGCTCTTTCAGGCATTTGAAGGAGTGAATCAGCATATAGGCCATTCTCTCTTTCTCTCTCTCTCTTTCACACACATACACACACACACACACTTTCTCCCCCCCCCCACTAACTCTATGTGTGTGTGTCTGCCTTTCAAATAACAAATAAGTAATTTTTTAAAGATTTATTTGATTTATTTGAAGAAGAGTTACAGAGAGAGGGAGAGTCAGAGAGGGAGAAAGAGAGAGAGAGGGCTCTTCCATTTACTGGTTCACTCCCCAAATGGCTGCAACAGCCAGAGCTGAGCTGATCTGAAGCCAGGAGCCAGAAGCATCTTCCCGGTCTCCCACACAGTACGGGGTCCAGGCACTGGGCCATCTTCCACCGGTTTCCCAGGCACATGAGCAGAGCTGGATTGGAAGTGGAGCAGCCAGGACTCAAACTGGCACCGATATGGGATGCTGGCATTGCAGGTGTCAGCTTTAACCGCTATGTCACAGCTCGGGCCCCCGACCCCCACCAAGTAGTCTCTTAATGTCGATAGCAGTGAATTACATTTGTGACCAACAACAGAAAGGGCAAGTCTGGCTGCCAGTGGCAGTGGGATCCTCAAGGGTGGGCCAGTTCTGTGAAGTCTGAGGACTGACCCCACTCCCCAGCCCTTCCAGCAATTTTGCATTTCCTGTCTCACATTCCTTTCTGCTTCAAATACCTAGAGAACCGGAGCAGCTCCAGTCCCTTACTCAGAACCCTAATGGCGGGGTGGCTTGAGCGGCACAGCCCTAAGGGGCCGAGCTGTAACTCAGCATGGCGCAAACAGCACCCGTGCGACACACTGGAGCTATTTCCTGCTCCAGGAGTCTCTTGCATCAACCTACATCCCTCCTGATGCAACTAAGCCTCTTGACTGCTTCTCTGTCCACTGTTGAGCAGCTACGTGTGGGGCTCCAAGTGCGGCCTAAGAAACGAACACTAGTACCTAATGCGAACATACAACAGTTACAACAAAACCCTGTAAGTTATGCAAACGCAGGCTCTTTCTCCCAGAATACCCTGCATTCACCCTTCTCGTGATGTTGTGGACACAATTCTGCATGCACTTGACAGTGAGGAACTGACGTCCTGGCAAGCGAAAGTGAGGAGAAGCAGGCACTGCTGCCGTGTGTCTGCTAGAGAAAGCGGCATCGTAGCCCAGCCCGGTTGTGTCTGACAATGACCCCAGCCCTCTCTCCCCCGCCCAGCGGTGAGCAGAAGGCCCTTCTGATGAGTGCCTGGAAGTTTTTCCAAAAGCTGGACAGTAGGCCGGCGCCATGGCTCAATAGGCTAATCCTCCGCCTTGTGGTGCCGGCACACCGGGTTCTAGTCCCGGTCGGGGCGCCGGATGCTGTCCCGGTTGCCCCTATTCCAGGCCAGCTCTCTGCTGTGGCCCGGGAGTGCAGTAGAGGATGGCCCAAGTGCCTGGGCCCTGCACCCCATGGGAAACCAGGAAAAGCACCTGACTCCTGCCTTCGGATCAGCGTGGTGCGCCGGCTGCAGTGCACCGGCCACGGCGGCCATTGGAGGGTGAACCAACAGCAAAAGGAAGACCTTTCTTTCTGTCTCTCTCTCTCACTGTCCACTCTGCCTGTCAAAAAAAAAAAAAAAAAAAAAAAAAAAAGCTGGATAGTGACACCTGGCCACACGAGACTTTCCCCTTGTAGCTGATTTCTCTTGGGTTGACACTGTGCCTCGAAATGGATTAATACCCATGAGATGCGACCAGCCATTAATAAATGATGCTGGCTGCTTTACCCGACCTGTCATGAAATATTCAGAGGTATAAAAGCACTTCAGTTTAAATAGTCACCAGGGCTTTAGTCCGATTTAGCTGTGAGCTCAAATTTCATCCTATTTTTGCACAGGAGAGATTGCAGCACAAGCTAGTATTTCCAGGAAAAGTTACCAACGGGTGCAGTCCGTACAGAAGGTGGGGAGCTGCGTCGTGCAGGAATGGGTGATGGGAAGTGGTCCGAGCCCAGGGTCCTGTCCCAATCTGGCCCTGGCTACACTGCAGGCCTGGGGAAGGCAGGTGAGGGCATTAGAGGATGTCTGCCCCGCCCTGACTGTGAACACTTAAAGTGCTTCCAGGGGCAGGCATTCGGCCTAGCAGTTAAGATGGCAGTTAGGGTGTCTGTGTCTCCTATGATAATACATGGGTTCGATTCTCAGCTCCAGATGTTGATTATGGTTTCCTGCTAATATGGACCTTGGGAGGCAGCATCAAAGGCTCAAGTAATTGCATTCCTGCAACCCATGTTGGAGGCCTGGAGTGAGTTCATAGCTCCTGGCTTTGACCACTGCTGTGCTGTTAAAAACATTTAGGGAGTAAACCAACAGATGGAAGCGCTCTCTCTCTCTCTCTCTCTCTGTATTTTTTCTCTCTCTCCCTCAAATAAATAAATAAATATTTTTAATTTTTAAAAAAAGATTCATTTATTTTACTTGAAAGGCAGAGTTACAGAGAGAGGGAGAGGCAGAGGCAAAGAGAGAGTGAACCATCTACTGGTTCACTCCCAAAATGGTTGCAATGGCCAGGGCTGGGCCAGGCCAAAACCAGGAGCCAGGAATTTCAAACAGGTCTCCCACATGGGTGCAGGGACCCAAGAGGTTGGGTCATCTTCTGCTGCTTTCCCAGGTACATTAGCAGGGAGCTGGATTGGAAATGGAGCAGCCAAGACTTGAACCAGTATCTATATAGGATGCCACCATCACAGGTGGCAGCTTAACCTGCTACACCACGTGCCAGCCCGATTAATTTTTAATAATGTAAATAAATATACTTTCTGTCTCTGACTCTATAAAGAGACATGGGAGAGTGGAGGACTCTACATGATCATATGGACTGGGAATGAGACTCCATTGCCAAGCATTAAGATAACCACAGGGGGCAGGCATCGCATACAGCAGTTAAGATGCTGCTTGAGGGGCCAGCGCTGTGGCGTAGCGGGTAAAGCCTCTGCCTGCAGTGCCGGCATCCCATATGGACACCAGTTTGAGTCCTGGCTGCTGCACTTCCCATCCAGCTCTCTGCTATGGCCTAGGAAAGCAGTAGAAGATGGCCCAAGGCCTTGGGCCCCTGTGCCCAGGTGGGAAGCTTCAGATAGGTACAGCCCTGGCAACTGTGGCCAATTGGGGAGTGAACCAGCGGATGGAAGACCTCTCTCTCTCTCTCTCTCTCTCTCTCTCTCTCTCTCTCTCTCTCTCTCCTGCTCTGTCTCCCTGCCTTTCAAATACTTTTTTTAAAAAGAGCCCCACAACAAACAGAATAGCTGGAGGTTTGGAAGGCTAAACTCACAGAGCCTGTCAGTACAGAGACGACTGACATGTCTATAAATCTTTTTTTTTTTTTTTTTTTTTGACAGGCAGAGTGGATAGTGAGAGAGAGAGAGACAGAGAGAAAGGTCTTCCTTTTTGCCGTTGGTTCACCCTCCAATGGCCGCCGCAGCCGGCGCATTGTGCTGATCCTAAGCCAGGAGCCAGGTGCTTCTCCTGGTCTCCCATGCAGGTGCAGGGCCCAAGGACTTGGGCCATCCTCCACTGCCTTCCCGGGCCATAGCAGAGAGCTGGCCTGGAAGAGGGGCAACCAGGATAGAATCCGGCGCCCCAACTGGGACTAGAACCCGGTGTGCCGGCGCCACAAGGCGGAGGATTAGCCTGTTAAGCCACGGCGCCAGCCATGCCTATAAATCTTGTCTGAGGAGCTGTAGTGCTGATCAGCAGGTGGTGAGTGTGGGAAGCAGCTGCGGGTGACCTGGAGGGTGTGAGTGAACCTGGGTCTTTCTGCTTAAGACACGAGAGTGCCTTGTTTCCTGGCAGACCTGACTGGTGGGTGGGCTTGAGAGCACAGGCCGGGCCGGCATCGTGGCATAGTGGATTAAGCTGCCACCTGCAATGCCGGCATCCTATATAGGTGCTGGTTTGAGTCCTGGCTGCACCAGTTCCCATGTAGCTCCTTACTAAAGCACCTGGGAAAGCAATGGAAGATGGCCCAAGTGCTTGGGGAGTAAACCAGTGCATGGAGGCTCGCTCGCTCGCTCTCCCCCTCCCTCTGAAGTGTTCTGCCAGACTTTAGGACAAAGAAGTGTCAGTGTGCAGATCAAGGTTGGGATTGGGCCGTGGCCAGTCATCTAAGGCATGAACGGTAAGGAGCCGCTCACTCACAAGGGCCAACCGTGCAGCAGCACGCTCCTGAGAGCGAGTGGCTCCTTAAATGCATGCCTCCTTGTCTGAAGTTGGGGCTCCGCACACAGCACCCCAGCAATGGGGAAGGCTGCAGAGGCAGGGAGCTCATGGGCATGTCTCTGTCTCTCTGTGGGAGGTGTGACCATAAAGGAACTCTGACCTTCTTCTCTTGAGAGCACGACATTAGACCCTCATTCCAGAGGGGCCCTCCTGCCCCAGGGGAAGGCAGGCTGCATGGAGGCCCAGGGGAATCGCAAGATAGGTTCCGCGTACTGCCGTTACGTCACGCCCTCTTTGTCCAATCACATTGCTCCACAACTACCCACTTCTTTCATCAAACTTAGGTTCCTTGGGTCTTCATTTCCGAAGGCTCCTGTGTCACGTAAAGCTTTTCTACATGTATTAAACTCTCTCTTACTAATGCTTTGTCCCAGGGGTGTCATCCACGAACATTGCACAGGGTGGGGCAAAGCTCTCACTGCTGGGCGCTCCCCTGCCTGGACCGGGGATGGGCGTGGGGAGGAACGATTTCCCAGACGGACACAGCCCCTTCATCTCCATCCACGCTGGACCCAGCCCAGATGAGCACCCAAATGTCTCCTCCTCCTCATTCTCTGGGGGTTCTGATGCACCTGCCTCTCGCCCTCCCTTTTCTTTCCAGCAGCTCAGGCCCCTCCAGTGCTTTCACTGTGGTTTCTCTTTGCTGCAGCCCCAGGCAGCTCCACTTCATCCCAGAGCTAACAGATGAAGCCACTTTCCCCAGCGTGGTAGTTGGGTAGTTCCTGTAGTCTTCGCTTCACGCTCTCCCGCTTGTCTCCAAGACAGGCGAAGGGACCAGCTTCCTGGGTGAGTGATGTCAGGAACCAGAAAACCCTGGAATGTTCCTAGCTGCAATCCCTCTGCTTCCTGGACAAGGATCCCTGGATGGGGAGGCTGACACCCCTGGGAAAGGAGTGCCTTGATCCGTCATCAAGTACGCCTTCCAGTGAGCACAGCGATGAGAACATGTCTTGGTTTGAAGCTTTGTGTACCCTGAGTCAAACAGGCTTCCAAAGGATGATGTGGAATGTTCCAGATGTGGCAAATATGATGTTGCCGCAGAGTCTCCCGCAGAGTGCTCCACTCTCCACTCCACTCCTTCCCCCTCACCCCCCTTGCCTCCTTCTCACTCCCTGCCCTAGTAAGTTAGTGCTGGGTACCAGCAGAATGCCTGAGCTCTTCTAACTGGGACTGTTCAGGAGCGCTGCTTGAATGTCCTTCAGAGAGAGAGAGAGAGAGAGAGAGAGAGAGAGAGAGAGAGAAGGAAGCCACAGTGGCTCTCATCTCCTAACCTGGGAAGTCCGTGCAGGGGAGGAGAGGTAATGTCCTCATCTAACCTCTGCTATCTCTCCTTAAGCTCCTAACAGGCACCTGTCACAACACAGAACAGACTTTGCCCCATTCACCCCGACCTGTCTCTCAGTCCTGCTTATCCCTTGCCCAAGCCTCCACCCCTCTCTGTGGCTCAGGCCCTACTGAAGCTCCCTCCTAGGCCCTTCTTTCGTCTCCTACTTTGTGTATCACTGCCGTGTTTACACACAGTCTGGGTACCTTGCTGTCCTCTTAATTTGCCTCTTGTCAATTCAATTCACGACCCTTCTGAACACAAGGGAAGACTTCCCCTTCACTCCTCCACGCAGGCCACAACAGCCTCTGGTGCGTCCCAATACATGTTCTATGCAGGAGCTGTTGTGTAGGGGCCGACATTGGGGTGCAGCGGGTAAAGCCAGTGCCTGTGACATTGGCATCCCTTAACGGCACTGGTTGGTATCCTGGCTGCTCCACTTCTGATCCAGCATTCTTGCTGATGGCCTGGGAAAAGCAGCAGCAGATGACCCAAGTGTTTGGGCCCCTGCAACTACATGGGAGACCCAGCTGAAGCTCCTGGCTCATGGCTTTGGTCTGGCTCAGCCCTGACCATCACAGGCATCTGGGGAGTGAACTACTGGGTAAAAGATTCTCTCTGTCTCTGCTGCTCTTTCTCTATCTCTGATCATCAGATAAATAAATATAAAAAAGAAAGAACAACCGTGTCATGTAAATGGAGTCAAACACTCTGAAGCCTTTTCAGTCTGGCTACTTTCACTTAGCAGAATGCATTTGAGACTCATCCATGTTACTGTGTATAACAGTAATTTATTTCATTTTTATTGATGAGTAGCATCCCATTGCACGGAAGTACAATTTGTTATTCATTCAGATGTTGGAGCTGCTTCAAGTTTGGACAATTATAAGCAAAGTCTCTATAAGCATTCATGTTGTGGGACAGGCAAAATAATTTTCTTTTTTTAAGATTTTTTAAATTTATTTATTTGACAGGTAGAGTTATAGACAGTGAGAGACAGAGAAAGGTCTTCCTTCCGTTGGTTCACCCCCAAATGGCCACTACAGCTGGCACTGCGCGATCCGAAGCCAGGAGCCAGGTGCTTCCTCCTGCTCTCCTGTGCGGTTGCAGGGGCCATCCTCCACTGCCCTTCCGGGCCACAGCAGAGAACTGGACTGGAAGAGAAGCAACTGGGACTAGAACCCGGTGCCCATATGGGATGCCGGTGCCGCAGGCGGAGGATTAACCAAGTGAGCCACGGCGCCGGGCCCACAAAATAATTTTCTATCTACCTTTTGTAATGCTTAACTGGGACTCTCTGTAACAAAATACAGATTAACAAGAGAAAAATGGAAAGAAATTTAATATAACGTACACTTCTGAAATATATAGGTGCTAACCCAGGGCATGAGTTTAGATTAAATCTGAGAGAAAGAGTTTAAACCTCAGGCTTAAATGCCATCATTTTCTGAAACTAACAAGGAAGGGCCTGTTGAGCCGAGCAGGAGCCGGGAGAAGCCCCGGGTGAGGCTCTGATCGGCCAGATCCTCAGCGCAGGTTGCAGGTTGGGCTCAGCTTTCTCCGTGGTTGCAGAGGCTGCTGTCAGTGAGTCGAGCCTTCCTGGTGCAGAGCCTCCTTAACGGGGCCGTCTCTCACAGAGGATAACTGGCCAGGCACATAGGGTCTCCCACAGTGTAAAAGGTTGCATGTTCATCTAAGAACCCTTCCAAAAGTTGGCAGAACATGTGTATAATGAAAACCCTACACATGGATTTCAAAAATTTTCACACCCAAATAGACACATCTTTTAATTCTATTTATCCTTCAGACTTTTCCAAGAACTCTCAAAGTTTGTGCTTTGCCTCTGACCACTTGTCACTATTTTTGGTGCCTCCCCACCCATCCTAGCCACCATTCTGTCTCCCAGGGGCCACCTGCAGGGGAAGGGTAATGTCGCCTCTGCCCTCTGAGGGGTCACCGGGACCAGCTGATGAGATGCCCGGGACAGGAGACACACACAGGTACCACGTGCATGGAGGCAGTCACACGGTGTGATTCCCCACAGCCCAGCGCGGCCCATGAGGGGAAGTGTGCAGTGTTTAGGGTGACAGTGAGATATTCTAGGGGACCTCGATGGCCTGGAACAAACAAAGTCTGTTTGGCACACAGAGGGGACAATGGGTTGTCAATGATTCTCTGGAGACCAAACCCGAGGACAATGGCGTGGGACAGAAATCTGTCAGGTGTGTTGACAGACTTCAATCCCTCTTCCTGTGACACGGGTTCAGTCTCAGGGAAGGGAGGGGGTCACTGTTCCTTCCGTGGCAGGCCTGATTGCAGGCAGATAAGGAACGGCAGGAGGCCTCCCTGCGCTGGGAGCTGGGAGCAGCCAGCCAAGGCTCTTGAATCCGCACCTGATGAAGGCCCTTCCATGTCTCAGATCAGAGCGCCCAGCGCGCCCCAGGTCCCTCTCTGTTGGTGTTGGGGAACTGCTCTCTGAGCCCCGGATGTTCCCACAGGTCTCTGGCTTCCGCTCTTGCCGCCTTCTCCGCAGAGCAGCCAGAGCCAAGTTTTCTCGGTCGATCACTTCTGCTGCAACCTCTTAAGAGATTCAAACTGTCCTCAGAGGGAAACCCCAACTCCTTTTTCTTTAACTTAATTTTTTGTAAGATTTATTTATTTATTTGCAGAGAGGCAGAGGCAGAAAGAGACAGAGAGGTCTTCCATCAGCTGGTTCACTTCCCAACCAGCTGCAATGGCCAGAGCTGGGCTGAACTGAAGCCAGGAGCCAGGAGCTTCTTCCGGGTCTCCCTTGCAAGTACTGGGGCCCAAGGACTTGGGCCATCTTCTACTGCTTTCCCAGGCCACAGCAGAGAGCTGGATTGAAAGTGGAGCAGCTGGGACTCGAACCGGTGCCCCTATGAGATGCCAGCACTGCAGGTGGTTGCTTTATCCGCTGCGCCACAGCACTGCCCTGTGTGTGTTTTATATGACTATTACGTGTCTTCCCATAAGAGAACGTCACTCCTCTGGGCAGAGTGGGGTGGGAGTCTTATCTGTCTTGTTCATTGATGTATCAATGATGACTTGAACAGTGCTTGGTATAGAGCAGGCACTCATGGGTGACCAGAGACTGCACCCTCAAGGAGGCAACCATCCAGTGAGAACATCAGGCAGACCCATAGCAATCTCTGGGCAAGACAGACGAACACTGGCCTGGTAAGGATGGCATCACCAAAGGGCCTGGGAATTCAGAAGAGGAAAATTCTCTCCTGATTAGGGATTGGGGGTTGCTGTCGAGAGGTGGGGTTCTGGGGGCTGGATCTTGAGGGACCAGTGTTATTGGATGTGTGGCCACCACATAACAAGGGCAGGCCATGACTGGAGCATTCCAAACAGGAAACAGCATGAGAAAAGTACAGAGGGTATACAAGAAACGGGAACTCCCCATGTTGTGCTACCCAATGCTAAGTACCTAGCTACCCCCAAAACTTGGTGGGTTTTTTTTTTTTTTTAAGATTTATTTATTTATTTGAAAGGTAGAAGTTGGACCAAAAGTGGAAGAGGGAAAGTCTTCCTCCCACCACAGATATTGTGGAAGGGAGTAGAAAAGTCTCAACATAGCCAGCCCCAGGCTCCATGCATGCGAGTGGAGCCATCTTGGATCTTCTGGCTTAACTAGTAGTTGAATGTATCTATGTGATGACCCAATGAGACCAGCACAACTGTTCAGTCAATTCACAAAATTGTGATAAATAATTCTTGCTGTTTTAAAACAACAAGCTTTGGAGCCAGCGCTGTGGCACAGAGGGTTAATCTATGGCCTGCAGCACCGGCATCCCTCATAGGCACAGGTTCAAGTCCTGGCTGCTCCACTTCTGAGCCAACTCCCTGCTAATGTGCCTAGGAATACAGCAGGAGATGACCGAAGACCTTGGGCCACTGCACTCACATGGGAGACCAGGAAGAAAGTCCTGGCTCCTAGCTTTGCCCTGGTTCAGCCCTGGCTGTTGTGGCCATTTGGGAGAGTGAACCAGCAGATGGAAGATCCTCTCTCTGCCTCTGCCTCTCTGTTAAAAACAACAACAACAATCATTTGAAAGGCAAAGGAACTGAGAGAGGGAGTTATAGAGAGGAAGAGAAGGAGAGAGAGAGAGAGAGAGAGAGAGAAAGAGAGAGTGAGCGATTGCTCACAACAGCTGGTGCTGGGTCAGGGTGCAGCCAGGAGCCTGGAACTTTATCCTGGTCTCCTGCATGGATTGAAAGAACTCAAGCCCTTGAGCCATCAGGAAGTGTGATTGGAAGCAGAGTACCCAGAACTCAAACTACGACTGTGATGTTGGATGCCAGCATAGCAAGTGACGGCTTAACCTGCTGCACCGCCATGCTGGCCCAGACAGCTGACCAATTAATAGCAGATACAAGATTATTCACACGTGTACTTGGGAGCTTCCAGAAGTAAAGATTGCTATCAGTGGGGTTCAGGATGTACTACCCCGAAATCCGACACTTTGCCACATGAGAAAGCAGCAGAAAGGAAGGCCCCTCTCACCTTCCCCTCCTTTTCTCCCGTGAAGCAGGTCCTAAGAGCCGCATTTGAAAGGCGCCTTCCTTTGCCCGGTAGAAAAGAAGGCCTTTATCTCTAAGACACAGGGACACAGAAAGGAATGCGAACACACAGGCCTTGCTAAGCTCCCCCCGGTTTATTACCCTTGAAACAGCCTCTCTGTGCATGATTCTTCTCCATAACCATCCCCTTCACCAAACCCAGCACAAAGGGGCCGGCACTGTGGCACAGAGGGTTAAGCTGCCACTTGCAACACCAACAGTCCATATTGGAATGCCAATTTGAGTCCCAGCTGCTCTGTTTCCGATCCAGCTCCCAGCATCTGGGAAGGCAGTGGGAGACAGTCCAAGTCCTTGGGCCTCTGCCACCCACTGCTGCCGTCATCTGCTGCCTCCCAGGCACATTAGCAGGAAGCTGATTGGAAGCAAAGTAGCTGGGACTCCAGCCAGCACTCAGACATCAGACGCGGGCATTGCAAGTGGTGGCTTAATCCACTGTGCCATGACACGCACCCCGCTGTGGTTAACTTCTTTTGTTATAGGTGCCTATGAGAGGAAAAAAATTCTTTTCTTGTCTACTCACACACCACTCTGACACCAGATGTGTGGGGCTATTTCGCCACACCCTAAGTCATTCCTTAATGGACACCAGCTGGGTATCCTGTAACCCAACTCCATTCCGACTCTGTCTACCTGAAGACAGGGTCAGATCGCACAGGCCGAGGGCTTGGTCCCACAAGACTACTCCACACTTCAGATGCCAGTTGCAAGCAGTAGTCTGCGACCTGTACTTATGACTACCAGCCATACATTGGGAATCCCACTTCTGCCTCTTTGGGTTCAATTCATTTGCCAGGGCAGCTCACAGAACTCGAGTGTTGGAGCTCAGAAGATGATACTCCCAAGTAAGGCACTTTGGCATGCTGAGTTCTTTGAGCTAAAGGATGCTGGAGGGCCTTAGTAGCCACACAGAGGGGCCAGTGCTGTGGCATAGTAGGCTAAGCCTCTGCCTGCAGCGCTGGCATCCCATATGGGCACTGGTTCTAGTGCTGGTTGTGCCACTTCTGATCCAGCTCCCTGCTAACGGCCTGGGAAAGCAGTAGAAAATGGCCCAAGTCTTGGGCCCCTGCACCCACGTGGGAGACCCAGAAGCTCCTGGCTTCAGGTTGGCCCAGCTGTGGCCGGTGCGGCCATTTGGGGAGAGAACCAGCATGTGGAAGACTGCTCTCTCTGTCTCGTCCTCTCTCTGTCTGCAATTCTGCCTTTCAAATAAATAAAATCTTTGAAAAATAAAGAAAAAGAAGCCACAAAGAACCACAGTGTCTCTGACTTCTCCTGTTTCCCATTCTCCTCCAAAGTCAAGCCACAGAAATCACAATCTTCTTCCCCAAGGCAAATCATAGAAACTAGGACTTCCTGGAGCCAGCATTGTGGGGCAGCAGGTTAAGCTGCTGCCTGCAATGCCCGCATCTCATATGGGCACCTAATCAAGTCCCAGCTGCTCCACTTCCCTTGCTATGTGCTTGGGAAAGCAGCAGAGGACAGCCCAAGTGCTTGGGCCCCTGCACCATGTGAGAGACATGGATGAGGCTCCTGGCTCCTGGATTTGGCCTAGCCTAGCCCTGGCTGTTGTGGCCATCTGGGGGAGTGAACAAGCAGATGGAAAATCTCTCTCTCTCTGTCTCTCTCTTTTTTTAAGGTCTTTTTGTATCTCTTTTTTTTCCCCCAAAGAAACCGTTTATTTATTGAGTACAGATTTCATAAGTACAACTTTAGGAATATAGTGATGCTTCCCACCATACCTGCCCTTCACCCCTTCTCCCACCTCACCTCCTCCTCCCTCTTCCATTCCCAGTCCCATTCTCCATTAAGAAAGAAAAAAAAAAAAAAAAAAAAAACTTGATCCTCAACAGTCAAGACAAGGGTTGTTCAAGTCCTTTTTTTTTTTTTTTGACAGGCAGAGTTATACAGTGAGACAGAGAGACAGAGAAAGGTCTTCTTTCCGTTGGTTCACTCCCCAAATGGCCACCATGGCTGGCGTGCTGCACCAATCCGAAGCCAGGAGCCAGGTGCTTCCTTCTGGTCTCCCATGCAGGTGCAGGGCCCAAGTACTTGGGCCATACTCCATTGCCTTCCCGGGCCACAGCAGAGAGCTGGACTGAAAGAGGAGCAACCAGGACAGAACCCGGAGTACCAGTGCCGCAGGCGGAGGATTAGCCTACTGAGCCGTGGTGCAGGCCTCGAGTCCTCTTTATGTCTCTTGTTGGCGCTCTGTAACTCTGCCTTTCAAATAAATAAATAAATCTAAAAAAAAAAAAAAAAAGGAAGGAAGAAACTAGGACCTCCTTTCCCAAGTGCCAACCAGAAAGCCTAAACATAGTGCTGGAAGCTTTCTTCTAGTTTTCTGTGTAAGAGCCGGCCACAGAAAAATGCTCTGACCTAACTTGTGTGGTAATATGAGGATGTGTCAAAAAGCTTGCAGAAAAGGAAGATAAAAGTAAAAGATAAGTTTATTTGGGTGCAAAAAATGGTGAAAACTACACATATTTATTTCATAGTACGTATTTTCTGAGAACTCTGTGAAGTCTCCACTGAGCTCCTACCACCCCCATTCCTCAGGAGCCTTGCCCTACACCTAGGAGAACGGAATGCCACAGAGACAGAAGAATCTGCACAGACAGGTTTGGCTGTGTCTCCCTCTTTGGGCTCCTGCACTAGATCACACTCTTTCTGCCCAGTCATCCTGCTACACGACTGCCCGCTCTTCATGGCCTCTGAGCACGAAGTGGACAGCCTAGCCGGACGCTGGCGCTTCAGCCTGAAGGCTCCTGGAGCCCAGAAGACTGCAACCCAGTGCGTTGTGATGCTGCTCTCTTGTTCACCTGTCTTTTCTTGGCAGTGACCCTTCGGACAGGTGAGGGCAAGTATCACACCTTTCTTTCCCAGCGCAGGGAGACATTCTGTTTATTTAGTTTCCTGGCTTACTAACAAAGGTATGAAAAAGGATGTAGATACACAGCCAGATGCAGGACGTACAGGGTGAGGCTGGGAAGGCTTCCAATCCGATTTCTTGCTAAGGTGCCTGGGAATCAGCAGATGATGCCTCAAGTACTTGTGTCCCTGCCACTCATGAAAGAGACCTGGATGGAGTTCTGGCTCGGTTTTGTGGCCCAGCTCCAGCTGTTGCTGGCATTTGGGGAATGAACCAGCAGACGGAAAATCTCTCTCTCTTTCTCTCTCTCTGTCATTCTGACTCTTAAATAATAAATAAAAGTTCATTTTAAAAAAATGTGTTTTCATTTTATTTGAAAGGTAGAAAGATAGAGATCTTCTATCTGCTGGTTCACTCCCCAGATGCCCACAACAACCAAGGCTGGGCCAGGAGCCCAGGACACAATCCCAGTCTCCCAGTCCCTCGTGGTTAGCAGGGTCCCAATACTGAGCCGTAACCTACAGCCCCCGCAGTGTGTTCGTTAGCAGACAGCTGGATCGGAAGCAGAGGAGCTGAGACTCCAGCCAGGCGCTCCCATACGGGATGTGGGAATCTCAGACGGCCACCCAGCTGCCAGCCACACTGCTGCCCCACTTGCCAGCTTTTCAGAGAGGCTGCGTTTTCTAAGCACAAACCATGACCGACTCCCTCTCCAGCACCCGCCCCCCTCCAGAGAATGGGCCTTGGCGCTGAAAGTCCAGACGGAGAGCTAAGGAGGCCAGGCAGCGGCTGAGCCCCTGGGGGCAGTTCCTGTTCTTCAAGGCCTGCAGGTCCAGGCTGGGCTCCTCTCGGCTCTGGAGATAACAGACTCCTTGCCTGGACCAGGTCCACAGCGGTTCAGGGGGCCAAGTGGCACCTGGACTGACCTCCAGCCCACGTTATGTTCATTGTGGTATCTGCTCTGTCTTATCTCACCAGGGCCTCAGCCTTGCCCCTAGTTCTGCGCGACGAAGGAATTTCTTCCTCCTTATAACATGTCAACTCGAGAAAATGGCAGAGTCCTGTCTGCCCCACAGATCAGGGATTCAGAGTCGTATGGGGCTTTGGGATGCTAACAGCGCGATCTGTCTGCGAGTTGCTGACCCCGTGCGACATCACATGGGAGGGGGATCTCCGGCCAATGTTTGGAGGCTCTGGTTCAGGCCCGCGTCAAGGTCAGGCTGCTAACATGCTTCCACTTCAGCACCGCTGCCCGGCTGAGTGGCTCCCCGCACCGCTAAGACGCTGGCTGTTTGCAGGCTGTGTTCTGACAGAGGATGAAGCTGAAGGCCTAGGCACAAATTAATTTAAATGTTAAGCACTGGGGCCGGCACCATGGAGCAGTAGGTTAATCCTCCGCCTGTGTCACTAGCATTCTACATGGGCGCCGGTTCTAGTCCCGGCTGCTCCACTTCCAATCCAGCTCTCTGCTATGGCCTGGGAAAGCAGAAGATGGCCCAGGTCCTTGGGCCCCTGCACCCACATGGGAGACCTGGAAGAAGCTCCTGACTCCTGGCTTTGGATCGGCACAGCTCTGACTGTTGTGGCCATTTGGGGAGTGAATCAACGGAAAGAAGACCTTTCTCTCTGTCTCTCCATCTCACTGTCTGTAACTCTACCTCTCAAATAAAATAAATTTAAAAATCTAAAATTATATACATATATATAAGTAAATGTTATGTGTCACAGCTTTCAAAAGAAAATGAAACATTCAACCATTTTTTTTAAATTAAGAGTTATTTATTTATTTAAAAGGCAGAGAGGGAGAGATCTTCCATTTTCTGGTTCACTCCTCAAATGGCCACAACAGCTGAAACAAAGAAGCCAGGAGCCAGGAACTGCATCCAGGTCTCACACAGAGGTAGCGGGGCCCAGGCACTTGGGCCATCGTCTGCTGCCTTCCCAGGTGCATTAGCAGGGAGCTGGATCAGAAGCAGAGCAGCCAGGACTCAAACTGGTGCTCCGATGCAGGATGTCGGTGTCACAAGCAGCACTTAATCCACTGTGCCACAATGCCAGCCCACGTCTGTCCATGTTCTTTTCTATTTTTTAAAAAGATTTTACTTATTTATTTGAGAGATAGAGTTACAGGCAGAGACGGAGAGATGTCTTCCATCTACTGGTTCACACTCCAGATGGCCACAAAGGCCAGAGCTGGGCCGATCTGAAGCCAGGAGCCCAGGAGCCAGGAGCCAAGAGCTTCTTCTGGATCTCCCACGTGGGTGCAGGGACCCAAGGATTTGGGCCATCTTCCACTGCTTTCCCAGGCCATGGCAGGGAGCTGGACCGGAAGAGGAGCATCCAGGACACAAACTGGCGTCCAAATGGGATGCAGGTGGAGGCTTAGCCTACTGTACTACAGCATGGACCCCTACCCATTTTCTGTGGCTAGACAAAGTACCCGAGGTTGGGTCTTCTGTGAAGAAAATGGGGTATCTCGCTCACATCTTTGGAGCTCAAAGCCTGTGATCAGGTAGCCCCATGCATGCCAGACGGTGTCCTGGCAGGAGTGCCGGGTGGGAATGACCACCTGGAGAGACAGGGAGCCAATGGAGGAGCCAGGGCCAGCCTTGCTCCTTTGTAAAACTCACTCCTGCTGGAACTCGCTGGGGTCACATGAGAACTATGTCAGTTCCTTCCTAGGCCAGCGCCTCGGGGGATGGGGCCGCCTGGCACACAGCCCCCATGCAGATCCCAGCCGCTCCCAACATCCCCTCGCTGAGCACCAAGCTTCCAATACATGAGCCTTTGGGGACCCTCACAGTCTCTCTAAACTGCAGCAAAGGCCTCCCCACCCACTCCCAAAGAAGAAAGACACGGGTAACATGGATATTTTTCTGTGAGATTTGATGAAGAGTGGACAGTGGCTGAAAAAAAAAAAACGTGAGCTACCTTCAGCACTGAGGGAGGCGGTAGGCTGGTGTGTTCCGATTCTGCACCCTCCTCGTTGGCGATGGGGGAGTGCTTTTCTTCCTGGGCTGAGCAGGGCACCTGTCCCGTGAGAGTCTTAGGACCCCACTTCAGGGCAAGGTCAGCAAGGCCCCCTTGGTCTCTGACCTGCTTCCGGGAAGGTCAGAGAGAACTGGCTGCAAATGCTGCAAATATTTGCACGTCAAGGCAAATACTAACTTGGGGGAGTGGGTCCCTAAAACCCATTATCTGGAACTCCCTGTGCTGGATTCCACAGGCCAGGGGCAGGCCCAGCAGCAGCCCAAGTTCAAAGGCTGAGGAGCAGCAGAGACTGGTGTGTGGCCATATTTACTCTACGTCTATAAGGTGCTAAATGTGTAACAAAAGGGAACCCACAGGCATATGTGGGCAGGGGGTGTGCCCCACCCAGAGAAATGCCCGTCCCGAGTGGGCAGTGGGCAAGAAGATTACCCAAGAGGGAGGGGTGGGGGAGGGAGACAGAAAGGGCCCCCACAGCACCCCTGCCAGGGTCTACAGCCCTAAAGGAAGGGGGGGAGAGACAAGAGAGGGTGAGGGAGAGGGAGGGGTAGGGGAGGGAGAGGGGACGCTCCTCCCACTTGTTGGCCTCTGGGGGAGTGAGGGGGGTGGTGAAACCACCTGGGAATTACAAGGCACCTAGACAAGTTCCACATGGAGTTCCCCCTTAAAGCAGAGGCACCCCGGGAAAGGGGGTGTTTTGAAAGGAAAATAGAATTACAGGGCGGGGGGGGTGGCTTGCAGTGCCTATCCCACTTCAGACAGGCTGCCTGGGGCTCTCCAAGAGGCAGGATGGGAGAGATGTCAATTTCCCCGCCCTGGGTAGTGTGAGCTGTGGGGGTTGGCTACCCTGCAGAGGTGATGGTGGGCACCAGCCCGCGATCAGCCATCCTGACTTCACCCCTCAGCCCTGGCAAATCAAGACAGAGGTTTTGGTTTTGTTTTTGCCCTTTTCATTCTGAGCCGGTTAGCTCCCTACATGGCTTGACAGGCTCTCATTAACACAAGTGCCTTTCATAATTAGCTTGGCTCTCATTTAAGTGCTATTCATTAAGTACTTCCAGTCAACATAGATAAGAGTCTTGTTTTCAGGCTGAGATAAAAGAACAAGTCAGAAAACCCAATCCACAGGGAGTGTGCTCTGACGCAGTGGGTTAAGCCGAGTGCAAGTCCTGGCTGCTCCATTTCAATCCAGCTCCTGCTAACGCACCCTGGGAGGCAGCAGATGATGGCTCCAGTGCTTGGGTCCCTGCCACTCATATGGGAGACCCGGATGGAGTTCCTGGCTTCTGGCATCATCTGGCCCAGCCCCAGCTGATTGCAGGCATTTGGGCAGTGAGCCAGAGGATGAAAGATCTCTTTCTCTCTGTCACTCTGCCTTGCAAATACATAACTAAACAAAATTTAAAAACAAAACAAACTCATTTCTTCTCAAAAGATGTCTTTGATGTCCTGAGAGCACAGAGGATGCTTTTTCCTTGTGCTGCTGGGTTGAATGGGGGTGAGGGGAGAAGCAAGTGGCAGACCCAAAAGGGATCCGCAGGAAGGAGACAACTCCCAGGGTGTGCACCTGCCAGCGAGCTTCAGTTTTCTCATCTGTGAGATGGGGCCTAGCACTAGAGAAGGTTGGAATCAGAGGATCAGAGCTCGATGCCCACACGTTTATCCTTGTAGGGGAAAATTAGGAGGCTTAGAAATCAAGTGATAATCCTGGCAGTCCATCCGGTCATCGCTGCCTGCTTTGTCTCTTGGGCTTTGAGAGAGAAAGAGACAGCGACAGATGGACAAACACTGGTTCACTCTCCAAATGCCTCTGATTGCCAGGGCTGGGTCAAGTCGAAGCCAGGAGGCTGGAACTTAATCCTGGTTTCCCATCCGGGTGGCAGGGACCCAAGTACCAGAACCACCACCCACTCACTGGATGGCTGG
The DNA here is from genome assembly GCF_033115175.1 of Lepus europaeus. NCBI lineage: Eukaryota > Metazoa > Chordata > Mammalia > Lagomorpha > Leporidae > Lepus > Lepus europaeus. The sequence goes on from NC_084831.1 coordinate 106,865,879, forward strand.
AATAGAGGTTCTTGTCTTCCCACAGGAAAGAATTTCAGACATGAGACAGGGACTAGCGGGAAGCACCAGAGTGAGATTTAATGAGGTGGTACACCTGCCAGGCCAGACAGCGGCTCTTTAGATAGATCTCAGCCACGGTACCCAGGCTGGGGCTTCCAAGGGTGTGGGGCCTCTCCTTCAACCCACCTGGACAAAGGGCTTCCTGGGTGTGAAACAGGTGAAGGGTTTTGCTACCCAATGTTATCAGACTTGGGTGGGCTGCTTGGCGCTGGGCCGAGAGGATTCTCCTGGGGTGCTTTTCCTGGGGGGAGGCTTTGACCAACCATCAGAGCACAGCGGTGTGGGCAGGACTATGTTGTGTGAAATACTGGGCTGCTTCCAAGGTGTGCTTCTAAGGCTGCTGCGTTTTCCTTAGGCCCCTTTCACACTCACCGGCTCCGGCTTATCTTCCTACCTACTGCCAGCATGCACATTAGCAGGAAGCCAAGCAGAGCGCAGCCAGGGATTCGGGATTCCAAGCCACATCTAAACTGATATGCAAACAGCTGCCCTGACCACGCATCTTTAGAATCCTATAGAGATAGAAGTTAACGTGTAAAAACCTAATATTCAGGAAATCAAGGAAAGGAATGCACACTGTGTCCATTCTGCAGAAGGGCAAACTGGTTCTATCCCTCGACATTGCCCAGATGGGCCAGTTCTTCTAGTTTTGTGTCCATTTCTAAACTCACTGTGGCATTCCCTACCTCACTGTAAACTTGTGAGTTTTCTTTAGAATAGGTTGTAGTATCTTCAGGCTCCCTCATTCATGAGTGACATGCTGAGCTTTATATCTGATATGAGTGATTATCATTATCCTTTTTTAAAAAGATTTATTTTATTTATTTGAAAGACAGAGTCAGAGAAAGAGAGAGGAATGGATCTTCCATCAGCCAGTTCACTCCCCAAATGGCTGCACCCACCAGGCTGGGCCAGGCTGAAGCCAGGAGCCAAGGGCTTCTTCTGGGTCTCCCACATGGGTGCAGGGATCCAACTTGGACCATCTTCTGCTGTTTTCCCAGGGATATTAGCAGGGAGCTAGATGGGAAGTGAAGTGGCCGGGACTCGAACTGGCGCCCATATGGGATGCTGGGCTGCAGGCGGCTTTACCCTCTAGGCCACAGCGCCAGCCCCAGATTATAGTTAGCCTTTGACATTAGGCAGGGGAGGATCAGGAGACCCAAGAGATGAGCTCAGCTGTGCCAAAGCCAAGACCAGAGCTCCTTGGCTGCACCATGCCTGGTCATCTCTGAAGCTCCTCGTGGGACGTGCAGAAGACCAGAAGGAGGAAGAGAGAGGAGACAGTGGTATGAAAGAGAACCCACCACACCGAGATGGGTGCCTCCTGTTTGGGTCCCGGGCTCCAGGCTCGTGCCAAGGGCAGGTGGGCAGGCTGGCTCCATCAGCTCCCAAGTCCCTCCCTTGCCTGGCTTTCCTCCAGGAGCCCTGGGGAGGGGGCCGAGCCTGGCTGAAGGCTGCCGCTGAAGGCTGCCGTGGGGCCCCCTCTGCCCTGACTCCTGCAACATCACCACTGCACCTTCCCCCAGGACGCTGGGCACCAACGTGGTCAGCAGCCACTGCTAGAGCGCCCCCTCCCGCCCCGAGCTCACCCCCAGACCTTCCACCGCATGGACCCTTTAAATAGGCCCGCCCTCAGCTGGCTGCCTTGCTCTGCATTGCTCTCTGGTCCCTGCCTCCCTCTCCAGAAAGGTCTCAGAGAGGATTTGTCTCTGCTCTGCTCCGATTGGTTTTTCCCTTTGGCTGTGGCTCCTGGTAATTGCCCCTGACAGGGTCCTAATTAGGGAACTGGCTTTACCATTTCCTGTCCTCTTTTCCCACAATAGAATCAAAGCCCTTTCTCAAAGGCCTCCTGCTTGCCCCAGCTCCCGGGGCTTGGGTCACAGCAGGTGTCCGGGGACCCAGAGCCTTCTGCTCCCAGCCCCGCCACCGCCACCAGGGAGACAAAGCCCCCACAGTGCTGTGTCCTCTCTCTGATTCCAGGTCCTGTTTCCCTGAGAAGTCGGTGGTGACACCACACAGCCCCCAGACCACCAGCAGGGTCCTGAGTGCTGTTGTCCCACTGGGGGTTCCCCGGGGGTCTCCCAGGCTGGTGGGGGGGGGGGGGGGAGGGCAGCCTCTGTTGCAGAACTTGCAGTTTTGAGTCTGAAGCGCCAAGTGGCCCAAATGACAGGCAGACGCACAGGTGCCGGGCTTGATTTCTCAGAGGGGCTCCGTCCAGTGGACTGACTGGGCAGACCCTCAACCACCTTCCAGACACTGGGCCTAGGGTAGAGGGAGGTGGGACTTTCGGCCAAGAGCCAAGGGGGGCCCTTCTTGCTTCTCACTCTCCCCAGGAGCCCTGCCCAGGTACATCCTTTGCACCTTTCAAACCTCAGGGTGTAAGACCCCTTTCTCCGAGGCTCCCTTGGCCTCTCAACAGCCCCCTCCTGGAGCCTCCACCCCTTCCTTTTCCTTTGGGGCACTCCCAGGTGTGTGGCTTCATGTGTACTTCCGCTGCCCTGTGAGCCTGTCCCCTCCAAGCAGGACAGGAAAGCTACACAGCCAGAAGAGGCTAGATCTGCTCTTCAACAGTCCCTGATTGGTGCACCCTGAAGTTTGTGGACCCTGGGACCAACTCCCAGGCAACTCAGCAGCCCAGGAGGCAACCCAGCCCTAGCTCAGCACAACCCCAGCTTGGGGGCTTGAGATGCCACCAGGAAGGTCGCAGGGGCACAATCAGGCTGGGCACCACTCAGAAGGCACCCAGAAACAGACGTTTGTGTGAGTTGGCCCATCACCTGGCCACTTAGAGAGGCGACGTCCTGGCCAGTGGGTGACTGTCCTGCTGTGCACCTGCTGGCCCTACCATCCAGAGGTTGGTGGCAACTCTGTACATGGGTGCTGGGAGCCAGGGCCCTGCTCATATCTCAAACCCTGGACCTGGTCTGATCTGAATGAGGGGACAGGAGCTGGCGGCATCATCCAGTGTTCCTCAGAGCCTGGCCCAGGCCTGGCAGTCACAGGGAGCCTCACTCGGTGGCTCTGGCTGGCAGAAACTGAGAAACAGTGTGAGATGAGCCAGTGCAGGCACCTGCTCCGTGCGAGGATGAGCTTCTGCTGCTGCCATCGAGTGAGCCCGGAGCAGCCAGGTCAGATGCTGATCGGGGCTCTCCGTCCTGGGAGGGAGGCTGGCTCCATGCCTCCTGTCCAGCTCTTGACTGCTTAGCATGAGTCCCACAGAGAAACGAAAAGAAAACAAAACTAAAAACAAAACCATGAGTCCCTTCATATATTGCACTTAAAAATTTTAAATTTATTCTGTTTATTTGAGGGCTTGGAGAGAGAGAGAGAGAGACAGAGAGGCAGACAGACACACAACCCCCCACCCCTGCCATATGCCCCAAAAAGGCTGGGGTTGAGTCAGGCTGAAGCTAGGATGCAGGAACTCAACCCAGGTCTCTGTGTAAGGACTGGAACCATCACCTGCTGTCTTCCAGGGTACCCACTAGTGTTGTGGGAAACCGCTGGCGAAGAAATTATTGTAACCTCGGTTCTCTGTCTCACATGGAAGAAAAAGAATTTCCAAGCGGACAGCAAAGAGATTTAAAGGTATTTATTAGAATCAAGGACCTCCAGCCAGAGTGGCATGAAGCAGGGGCATCCAAAGGGGACTTGTAGCAGTCAGCTTTAAGTACAATTAAGAAGAAAAAAAAAACAAAAAACTTAACAATCAGATTGGCATTTGGTTACCAGGCGGGGACAAAAATCATCAAAAGACCCCATTTACAATTCTCTACCTTGTCTGGCCAGCTGAGGTGGGATAGATAACTTGTTTTCACAATAAACTGTGAGCTCAGGAGGAGCTCCCTTGCTATTCCCATGGTAGGAAGGGGCCTGTCAGTTCTTGCTAAAGATAAAGCTTTGGGGAAGGAAGCAAGTATTTTACACCCCAAATTCCACTGGGATCCCCTGACTATCTATTAACCCATCTGACTCCTAGAATGAGAAGCAAAACCAGGACTCAAAGCCAGGCACTCTGATAGGAGATACAGACATCCTGAGAGGTGGCTTAACCGGACCTGAAATGCCTGCTCCTCCCACTGCATTTCAACAGCTGGGCAAGAACAGGCGTGGGGGTGGGGGTGGGGAGTGGGTCCAGGCCAGTGTTTCTGAAATGCTGCTTGCAGGCAGCTCCCTGGTTTTCTGAAGGATCTCAGTTGAGGGGTGTTAGTCTGGTGGGGTGGTCTGCCTCCTGTGTGCCTTCTCTGGGATCCAGGGTCTGGGCTGGCAGTGGGGTTAGCTGCAATGGAGTTAAGGGAGGGGCATCCTAAGTCAGCCTCTTGCTTATCAACAAAAGGTTCCAAGAGGTAGTATTTCTACCGTGTAGGGGCTTGGGTTAAATTTTAAACTTCTACTTTCTTTTTTAAAAAATTTAATTAATTTATTTATTTTGAAAGAGTTAGAAAGAGGAAGAGACACAGAACGCTCACTCCCCAGATGGCCGAAACAGCCAGGGCTGGACCAGGCCAAAGCTAGGAGCCAGGAGCCTTCTCCAGGCCACCCATGTGGGTGCAGGGGCCCAAGCACATGGGCCATCTTCTACTGCTTTTCCAAGGCGCATGAGGGAACTGGGTTGGAAGTGGAGCTATATATAGGATGCCGGCACGGCAGGAGCAGCGGCTTTGCCTGCTGCTCCACAGCGCCCACTCCTCCTATTTCCTTTTTGGACTTCCATGTGTCAAGAGAGAAAATTACAAAGAGAGAGAGAGAGAGAGAGAGAGAGAGAGAGAGAGAGAGAATTACAACACATGTAGTTAGAGATTAATTGGTTTTCATCCACAATTCTCGAATCTGGCAACACTCATTCTGTAACATAGGGTGAGCGTTCCAGTGAGCTGAGCAGGGGAGGCTGCCCTGGTAGACAGACAGGGGCTGGGAAAAGCAGAAACAAAGAAGAAAACGGGGACTCCAGGAGCGAGCGTTTAGCCTAAGAGGATGCCCCTGTCCCACGTGGAGGCACGGGGGTTCAGTTCTGGCTCCTGACTCCAGCTTCCTGCTATCACAGCCGTCAGCAGGTGATGCTCAAGTACGTAGGTCCCTGCCACCCACGTAGCGACCTCGATTCAGTCTGAGCTCCTGGTTTTGGCCTGGCCTAGTCCCAACTGTTGGGGGCATTTGGGGAGTGATGCAGGGATAGAAGCTCTCTCTGTCTCTCTTTCTGTTTGTCTGCTTCTAAAGTTAATTAATTCATTATCTCCAAAGTGGGTGGTTGGGGTGGGTTTTGTGGTGCAATGGGCTAAGCCACTGCTTGGGAACCCCATATCCTATATCAGAGTGCTTGTTTGAGTCCCAGCCATTCTTCATCCAATGCAGCCTCCTGCAGAGAGGATTGGAGCCACTGAAGATGGCCCAAGTACTTGAGTCCCTGCCAGTCATGTGTGAGACCAGGATGGAGTTCCTGGTTCTTGGTTTCAGTCTGGCCCAGAACTATTTCGGACATTTGGAGCGTGAACCAGCACTCTTTCTCTCTCTCTCTCTCTGTCACTCTGCCTTTCAAATAAATAAAGACAACAGTGCATAGTTGTCTCAAGGTTACTTTCCAAAGTAGAAGTAAGAGGGGACTTCCTTATCAAGCAGCCTGTTTAGTGCTGGGCCCTTGTCACTCTCCGGGTCCCGACTTCTTACAAGGGCAGAGACACAGGGACTCCATTTCGGCCTGGGTTCTGGGGTGGGGAGCAGGAGTCCCAGCCCATGGCGCCTACACCTTCAACACCTGGCAGGGCAGACGACTGGTGCTCTGTGGAGGCCCACGGAACCCAGAACTGCCGCTGGCGTGGGAGGTTTGGGTTTTTCTTTTTTTTTTTTTTTTTTTGTCTTTTTCACGTCTTTAAAGAAGGGCCTTTTGCGTGGGGAGGCAGAGAGAGAGCAGCAGGAAGGAAGCTCAGCTAAGTGAACGGCCAGAGCAGCCAGGTTCTCTGTAAAGACGCTCATTCCATCGCCTCGGCACTCACGAAGTCCCCACCACAACGCCAGCAGGGCCTGATGCCCGCACTGCGCTGACGAAGCCATGGACCGCAGTGGAGCCGGGGTGCGCGGGGAGCCGGGGGCGAGGCTGCAGGGCCGCTCCGGCCCACACGAGGGCGCCCCGCGCTGCCGCATCTGGGGCAGGAGGCTGGGGAGAGACCCTCCAGCGCGCCCAGGCTGGCCCCTCTCCCCGGGTGTCCCCCAGGAGTGAGGGTCCCCGGCCGCTGGAAACACGGGCGGCTTCGAGGCCTTGCGACGTGCGTGGCTCCGAAGGTCAGGGCGGTCTGCGTGGGGAGGGAGGTGGTGTTGGCCACGGAGGCGTGCGCCTCGTCGGGTGTGGCCAGCACAGGGGTGGGTACAGTGGCGTGGAGAAGGGGGCGGTGGGCGGGGCGTTGAGGCTGGGGGCGGAGGAGGAGGAAACCTTAGGCAATGTCCAGCCCGTGGGACTCAGGCCTTCCCAGCAGAGGCAGTCCGGGGCAGACAGAGCGAAGCTGCTGGCGCCTCCCGCAGCCCTGGCCCCTAGGCGTCGCCTTGTGGGGGGGGGTTGCCCCCTTGGGCTTGCTGCCCCCCCCAAGTGGTGGGTCCCGGCCCAGCAGGGGTCAGATGTCCAGCAGCAGCCAAGCCCTGGAGTCTGACCATTTTTATCACTCAAGGACCTGTTGTCACTAAGATTTGCCCAGGGGCACAGCTGAGGTCTTGTGACCCAAGAAATAGCACTGTTCTCAGCTGAGACCTGAATTTTTTTTTTCCCCCTCTGAAAGCTGCAGGAGGAGAGTGGCAGGGAGCCCAGGTCTGGGGGTGGGGAGGCTTCCCCCAGCCTCGCTGCCACCCTGGTCACCAGACAGCCTCTTCACATGAGTAAGCTCTGTGCCCGTACCCTGGCCTGCTGTCTCAGCTGGGGATTTGAGAGCATTAGACTTGGTGGAAATTAAACCCAGGGCGGGAGCCTCAGGCCCGGAGGCTGAGGCTTTGGACAGGGTCCCAGGGCAAGGGCAGAGTAAGTCCTGAGGCTCCTCACAGCCAGATGGGGAGCAGGAGAGCAAAGCCCAGGAGGCGGTGGGGGGCGGGGGGGGGGGATTCTGGAGCTTGCTGGGGACAAGAGCAGGACTCTGCAGTGCCCAGGAGAGCTCCTCCCGGGGCAGAGAGAACAGGCAGACAGCCGCAGGAGCCGAGGACTCCCCAGGCTTGTTCCTCTTCCTTGGCCAGACTGCTCCCCAGCAGGCCTCCCCCTCAGCTTCCAGTCCTGGGCCCACGAGGGTCACAAGAGGAGCCTGATACAAGGCATCCTCCTGGGACCTGGCTTTTCCAGGAAGCAGCGGGATGGCAGGGAGCCGGGGATCCGGGGAGCAAGTCTTAATGACTGGATAGCCACAGAGGAGCAGCACTGGGTGGCCGTCGCAGGGCAGCAGGTTAAGCCGCCATGTGTGACACCTGCATCCCACATCGGGATGTCCATTTGAGTCCCGGTCGCTCGGCTTCTGATCCAGGCTCCGGCTGATGCATCCTGGGAGGCAGCAGAGGATGGCCCAGGTAGTTGGGTCCCTGCCACTCACATAAGAGACCCAGGTGGAGTTCCTGGCTCCTGCTTTCAGCTGGGCTCAGCCCAGGCTGTTGCAAGCATTGGGGAGTGAACTAGTGAATAGAATCTCTCCTTCTCCCTCCCTCCCTCCTCCACCCCTCCTTCCTCCTTCCTTCCCTCCCTTCCTCTCTCCCAACGCTCTGCCTTTCAGGTAGATGAAAATAAACATTTGAAAAACAAAAGAATCTTTGTTATTAGGCCCAGGTGATCAGTTCAGTTGCCTGGAGGCCACGTGACCCTGAGGAGCAGGGTTGATTTCCCTCAACCTCAGTTTCATTATCCACAAAATGGAAAGAATAATTTCTTTGCAGAAGTGTGAGGATTCAGCAGTTGGAAGGAGGGGCAAACATTTGGCCTCGAAGCCATAGGGATGCCTGCATCCCATGAGAGAACCTGGATTCAGTCCCTGCCCCCTGCCCCTGGCTTTGGCCCAGCTCAGTCCTGGCTGTTGCAGGTACTTGGGGGAGTGAGACAATGGCTGGGAGGTCTCTCTCACTAGCTGTCTCTCTCAAATAAATAAATAGGAAACCCTTGATTCGGTGCTAAGTGCTATCACTGTCAGTTTCCAACGCCCAAAAGACAAAAGTGGTCCCGTGTCCCCTCCCTGTGTGACAGCGAGCAAGCCGCTCAGCATCTCTGGACCCAGGAGCCCTCTGGGGAAGTGTCTTGGTTCCAAGATTGCTTACTGGACAGCTGGCACCTGTGGGTACCAGGCAGGCAGGCAGCAGCAGGAACACGGAGCTCAGCCTCCCCGAGCAACAGAGGCTGGGGTGACTGCCCTGGTTCCAACAGGGCTCTGTTGAAGGCCTTGCTGCTGTAGCTTCCTTTCCTCTCTTCTCCTAGCCTCGGGGGTCAAGTTCCTCCCGTGCTGGAGTTGGAGGGAGAGGGCATGGTGCACAGAGGTCCAGGCCAAAGCTTTTCCCCATCCCCTGCCCACCCTGAGCGCCCATCTCTCCCCCAGAGTCCGCCATCCGGGTGAACTCCCCCAGTGCGGGCACCTACTGATTACTGGAGCACCTGCAAGCAGGCACGGAGTGGATGAGAAGGAAGGGGCTTTCTGTGACAGGGAGCCTGTGGGTGGGCACCATCCCCGGAGTAAAGAGCCCAGGGGTGGATGGGGCCCCACCCTACTGGGTGTGCCAGCAGCCGAAACCTGGCAGCCGCCCCAGGTCCCTCCCCGCCCCACCCCCACACCCCTCCGGTTGGCTTACTCTGCCTCCTTCTAAACTCCTTGGAATCAGCTCTGCCTTTTCCCATCCTCCCCTAGGCCACTATTATTTCCGGCCCAGATGGCCGAATTACACATGAAATCGTTGCCTGCAGCCCTGCCTCTTCCAGCCTGTTGCACAAACCGCATCAAAGTGACATTTCTGAAGGCAGAGTGGCGATGAGGCAGCTGGGTGCGTCATGCCTTCCAAGGCAGGCCTTGCCAGCCCCGCAGCTCCGGGTCTCTGAAGTGAGCCCTCCTGCCCCTGCCCTCGCTGGCCCAGCGCCGCCGCGGGCCAAGCTCCCTCCGGCTGGAAGCTGCATGCTGCACACACACCCCTCGTTCCCCGGCTTACTCTGGCTCACTTCTTCCTTCTCCCCGAGCCTCAGGCTAGCCCTGCCTTCCTGCAGAACCGCCGCTCAGCTGTACGCCCCGCCCCAGGCTGGCCCCCGTTGGCCCTCAAGGCTCGCAGAGTTTGCATCAGTTTTTTTATGTTTTTTTTTTTTTTTTTAATTTTCCAATTCACTGGAAGCCCCCACTGCGATGACACAGGATGGGGGCCCGCCCTGCTTGCGGTGGCGGCTCCCGGGGACTCAGCGCCCGGCGAGCGCGGGGTGGGCACGGGGCGCGCGGGGGCCGGAACAGCCGCACGTCCTCCGCAGGTGCTGCTGTGCGCCCGGGCTGCGCCGCCAGCTCGCAGGCATGCGCAGTGCAGTCCCCGCGGCCGAGCCGCTGCACCCATGACCACCTACATCCTGTGTTTGAGACACAGAGAGCTGAAAGCTGCATCTCCCAGGCTGACCCGGTCCGCAGGGACGATGCGTCCTCGGAGCCAATGCTTAGACCCTCAACAGTCAGACCGTGTGCCACGTCGCTAACAGATACAGCGTCCAGGGTTAGCGTTGCTTATCATTAGGTAGTGCTCCTCGTGGAATTTAATCTGTAGAATAACTGATTCGTTTCTTATCCGTTTTTACAGTAAGAGAGAAGAAACTCTTTTCAGATGTTCAAGGGGACCACCTGGAAAAGTCCCAGAAGTAACTTGGGGTTGGTGAAGAAAAGGACCATTTAGAATTTCATTCTAGAAAGCTTTTTTTTTTCTTAATATTTTATTTATTTATTTAAGAGGTAGAGCTACAGAGAGAGAGAAGAAGAGACAGGAAGGTCTTCCACCCGCTGGGTCATTCCCCAAATGGCCAGAACGGAACTGGTGCCGCAGGCAGAGGCTTAACCTACTATGCCGCAGCACCAGGCACATAGAATGCTTTTCAAAAGTATCAAAGGTTTAAAACACTTGATTAAATGTAATCACAGATTATCATGAAACAACACCAAAATGACAAAACAACTCAAAGGCAAACACAGAAAGTTACAGATTTTTTTTAAAAAACTTAGCTCTTTTAACACTGAGAAAACTCAGTTCCTAAGTAATCAAAGGACAGTATAAGACAATATAAACACAAGAAATTATCCTGATAAGACAGAATTACCTCTTACCCCCCTTAGGCTAGTCACCTAAAATGAGACTTGAACCGGCGCCCATATGGGATGCTGGCACTGCAGGCACCAGCTTTATCCACTACGCCACAGCGCCAGCCCCAAGACTCAGTTTAAAAGTTCTTCCAGTGCTTGCTTTGGCAGCACATACACTAAAATTGGAAAGATACAGAGAAGATTAGCATGGCCCCTGCACAAGGATGACATGCAAATTCATGAAGTGTTCCATATTTTTTGCTTCCTTCCCCAAAGGAAGGATATGATGCCAGCATCCAATATGGGTGACAGTCCTGTCTGCTCCTCTTTCAATCCAGCTCTCTAGTATGGTCTGGGAAAGCAGTAGAAGATGGCCCAAGTCCTTGGGCCCCTGTGCTGGCATGGGAGATGTGGAAGAAGCTTCTGGCTCCTGGCTTCGAATAGGCCCAGCTTCAACCATTGTGGCCATCGGGGAGTGAACCAGTGGATAGAGGGGACCTCTCTCTGCCTCTGCTCCAACTCTGCCTTTCAAATAAATAAATAATCTTTAAAATATAAATAAATAAGTAAAACAAACCAATGAACAATAACAGCCAGAGCCAATATGTACTATTTTACACACACACACACACACACTCACACACACTTGAGCTCACAGAGCCACGTATGTGTGAATGTAAAACCTGAAAAATGATGAAGCAATTATAGAGGAGCAGGCAGTCAACCTGCAGACATGAGGAAGCATGCAGAATTCCTTGTGGCTGAGAATGATTCAGGAAGGAAAATAAACAATGAAAGGTTGAAAAGGCCAGATTTCTACAAGACTCAAAAGAGCTAGGGGTTAGGTGCTTGGTGCAGAGGGTCAAGTCGTCGCTTGGCATGCCCACATCCCAACTCAGATCGCCTGGTGGGAGTCCTGCTGCTCCTCTTCCGATCCAGCTTCCTGCTAATGCACACTCTGGGAGGGAGCAGGTGATGGCTCAAGTACTTGGATCCCTGTACCCTTTTGGGAGTCCTGCATTGGTCCTCAGCTTCGGCCCCAAACATAGCAGGCATTTGGGAAGTAAACCAGAGGATGGGAATTCTTTCAACCAGCCTGTCTCTGTGCCTCTCAAATAAATAAATAAATAGACAAACAAATAAGTAGAGGGTCATGGGAGGAGGTAGAAGACAAGATCGTAGAGTAATACAGTTAATCCAGGGGAAAAAGAGAAAGATGTGGGGAGCTCCTTGACAGGAATAAACCAGAAATGCTCCATCGGCTGGCAGACTGAGGAGGAAGAGGCCAGACTTGGGGATCGTGGCTGTGAGATAAGTTGCATATCTGATTCACAAGCTTGAGCTAATGATTCCAACTTGGCAGACATGAAACTCTGGGAAGTTCACCTTCTCCTGATAGCAACTGATGGCCTCAGATGAGCTTTTCAAGCTACAAGGACTTTCCTTAGTGCCATAACTGATAAAGCAAAAAATAAATGATATGGTAGCCAGAGGGTTGCCTTGTTTTTGAGACATGCTTTCTACTGTGAACTGACTGAATGTGTTTGGCTTGTTTACATATGTACACCCTTATAGACTAAACTGTACTTGTATGTGTCACACTTTGACGTGCTTATATTGGTAAACTTGATACTATCCGAAGAAATGTTTAAACTTATGTTTTATGAAGAAAGGAACCAAATTATTAGTTATGCTTTTTAAAAAGATTTTGTCCAATAACTTTTTTGGCAATACATTTTATTTTGTTAAAGACTTATTTTGGGCCGGCGCCGTGGCTTAACAGGCTAATCCTCCACCTTGTGGCGCCGGCACACCGGGTTCTAGTCCCGGTCGGGGTGCCGGATTCTATCCTGGTTGCCCCTCTTCCAGGCCAGCTCTCTGCTATGGCCCGGGAAGGCAGTGGAGGATGGCCCAAGTCCTTGGGCCCTGCACCTGCATGGGAGACCAGGAGAAGCACCTGGCTCCTGGCTTAGGATCAGCGAGATGCGCCGGCCGCAGCGGCCATTGGAGGGTGAACCAATGGCAAAAAGGAAGACCTTTCTCTCTGTCTCTCTCTCTCACTATCCACTCTGCCTGTCAAAAAAAAAAAAAAAAAAAAAAAAGACTTATTTTGTTTATTTGAAAGTCAGAGTTACACAGAGAGAGGTCTTCCATCTACTGGTTCATCTCCCAAATGCCAGGCTAAAGCCAAGAGCCTGGAACTCCATCCAGGTCTCCCCAGTGGGTGCAAGAGCCCAAGCAGTCAGACGGTCTTCTGCTGTTTTCCCAGGAGCACTGGTAGGGAGCTGGATCGGAGTGGAGCAGCCGAGACTCCAACCAGCGTTCATATGGGATGTCCCAAGCGGTGTTTTAACCACTGCACCGAACGCCCACCCCAATTAACGCCACTTAAGAACTTCTAGAAGTATGCTTCCTCATAGGACAGTTTCTCCCATCCAGGCACTAACCACACCCAACCCTGTTCAGCTTCTGGGATGAGACGAGATTGGGCGCGTTCAGGGTGGTATGGCCAAGGACAGGCCATACAGACCGTAATAGCATCAAAAAAAGATAGCATCAAAAAAAGATATGCTTAAACTTATGTGCAGTTATGAATGTTTCAGAATTTTATCCTTTTTCATTTATTTACTTATTTGAAAGACAGAGTTACTGAGAGAAGGAGAGAGAGAGACAGACAGACAGACAGAGAGAGAGGGAGATCTTCCATCTTCTGGTTCATTCCCCAAACCCACACAATGTTCAGGACTGGGCCAGGCTGAAACCAGGAGTTTCATCCCGGTCTCCTGCATAGGTGTAGGGGCCCATGCACTTGGGGCATCCTCCACTGCTTTCCCTAGGCCATTAGCATGGAACTGGATCGGAAGTGTAGCAGCAGAGTCCCAAACTGGCACCCGTATGGGAAGCTGGTGTCCCAGGCAGCAGCTTTGTCAGCTACACCACAACACCGGCCCCAGCCTTTTATCTTAATTGGGAATGATGTAGACAATTAGTACACATCTATAATTCAATTTTAAGTTGAGATAAGCTTAAGGTTGCAAATTATGAAGAAAAATTTTTAAAACTATTTTAAATAGCCATGTTTTTTATAGCATAAGATCATTACTGAAAGTTTCACTTATAAACTTTATCCCACTTACCCTTACCTGACTCACTCATTGCTATATATTATGCTTCAACTCTTCATGAAAATTTCTTGTGACATTAAGCAGAACTAGCCACCACCTCATGTTTATTTTTGTTGACAAATCAGACAACTATTAGGCCGGTGTTGTAGCGAAGTAGGTTAAGCCATGGCTTGTAGTGCCAGTATGGGCATCTCACACTGGAGTGCTTACCAGTAACTTAAAAACTAGCTTTATTTACCAAGAATTACCCAGATCATATAAACTCAAAGGCACTTGGGTTAGTTCCTATATTTCTGAGAGCTTTAGGAATTCTTAATTTGTATGAGAGCTCATTTATTTCAAAGCCAGTTTGAATAGTTTTTTTTTAAGGAATTTATTTGATAAATTAGTAATGCTATTTGGAGTTATAAAATAACACAATATAATATACATACATGCATATTCAAATGTGTATGTACATATAGATAGAAAATAAAGATAGCTTTCATTTTGAATTTTTAAAAAAGACTTATTTATTTGAAAGTCAGAGTTGCAGAGAGAGAGAGGGAGAGACAGAGAGAGATCTTCCATCCACTGATTCACTCCCCAGGTGGCGGCCACAACCAGGGCTGGGCTAGGCCAAAGCCAGGAGCCAGGAGCTTCTTCCATGTTTCCAAGGTGGTGGCAAGGGCCCAAACACTTGGACCATCTTCAGCTGCTTTTCCCAGGCTCTTAGCAGGGAGCTGTATCAGAAGTGGAGCAGCTGGGACACCACTCAGTGTGTATATGGGATGCCGAGGCTCAGGCAGCAGCTTTACCCACTGTGCCACGCCAGCCCCTTCATTCTGAAATTTTGTTGGGATAGGTGTTGTGGCACAGCCAGATAAGCCACTGCCTGGCACACCCGAATCCTATATTTGAGTGCCTAGGATTGCATCTTGCCTCCAAGTCTGATCCAGCTTCCCCATAATGTGCCTGGGAGGCAGCAGGTACAAGTACTAGGGTTCCTGCAACCCACATGGGAGACCTGGTTGGAGTTTCTGGCTCTGGCCAGGTCCAACCCTGGCTGTTGGGAGCATCTGGGGAGTGAACCAGTGGATGGAAGATCTCTTTCTTTCTCTCTTTCCATCATCTGCATTTCAAATTAAAAAAAAAAAAGTTAAAATAAAACTCCAGTTATGAATTAGTAAAATGAACTCATTTACATTTTATCCAAATTGTATTTCTGACAAAAATGAGACAAGTTAAAGCCACTGGCTAAAAAGACAAGATTTGTCATTTGCCAGTTTCCACCCTCCCCTGTTTTAGACAGAAAGATCAAGTTTCTAAAGAAGATCTGGAACTCTTGAGTTTACTAATTGAATTAGATAGGAGTTTTCTAACTTAGCTTCTGTTTTTAACCAGATTACTGAGCTCAGGGTGGAGCCCATGACAAACAGGGCTGACAAAGCATTTTCTGTGCCAGGACCCAGCATGTTCAGCCCTGAGCTCAAGAATTTGACGAGGGCGGAAAGATGTAAGAAGCAAACTTGTTGACCTGAGGGTTTAACTAATTAATTTGAAAGGGAGGGAGAGGGGGAAAGAGAGAGAGGAGAGATGATAAGAGAAAGAGGGCTCCCATTCACTGGCTCATTCCCTAGATGTCTCCTAGGGCCCCTCAGCCCCATCCAAGCAGGAACAGGGAACCCAATCCAGGCCCCCAAGTGGGTGGCAAACCCAATTGCTTGGACCATGGCTGTGGCTGCTGCCTCCCAGGGTCTGCATTAGCAGGAAGCTGGAGTCAGGAGCCCGAGCTGAATATGTTTGTTTGTTGTTGTTGTTAAAGATTTATTCATTTATTTGAAAGGCAGAGAGAGAGAGAGAAAGAGAGAGAAATAAGTATCTTCCAACTGCTGGTTCACTCCCCAAGCAGTCACAATAGCAGGGTCTGAAACAGACTGAAGCCAAGAGCCAGGAACTCCATTCTGGTCTCCCACGTGGGTGCAGGCGCCCAAAGACTTGGGCCATCCTCTGTTGCTTTCCCACATGCATTAGCAGGGAGCAGGATCAGAAGCGGAGTAGCCGGGACTCGAACCAGCACCCATATGGGATGTGGGCATCCCAAAGGGTGGCACTCCAACACGGGACATGGACGACAGCCTGTTCAGTTCAATGCCAGCCCTGTTCAGCTTTGAATCCTCCTCACAGAGCCAAGCAGGGCGCATAATCTGTCTTTAACACAGGCTTGGCAATGGCTTCCACAGTGGCCCTGCCGAACTCTCCCTGGATACTTTTCCCAGGGGACAGGCAGCCCGCCCCGTGCTACCTGCCAGGCCATTTTATGATTCTGCAGAATCGAAAGTCAACCTGGGGAAGGCTGGTGACGATGCACGTCTGGAGTATGATGCAAGAGGCAAAAGGTTCCTGCCCGGGACAGTGAAAGTGCATTTTGTCCGATGGAGGCGGAATCTTTGAAAACCTAATTCTCATTAGAAGCAGTTGTAAATCTTCCTGGTTCCCTTTTTTATGAGTTAAGTAAAGGGAGGTCCATTTTTATACCCGTATGAGTCATGACTTTGCCACTTTGAAAAGTACCCTTTAACAGGAGTATCCATGACAGAGGTGGTAGTAACACTTACTATGGAGCATTTATTCTGGGTCAGGCACTATGCTAAGGGTTCCATGGACTTTAAGTTATTTAGTCCCCAAAGCAACCCACAAAGTTAAGGTCTATTACAGATGTAGAAACTGAGGCCCAGAGGTTACACAACTTGTCTACGCGACCTATTTTGTACCCAGACCTGGGACTTGACAGAAAGATTCATCCTCTGACTGCACCGTAGACATAAAGGCAATGGAAATAAAGTGGAGGGGTCAGATAAGGTTTCCTATTAGAGGGGGCGTGAGCCAAATTTCAGAGGGTGAATAGGAGAAAGCCAGGTAGAGGTCAGCAGGTGGGAAGGCAGAGGGGTCTGAAGCAGGGTCCTGAACTTCAGCAGTTGCGCTGGGCTGGAGAGCAGTGTGGGCAGAGGCCTGGCAGGTGGTCAGACTGAGGAAGTGAGAGCAGGTCCAGCAGGGCCCCACGGGTCAAGCCGAGGAGTTTGGACTTTATCCTCAGACTACAGGATTCTAAGCAGAGGAGCAACCTGACTTGAGTTTTATTATTTTTATCTTTATGGATTTTAAAGTTATAAAAGTAGCCTAAACTCGTTTGTATTTTAAAGTGACGATGTTGAGATATTTGGCGTTTTTGGAGAAGTCATTTTGGCAGCCGTGAGGCAGGGGTGGATAAGGTGAGGGAGAGCAGAGACGGGCAGGCTGTTTTAGAAAGCAGGGCTCAAGGACGGGAGGGCTGGGCAGAAGAGCAATGTGGGGGCTGGCAGCTGTGGGGGCCAGGGGTGGAAGGACACAACGCCCAGCTCAGAAAACCCCTGTCATGGGCCTGCTTGCTTGTTCTTGGCGTTTGGGAAGCAAAATGGTACCAGGAATTGAATAGGAAAAAGATGGCTATCAAAAGTCTCCCCAGCTCCCATTCTGAAAAGCATAGACAGTAGTCTCTCTCCTCAAAGGCTTGGCGCTCAAGGTGGCTGGACAATAAAGAGGAATGAGAAGGGGACGGCAAGGCAAATCACAGTGACTGTAAGCCTTGCCTTGATCATCGTGCACATACAGATTGTTAGCACACCAGGTGACTTTTAATCTCCGGCCAGTTCCCCTCCTGGCCCTCTGGATGGCTTCTGGCCACTTCCTCTTGGGATCTGGCCAGAGCAAGCTCAGGAAACGCAAAGTTTTAATTCTGGAATCAGTAAAGCATATTAGGGAAGGAAATCCACACGTGAAAAAAAAAATCACATTATGGATTTCAAAGCCAAGGGAAGGGATTGGAGTTAGGCTGTGAACTTGTTGGGGACGGGGAGCCATTTTCCACATTGTGGTGCAGTGATTGGCTTGGCCACGATTCGCGTTCCCCAACACCCAGGATTTGGCCTCTTCCATCGTCGTATGTTTCCAAAGCTTCCTTCCAGTGCCGCGGGCAGCTGGGCGGCTGGCATTCTTGCTTTGTGAGACGTCCTGCCAGGATGAGTGCCTAGGAAAGGGTCAGGATTTTCAGTAATGTCCACCTGCCTAGGAATTTACACTCAGAGAATGGAATGGAGAGCCCTTTGTCAACTCGATGAGCGATGCCATTGCCAGCTGTTCTTTATTCATTGTCGTTAAGCTTGGTGACTTAACTGGCCCACCCCCTGCATTGCAGACTACTCAAGCACAATTCAGATTTTAAAGCTACGGTGCACTCCACAGAATGCTGTACCCTGTCAGACTTAATCCTCGCAATCATTTTTTCATGTTGACCAAACAACTCAGAGAAAGTAATTTGCTCAAAAATAGAGTTTTTGATCTTTTTATGCTTTTCCAAGCAAGCATGCAGTTTTCTCCACACACTACCCTGCTACAATGGTTATGACATAGTCCTCCCCACAAGACCAGAAGCTGCAGGTGCCAGGACTCTATTTTGTTCACTGCTATGTTCCCTCTATCCCACAGAACCAGGTATGTAGAAGATGCTCCCCCAAATCTTAAGCTGAATGAAAGCTGATATCATATTCCTCACTTTATTCTGAAAGCTCTCTTTCTTCTAACTCTGTAGTCACCACCTATTTTCGCCTATTAGAATACAAGGTGTTCTGGCTGGTGCTGTGGCTCAACAGGCTAATCCTCCGCCTTGCGGCACCAGCACACAGGGTTCTAGTCCCGGTTGGGGCGCCGGAGTCTATCCCGGTTGCCCCTCTTCCAGGCCAGCTCTCTGCTATGGCCCGGGAAGGCAGTGGAGGATGGCTCAGGTCCTTGGGCCCTGCACCCGCATGGGAGACCAGGAGAAGCACCTGGCTCCTGGCTTCAGATCAGCGAGATGCGCCAGCCGCAGCGGCCATTGGAGGGTGAACCAACGGCAAAAAGGAAGACCTTTCTCTCTGTCTCTCTCTCTCACTATCCACTCTGCCTGTAAAAAAAAAAAAAAAAAGAATGCAAGGTGTTCGATGTCTAAGACATTATCGTTGAGTTTGCTACTGGATTCTCGAAGCCTAATGCCTGAGACATAGTAACAGTTCAATAAATACCTATTGATAGTCATGACAGCAAATTGCACCCTGCCGGTTCGAGTCACCACTCCATGTTTCTTTGGTGCTTATCTGAGATAATGCTTCATTCAGACCAAGGGAAGCCCTGCGAGGTTGGTGATTGGGCGAGGGCCGGGACCTTGGCTTCCGGAGTGACATATTCACTACCGGCTGGAAGGAGAGATGCTGGCAGCTGGCTCAGGGGGGCCTGTGGGCTCCACACACCACAACTCTGTCCAGCACTGGCAAAATCATGACCCGAAACCTCTCTTCTATGTAACACTCTTCTCCTTTTCACCAGAGGGCAGCTCTTGGAGAAGCAGAAAAAGATAACCTGCTTGTAATAATCATTAACTTCATTTTCTTTGGAGACAAGTATCTCTTTCCAGAACCTTCTAGATCGAATGCAGTTTTCCCCTCTACAAGCCAGTAATATGTGCTACATGAAATATTTTCTGTTTGGGGCCAGCCTTGTCACCTAATAGTTAAGCTGATGCCTGCAATGCCAGCATCCCATATGGGCGTCAGTTCAAGTCAGTTGGTCCACTTCTGATCCAGCTGCTAATACTGTGTCTGGGAAAGCAGCAGAAGATGGCCCAAATGCTTAGGCCCCTGCACCCACATGGGAGACCTGGAAGAAGCTCCTGGCTCCTGGCTTTAGCCTGGCCCAGCTCTGGTCATTGGGGTCATTTAAAGAGTGAACAAGGGGATAAAAGCTCTGTCTCTCTCACCCATCCCATTCCATAACTTTCAAATAAATAAAAATAAATCTTTTTCCTTTAGTATAATGTAACCATCATATAAGAAAATTTAGAATACAGAAATCACCTTTAATTTACTGGTCACCAAACTGGCACTAGCATATTTGATATTTTGTTTATCCATAAATGTACATTATATGTATTTACTAGTATATGTGTATCTCATCATTGGCTCGTGTTCCTTTTTCACTTGACATTGTTTAGAATAGAAGGACTTCATGATCAAATGCCTAGAGACACACATTTAAATATTTTTCAAATAAATTGATAATTTCAAAGACATATACACATCTAAGAAATTTACTTGAAAGGCAGAGTTAGAGAGATATCTTCCACCTGCTAGTTCATTCCCCAAATGGTCACAAATGGCCAGGGCTGGGCCAGGCTGAAACTAGGAGCCAGGAGCTTCATCTGGGTCTCCCACATGGGTGCAGGGAACCAAGCACTTGGGCCATCTTCCAATGCCTTCCCAGCTGCATTAGCAGGGAGCTGGCTCAGAAGTGGAGCAGCTGGGGCTCGAACTGGCACTCATTGAGGATGCTGGCCTAACAGGTGATGGCTTAACCACTGTGCCACAATGCTGGCCCAGTCGCATAAACTTTCTCAGATAAAACTTGAAAAGCTGGAATCTTTAGGGGAAAGGATGTGAGTCATAGTGCTTAACGCATATTACAAAACTGCTTTCCCAAATGTTATGCCAAGGTGATCAGTCACTGATACCAATTTCTCTCTTAAACAATGTCAGTGATGTAGGAAGGGAAAAGGACATTGCTACGAATGAAAGACTTTTTAATTATGGCAAGATTTATTTTTTGGCCGGCGCTGCGGCTCACTTGGCTAATCCTCTGCCTGCGGCGCCGGCACCCCAGGTTCTAGTCCTGGTTGGGGCGCCAGATTCTGTCCCGGTTGTCCCTCTTCCAGTCCAGCTCTCTGCTGTGGCCTGGGAGTGCAGTGGAGGATGGCCCAGGTCCTTGGGCCCTGCACCCGCATGGGAGACCAGGAGAAGCACCTGGCTCCTGGCTTCAGATCGGCGCAATGCGCTGGCTGCAGCAGCCATTGAGGGGTGAACCAATGGAAAAAGGAAAACCTTCTCTAACTCTGCCTGTCAAAAAATAATATATATATATATTTCTTAAAAAGATTTGTTTATTCAAAAGGCAGAGAGATCTTCCATCTACTGGTTCTCTCACCAAATGACCGCAATGACTAGGGCTGGGACAGACCAAAGCCAGGAGCTGTCTTGGTGTCCCACATGGGTGGCAGGGGCTGGGGCACTTGGACCTTCTTCAGCTGCTTTCCCAAGCACATTAGCAGGAAGCAGGACTGGAAGCAGTGCAACCAGGACTCAAATAGCTGCTGTTATTAGATGATGGGCAGCAACTTAAACCGCCATGCCGCAGTGCCAACCAGGGACAGAGAACTTGCAGGATTAGTTACGAGTTGTATTGTTCATACAGGAGCACCACAATTACTGAGGGGAAAAGCTTGTTCTCTATTAGCAGAGCCTCTCTTCCCCATGGAGGATGTGTATTGTGAGAGCAGAAGGGGGCAAGGCCGGTGCTGTGGTGCGGCGGGTTAATGCCCTGGCCTGAAGTGCCGGCATCCCATATGCATCCCATATGGGTGTCGGTTCTAGTCCTGGCTGCTCCTCTTCTGACCAGCTCTCTACTATGGTCTGGGATAGCAGAAGATGGCCCAAGTCCTTGGGCCCCTACACCTGCATGGGAGACCCAAAAGCAGCAGCTCCTGGCTTCAGATCGGTGCAGCTCCAGCTGTTGTGGCTATCTGGGGAGTGAACCAGCAGATGGAAGACCTCTCTCTCTACCTCTGTAACTCTTTCAAATAAAAGGGGTGGGGGGCAAGGCCTTTGGGACCCAAACCCATCTTACCACCAGGTGATGAGGTGTTGGTCTCATCTGTTCACTCCTGGAAAACCAGTGAGTCTGTAAGATCAAAGAGGATGCACCAGTGTCGTGGCATAAAGGGTTAAGCCTCAGATGCTCATATCCGAGTGCCTTCACTTCCAACCCAGCATTCCTGCCACTGCACACCCTGGGAGGCAGCAAATGATGGCTCAAGCGCTTGGGTCCCTGCCACCCATGTGGGAGTTCCTGGTTCCTGGCTCAGCCCCAGCTTTGGGGACACTTGGGGAGTGAACCAGGGGATGGATCTCTTTTTGTTGCTCTGCCTTTCAAATAAATACACATAAAAACTAAAGAGGAGGATCTGATCAAAACTGAAGATTTGACCACTTAGCTAATATTCTTAAGCATCACCCTGAAACTATCCTTTTGCAAGTAATGATCAGCTCTGGGAATTCTAACAGCCTAATGTTTTCCCCACGCCTTAATTTGATTAAGCACTTGCTTAACACAAGCTGTCACTTATCAATGTACTAGTCATTAACACCTTACGTAAGAAAACTACCCTGCTGTTAAGGGAGCCTCCTAATGTGGGGTCACACAGCCACCATCCGAATCCAGGCAGCTGACCTTGTGAAGCAAGCAGTAGGCTAGGGCTCCTTTGCTACCTACTGCTGCCTCCTCCAGCAAGCCAGGGGTGATGTAACCAACTGATGCTTAGGAGATACTCAAGCCTGTCTCCTTCCCGGCGGCTCCCTTTGATGGAGTTCACCTCTGTGGTCTGGACTGAACTTGACTCTGAAGCTACAACAGGCTGTAGGAGTGATAGGCAGTTCCCCAGCCCCTCAACCACCTCCCACCCAGATGCCGCTCAACTGAAGCAGCTCTGCCTGACTGCTCATGCAGGTGAGCCAGGCAGGCTTGGGCCGGTGTTTCCCGTCAGGGTGTTCACAGTTACACAAGTCTGTTACTAAGCTCTTTCTTCATGTCTTCTAGGCAAGTGCCTGACTTGATTTTTAAAGAAAGCTATGTTGTAAAGGTGGAAATTTACTGTTAATCTCCCATCTTTCCAAGCAAAAGTATGTGTGTGTGTGTGTACCTATACTGATGATTAAGCTCACTAAACTGCAAACCATTTGCTTAGGAAGGTAAAACCCAGGCATGCAATGAATACCCAAACTCATCAATCTGAAATGTAATTCAATAAAACACTGATTCATACAAAAATATTAAATGGTGCTTAATTCTTCCTTTTAAAAATACAGGGCAAACAACCTTTTCTAAAGATCCCGGGCCTCAGCTGCTGATGCTCAGAGCAGGCTCCTCCCCTAGGATCTCTCCTGCACTCAGCTGCCTGGAGCAGGGTTTTCCCTGTGTCCTTCAACAGAGGTGGTTTCAAAACTCTCTCCTGCTTTTCTTCAAGAGGAAAGCAGAAAATCAAAATAACTCAAATATACACAAATCTCAAGGCACGCCAGCTGGGTGATTTAATCTAATATTAGAAGGGCCAAATTGAAATTTGGTAATATAAACAAAGACACAACAATATTTGTCCTCAAGAAAATAAACATTTGGAGGAAGAAATATTTTCTAAAAAAAAATGTTTATTTGGAAAAGTCAGCCTCTTACACAAGGTTTTGTATATACTTTCACTCTCAATTACAGTGGTATTTTTAATGCACTGAATATAATTTATTGAATATATCTTTCTGCCTCAATTTAAAAGATATTAGGTTAAAAAATATTTACAGTTTTCATTCTGGCCTACCCTCCTTCCTATCCTCATACTGAACCCATTTCTCTATTTTCCAGGTAGTTTTGTGAAAAGGGTCGTTTGTGTGGAGAGTAAGAATGTGTTCAATAATTCTAACATAATTTTCTTTAAGGCCCTCTCAGAAAAAAAAGGAATGACTGATCTAAACTAAGCACATTTAGCAACTGCCCTCAAAATCTTATCTTTATTAGTTGCCTGGGGCCGAATTTTCTGGCCCTCTTCAATCTGCAAACAATGGGGAAAAAAAACCAAAAACCACCAGACACACACAGGCTATATTCTCACACAGCTCTACACTACAAGCAGGGATAAATGAAAACACTATCAAATATTCCAGGAAGAAGAATGGTTCTAATGGTCTCACAGTTTAACTGAGGGTCTGGGAAAACAAAAGCTAAATTCAGCTGATGTTGAAGGTATCTGTCTACATTTCATTAGACATGTTGTATTTACCAAGGAGGCACAACATTATAGTTTTGTAGATTTGAACACTAACTTTCACAGGGATTAAAAAATCATATCAAGTGATTTCAGAATGGGCAATGATTTATAACCACTCAAAGTATGTCTTTGAATAGGGAGAAAAAGTAGTAACTTAGTGACAGCAACGTTCAAGCACTTTGGCTTCTAATATGCATCCCAAGAAAGGTACCCAGGAGGTGTGGACAAGGACCAGGTGGCTGCAACGCCACGCTGTTCCGAGTTTTCTGCTCAAAGTTTCCTAAATATCTAGCTAATAGGCACATGTGCCAGGCAACTACTGATGCTAGAAAAATATTTGAGTCAGCATTTTATAAAACCTCCAGCTCAACTAATATTTCTATTCATAAATGTTCCAGTAACAACGTCAATGTCTGAAGCTACATTACAAACAAGGATGAAGCAAGATTAATTTCAAATTTGAGATTTGCCTCAGACAAGTTAGTTGCTTTTTCCTTTCAATGTGACACATAAAGTAGATGAAGTCAGCGGAAGGTTTCAAAAAGTTAAGGCTCTCTAAAGAGTTCTAAAGACTAAAACTTAAGGCACGTATCATAATCTTCATGAGAACGTTAAAAGCTAAGATTAAAACAAAACAAAACCAAACCTACTTCCTCCCCTCGTCCTTTGCCAACCCCTCCCTCCCAAAGCATATGACATTTTCCACTCAGGCTATTGGTAAGGAGTGAGAACAATTCCATCACTGAACACCTGTTATAATTTCCACACCAAAGTCCACTATCTGCTCTGAGCACCACTGGAGATTGCAGGCCAGCAGAATATCTTCAAACATCTTGGGTCGCAGGCTGCTCCCCAGCCCCCAGCCCTGGGCTCAGACAGGACTTTCGGCTTCCTTGGGGTCTCCGTCGGTGCCCTTTTGCTCCGGGGATTCTGCTGCGTTAGGGATCTCCTTGGGCTTCTCATCAACATCCGCACTGGTCTCCTCCTCTTTACTTTCCTTTTGCTGCTTCTCCTCTGCTTTCTGTTCTTTGGCCAGAAGTCGATAATTGATGCCCATGCCAATGAAGAGAAAGATGCCTGCAACAATTAGGATCACGCCACACGCCCAGTACGTGTATTTATAGTCTCCATACATGTCATTGAGACGACCTACAGGTGTAAACAAAAACAAAATTATGCAGGCAAAAGTAAACAAGGATATCTTTTAGCAAACAAAGCTTTAAGATTCACACAGAAAGATGCCAGTCCAGTTTTCAAAGAGCCCACAAATGACAAATACATGCAAGAGGAAGTATGAAGGGGCAGCACTGTGGTGCACAGGGTGAAGCTGCAGCCTGCAACGCCAGCATCTCATATGGTATGCAGGTACAAGTCCCAGCTGCCCTGCTTCCAATCCAGTTTCCTGACAATGCACCTGAGAAGGCAACAGCAGATGGTCCAAGTGCTTGGGCCCCTGCTACCCACTTCAGAGACCTGGAGGGAGTTCCTGGCTCCTGGCTCTCACTCTGTCTTTCAAACAAATAAATCTTTATAAAATGTATATTATCTTCTGTTTATAAGTTTTTAGCAACTTGAAAATAATTAAATATTGGGAAAACTGAGTTAGGAAAGTCCTAGTGACCATCTAGAACCAATTCCCAAAAAACACAGCAGGGAAGGCTGCTCAGAAAAGGTGCAGGTGTCCTGCCAAGGTCATGGAGCTGCAGCCGCCATCCAGCCCAATGCTGTCTTCATCAGCATTTCCCAGAGTGCTCCTGGGAACCCTTGCCCCATGCTAAGCAACACCCTGGCACCACTCTAACTGCTCGATCCTCACAGCTGCAGATTCCGTCATCATTGTCAGGGGCAGGAATGAGAACTGCAGCACAGAGACAGTGCTAGTGAGCCCTAGGGCCTGGCTTCACACCCACGAAGTCTCCACCCTGAGCCACTGTGCAACAGGACAGCTCCCGATGGTTCAAACATCCAGTGAACTTGGGAAAGGGCATCATGTTCTTTTCTACTAGAGTCACATGGCATCAGCATCCCAAACCTGTGTGTGATCCTTTAGTAAAAACCTTAGTTAACCGGGTGTCTAAACTTTGTTTCAAATTTTATTAATTTGTTTTTGTTTACTGGAAAGGCAGAGCACAGAGATACGGAGAGATCTTCCAACTGCTGGTTCAGTCCCCAGATGCCCATTACAGCTAGTGCTGGGCCAGGCCGAAGCCAGGAGCCAGGAACTCCAAATTGCTCTCCCATATAGATAACAGAGATCCCCAAGTACCCGAGCCACCATCTGCTGCCTCCCAGAGAGAACATTAGCCGAGGGCTGGATCAGAGTGGAGATGGGACTCTACCTTAGGCACTCTGATACTGGATACTGGAGTCCCAGGTGGTGGCTTCACCTGGTACAACACAACAAACCTTTATAGCCATGAAACCTTTGGTATGGTAAAATTTATCAGCATCTCATCAAACCACTGTCTCCAGGAATAAACTCTGGGAAAGTGTGACTTCATATGACCAATTCCAATACAACCCCATATGGTTTTTGAGCAGGGGTCATCCATTCAGTGACACCCACTGAGCCTCCGTCACCTACCAGGCACTGGCTGTGCTGGCCCTGAGGACAAGGGTGAGTGAGCAGGGTGACAATATCTACAGTGCAGTGGCAAAGAGATGTCAACCATGACACCGGCTATGACAGGTGCTACAGCTGGGTTCTGAAAGCAGAAACCAAGGGGTTGGGACAGCTGAGTGGGGTCAGGAAGGCGTCCCTTAAAGCTAACTGAGCCAGGACTAACAGGAGAATAGGGCTCACCTCAGGGGACAGGGGTGGGAAGAGGATCCAAGGAGAGCAGCAAGAGCAAGGCACCATGGCAAGAGGAAGCAGGGCTCGTGACAGGGGAAGGAGGAAGGGCCACGCGCGGGAGCACGCGCGGGAGCCAAGAGCAAAAGGCCAGCGAGGGTAAGGAGGCTGGAGACACAGCTGGGGCTGCACCATGCAGTGCCTGGGAAGCCACCCTAGGGAACTGGATCTCACCACAGGCAGTGGGAAGCAGCTGGGGAGTTCTGAGAGAAGACTGCAGAGCAGCCAGAGTGGGACACGGGCAGCCCAGTTAGGAAGCTACTGTCCAGAGCAGCGCACACGGGAGCAGACGTTTTGGGTAAGAGTGGTATTGTGATGGAGTAAAACAGATAATTAGAAAGAAATCTGGGAGATGAAAACCAACAGGACTTGGCACTCTTTGGGTACAAGGTGGAAGAGGACAGTAACAAAATGACAGCTTTTTGTTCGTGATGCTCAGCCCTCAACACAGAATTCTTAAAAACACTGACGTTAGTGACAACATACAATTCCCCTTTCAGCTTTAGGGGTTCAATTTAATTCAAATCTAAGTATCTGAGCAATTATGCTGTGCTAAGCACTATGCCAGCACCAAGGGCACAGAAACAAGAAAGCTTTGCTCTTGGACAAACAGCTCACTAATCTCTGCTTTCTGTCACCTCCCCCCCTCCCCCAATCTTGTTTGATGACAACAGAAAACCCAGAGGCAGGGGGATGTACTGTACCTAAAAGTGGTGGGCCCAGGAGGACAGGACAGCATTCCACAATGGTCACCAATCCCACGGCACTGGAGAACCTCTGGGGTCCAACGAGGTCCATCAGGGTTTCAAATAGCACGGAGCTGAGCCACCCAAAGGCAAAACCAAAGAATCCAGCGTAGATACAGAACCCTATATAGCTGCTGGACAAAGGTGCTAGCAAATGACACACTCCATTTGCAATGACGGAAGCAGCAAAGAAATACTGAACTCGGGGTCTTATCCACTTTGTGTTGGCTACAAGTCCCATGGAAGGTCTGGCTACCATGTCAACAAAAGCCAGAATGGAAAGAAGGAAGGCAGACTTCTCGCTAGAATAATGCTGGCTCTTGCCGTAATTACTAAGAAAGACCAAGGGTGTAAAGAGTCCAAAAAACATGAGCACATTTCCTGAGAGGTAGAGCAGAAAGCCTCTGTGCGTGAACAAGGACAAGTCCAGGAACTTATTGATCGTCTGCAAGATTGATGGCTTCTCCTCTTTGCGGCTTCCTCCGATAAGATCTGTACTTGCATCACCTGCACCCTTTTTTGCATCAGATTTCCCAGCTTCCTGAAGGGATTCTTTCGACTTCACCTTCCCTGTCTTGGTTGGCTTGGGCCCTATTGGTCGCATCAGGGACCCAGCAACACAGCAGTTCAGTAGGCAGCCCCCAAGAATTAGGAAGCTTCCTCTCCAGCCAAAGATACCAAAGAAAGCCTGATTGAGAGGGGCCAGGGTAGAGAGAAACACAGGGCTGCCTGCCATGGCCAGCCCATTGGCCAACGGTCGCCTTTTGTAGAAATACTTGCCAATCATGGTCAGTGCAGGATTCAAGTTGAAGGCAAGCCCAAGACCTGGAGAAGACAGAGGAAGAAAATCAATACTGTGATAAATACCTGAAATGCCTTTGAAATTACTTAACCAGCTAAGAAACCAAAATAAAGGGTATAAAAAACAGACAAAAATCCCCATTACTGGCAAACATGTTGTATGGTGATTTAAAGCGTGGGTTCTAAAACAGACCACACAGCTTCAAATCTCATCACTGCTGCTTCGCAGGCTGTGTAAAATCAGACGCGTGGACCCTTCTGTGACTGTCTCCTTGTATGCAAAGCAGGTACACGACACTGCTGTGAGGAGGAAAAGGTCAGTAAAGCACTCAGAATTGTCCCCAGCGGTAGGCAGCACTCAATAGAAGCTATCTTTATTACCGTTGTGTTTATTATTTGAAGGTGAATACCTGTTTTGTCAAAGTTATTAAAATCACCTGTGGGACTACTACAACCATGAAAGACCACTTAGTAGATGGCTTGGTTGTCAAGTAGGGACACATAGATTTACCAAAGAAAATGTAACACAAAGTGACGCCTTTCACTCTGGCACTAAAAGCTGGAAATTCACAATTTACAGGGCTTCCCGAGAGGTCAGAGAATTAAAGACAATACCAAGTTTGCGGCAGACAGAACACTACTGTCAGGCAGTCAGGGCTCCCAGAGTGAATGCACTGATTTAATGTGATTCCAAAGAAAACGTCACTGGGTTTTATTTTGAGAAGAGGTAAAGCGACTCTAAGACATACTTGGAGACTTAACACAGGAAAGTTGGGGTGGTGCCAGAGTGGGACTGACCATAACTTACAAAAGCTACCATCATAGTACCAGCAGGGTCCTGACTCAGGACAGGTAAATACTGAGTAGTGAGAAAGGACAGAGAGCCCAGGAACAGAACTGAAACATATATGTAAACACCGACTATAAGATAACAAGAACTTCTTAAATCAATGGATAAAGAACAAATTATTAAGTAAATAGTGCTGGCGGAAGTGAATGTTCAAAGAACTTCGATGTTCTCCCTGACCTTCCCCTGCACTCTACCACGGTCTGAACCATCCCCAGAGGCTTAAACCAATAAACCAGAGCAGGTCACTCCCCTACTTCAAACCTGGAACAGCTTCCTATCTGCAACCTTTACCCGAGCGCGCACTTCTGGCCTCACCGACCGCTGCTGTCTAGGGTCCAAGTTTGCAGACTTTCACAGAGCTGGCTCCTTGTGCTCACTCACATTTCCCTTCGCTGCCTGCCTGGTCCTTGTCTGCCACAACATTTCATTTTAAGGCTTTGTGTAGCATTTATCACTACCTGGTGCTTTTCTTATTGATTCACATGATTTGTGAACTGTGGGGTCTGCCTCCTCCCACTTGAAGATTAGGGCTATGTGTGACCTGCTGCTCTGCCTCCACAGCACCTAACGTGGTTCTCACTGGGCCAACTATGTGTACAGTGAGTATTTCATGCATGAGTTAAGAAAAGAGGAAACAAATCACTGATGAAGCATAAAGGAACAAACAGTTATATTTTCTCATTTTATGTCGAATGTTTTCTATCACCTAGAATTCTGAAATGCAAAAAATGAAGTATACTGAAAAAGAGGAGACAAATATTTTCACAATCCTGGAGTGGAGAACAACTTTCTAAGAATGATACACAAGACAGAAGTCATATTGGGGGTCTTGAATATCTGAAAATTTTAGGTTTAATGAGGGGGAAAAGTAGAAAAACATTTAATATTTTCAAGTAAAATTCAAATCAAAAAACAAGGAGCAGGCAGGTGTTTACAGCGGCCTTATTCAGCATACCGAAAAAGTGTGAGTAATCCATGAGTTCATCAACAGAAGAACGGATAAGCAAAATATGGTCTATCCACACAAGACAGCACTACTGAGCCTTAAAAAAGGAAGGGAATTCTGACACACTATGGTTCCCTTGAAGACATTCTGTTACAGAAAACAAGCTGGTTACATAAACACAAATACTGCATGATCCCAGGACAGGAGCTACCCACAGCAGTCAAATCCAGAGACAAAGTAGAATGGTGGCTACCAGGAGCTGGGGTTGGGAGGAAGGAACAGGAAGTCACTGCTTAATGAGTAAAGAGGATTTTTTCTGTAAGATGAAAAGAATTCTGGAGAAGGGTGGTGGTAATGGTTGCACAACAATGTGAGTGTACTTGATACCACCGAACTGGACACTTAAAATTGTTAAGATGGTGAATTTTTACATTATGTATATTTATTAAAAATTTTACAGAAAGTTAGCAGAAAAAAACTGCACCTCATACAAAGGAATAATCAACTGTTGTGTGAAGCTATTATACATTATTTTTTTTTTTAAGTTTTTTTTTTTTTTTTTTTTTGACAGGCAAAGTGGACAGTGAGTGAGAGAGAGACAGCGAGAAAGGTCTTCCTTTTGCCATTGGTTCACCCTCCACTGGCCGCCGCGGCCGGTGTACTGAGCTGATCCAAAGCCTGGAGCTAGGTGCTTTTCCCGGTCTCCCATGGGGTGCAGGGCCCAAGCACTTGGGCCATCCTCCACTGCACTCCCTGGCCATAGCAGAGAGCTGGCCTGGAAGAGGGGCAACCGGGACAGAATCTGGCGCCCCGACCGGGACTAGAACTCAGTGTGCCGGCGCCGCAAGGCGGAGGATTAGCCTAGTGAGCCGCGGCGCCGGCCTATTATACATTATTCTTACACTAATAAATAAATGAATATATAAATGTAGCCAAAAAGCATTTGTAATAAAATAAAAACACCTGGGGCTGGTGCTGTGGCGTAGCAGGTACAGCTACAACCTCCACTTCCAGTACCCCATATGGACGCCAGTTTGAGACCCGGCTGTTCCACATCCGATCCAGCTCTCTGCTATGGCCTGGGAAAGCAGTCGAAGATGGCCCAAGTCCTCGGGCCCCTGCACCCCTGTGAGAGACCCAGAAGAAGCTCCTGGTTCCTGGCTTTGGATTGGTCCAGCCCTGGCTGTTGTGGCCAATTGGGGAGTGAACCAGCGGATGGAAGACCTCTCTCTCTCTCTGCCTCTCCTCTCTGTGTAACTCTGACTTTCAAATAAATTAAGTAAATCTTTTTAAAAATAAATAAAAACACTTAACTACAAACATGAAAAACATTTACTGGAGGGAAGGGAGATTGGGTCACAGGTACCAGGGAAGTACCAAGTTCTAGTGTTCCCCAGCACAACTTGAGGACAGAAGCTCACAGGAATAGATTATATTCTGTATAAAGAACTGGAAGAGGAGGCCTGTGTTGTGGTGTGTAGGCTAAGACAATACCTGTGATACAGGCATCCTGCATCAGAGCACTGGCTCAAGTCGCAGCTGCTCTGCTTCCGGCCCGCCCCGCTCTTGCTGATGTGCCTGGGAAGGCAGCATGGCTGGGCCAGGCTTTGGAGGAAGGGGTAATGAGGGAGAATAATCAACGATCACTCTGGTACTGAGCTGCCACACTCATTCTAGCTACCACCACTGCCTATTCTTAGGACAGGAGACGCCATTATCTCCTTCAATTCACTCATTCATTTAACAGATAAACATCTACTGTATGACAGTAAATTTCTTTAAAAATTTGCTTTTCTGCTATTCTTATATTACTTTATCTACAGCTGATCAACTGGCAGTGCTCACCTCCGATGACTCCAATACAGAAGTAAAGCTCCTGGACGGTG
Source organism: Lepus europaeus (assembly GCF_033115175.1). Lineage (NCBI taxonomy): Eukaryota > Metazoa > Chordata > Mammalia > Lagomorpha > Leporidae > Lepus > Lepus europaeus. The sequence continues at coordinate 106,897,319 of NC_084831.1, forward strand.
TTGCAGAAGGAAGCCGCGATCAAGCCACTGCCCGACAAGCAGCCACCAAGGATCATCACGGGACGGCTGCCGTATTTGTTCACCAGGACGCTGCTGATAGGACCTAGCAGAGAACAAAGAATTCAGTGTGCAATACACGAACGACAATCAATGACACGTCCTGTACACAAAGAAAGAGACAACTGCAAGAATACTGCTTTCTGTAACTACTTCAGAGTCATAAGTATGGTACTAGAAAACAAAGATGTTGGGGCCGGCGCTGGTTCTGTCCTGGTTGCTCCTCTTCCGGTCCAGCTCTCTGCTATGGTCTGGGATAACGAGGAGGATGGCCCAAGTGCTTGAGCCCCTGCACCCACATGGGTGACCAGGAGGAGGCACCTGGCTCCGGATTGGTGCAGCTCTGGCTGTTGGTGGCCATTTGGAGAGTGAACCAACGGAAGGAAGACATTTCTCTCTGTCTCTACCTCTCACTGTCTATAACTCTACCTGTCAAATAAATAAATAAAAATCTTTAAAAAAAAAAAAAAGAAAGAAAACAAAGATGCCATGAAAACACATTAATTGTGCATGTTCTATATCTGAAAATACTGAATGGACTCATACTAAAATATTAAAGACCTGTCTATTCTTAGCCTTTCTCATTTCTAACGCAGGACAGGCTAAAAATAACAGTAGTGGCTGTTTGTGGAATTGTTGATATATCTTGGATATGATCAATACATATTTAAGTAAATTTGCTCTATTTTAATTGCAGGAGAAGACTAAGTTAGATAATAATCTACGCAATTTTGGGTCTAAAAACTCAAAGAGTAAAGGAACTGGGTATTAACCAGGAAAATCAGGTTAAATTCCTCAGCTAAATAAATGTATAGAAAAATACTAGCTTTCCTTGAACATGAA